>NC_047665.1:10610455-10961289 GCF_011762505.2 Arvicanthis niloticus | reverse complement strand
ATACATACGTGTGTGTGTGTGTGTGTGTGTGTGTGTGTGTGTGTGTGTGTGTGTTGTAGCCACCAGCAGCTACGGGAACCCCGGTTCACCTGAGAGGAAGGCTGGGAATGAAAGGGAATGGAGGGCCAAGACAACGTATTCTGATCAAGGCCGGAAGTTTAATATTTTGCTTTCACATATAAAGGGGAAGCCCCACCCCCCAGAGTCTCTTCTCCAGCAGCTGGGTGAGGGGATAGCAGCCCCGAAGGTGTCAAGGCAAGCTCAGCAGGCAGTCCATTCTTCTAGCTCCTGTAGCAGACTCCAGGCACACACAGTCAGATCCCTGGGGGAAGGAGGGTTGCTGGCCAGGTTAGACCAATTGGCAAGTTCCAGGCTCAGTGAGGAAACCCTGTCTTAAAACTTAGATGTGGAGTTATTGAGGAAGACACCTGACATCTACCTCGGGTTTCCACTGCACTGGACACAGGCATACATATACATGGATAGCACACACATGCACACACGCATGCACACACATACACACACACACACTTGTTGGGAGGGGTCTATGCTGTTTTGCTAATAAATGTCAAACATTTGGAGAAGTTCCCACTTTCACTTGCTGTTAGCTGTAGGCAGAAGGCAGCCTTGCTGTTTGGTAGTCAGTCCTCAGAGTAAGTTTTTCTCTCAGAACAAATACTTATACTTTTGCAATTCCACTTTTATAATTGCATTAATTCCTTCCTCTTAAGTAGTTTCATTCTTAGCAAATCCTTGCCACCTGCAATTCTATTGAGAGATTTTTTTTTAAATCCCAATTTTACTTATTATAAAATAATACCTGCTCAATTATTTGATGTTACGTTTAGAAAATGAAACTAACCAGAGTAAATACAGCCTGACTCTGTGAGAACACTTGCAGAGCAGGTAGGAATCACTCTGGCTTGTTACTGCATTTTTGAGCATGGTCACAGAATGACATCAACTTTACATAATTAGGCTTCAAAACCTGTTCCCAAAGACAGATTGTAAAACTATTTTTGAACAATTTTAGCATCTCTTGAATCAAGTGATGGCTTCCCATAGTAACGTCTCAAAGACAACGCACACTAACATACATCAATATTGCCGTGGAGATGTTTTCTTTCTCTTTTTTTTTTTTTTTCGTGATTATTCAAGAATTTGTTTCTTTGCTCATGACAGGTATAATCACGCAAGCCTGGCATAAAATTAATAAATATTAAATGTTCTTTAATTTTTTTCTTCTTCCAACTGTTTTTGTGCATGTAGGATGCACGTTTTTGTACAGATGTGGAGGTGTGTGTGCCTATGGAGGCCCAAGATTCATCTTTGGTTGCTCTTTTATTCATAGAGCAGGGTCTCACGATGAGACCCATAGCTCACTGATATGGCCGCCTCACTCTCCTGCTTGTTCTAGGGAACCCCTGTTTCCATTTTCCTAACCTGAATTGATAGGCAGGCTGTCATATCCACTCAGTATTACCTGGGCTTCCAAATATCTAAACACGGGTTCTTATACTTACACCTCAAACATTTAATAGATAAATCATCTTCTGAGTCCTCTAATCCACTTTAAAGAAGTAACTTCTGTTGCATGGTAACTGAATGTGCTCAGTTGTTAAAATGTTTCAACAGCCAATTGTATGCAAAACAAATAAGAAATATTCTCTAAATTGTATAGGGACTTAGGTTACGGAAGGTGGTACCAAAGGCTTTCTCACACCATGGTTAACAAATGCTTCTCGTGTGGTTCAAATGGATGACTCTCTATTAAATGATTTAATTCAATGACCTTTAACCACTCAGCTTATTTCCAGCCAGATCATGTTATATTGAGCCGGCATAGAATGATCAGAAAGGCGGTGACTTAGCTAGTCCACAGGAAGATATTTTTAGTCAATGGGGTTTCCATTGTTTCAGTTGCTGATTTTTGTTAGTGTCTCTCCAGGAAAAGTCACAGAACATAGATGTGACCTTTGCCACGATAAAGAGAGTAATGAACAAGCATTGTGATAGTCTGAATGAAAATGACCCCCATTGGTTCATATACTGAATGCTTAGTCATTGGGGAGTGGCACTATTTGAGAAGGATTAGGGGGTGTGGCCTCGTTAGAGGCACTCACTGGGGAGATCTGAAAAAGCCCATGCTAGACCTTTCCCCTCCCCTCTGCCTATGGATCAGGATGTGGCTCTCAACTCTTTCTCCAGCACCATGCCTGCCATACCTGCTGCCTTGCTCCTTGATGACAATGGCCTAAGCCTCTGAAACTGTAAGCCAGCCCCAGTTAAATGCTCACCTTTATAAGAGTTGCCATGGTCATGGTGTCTCTTCGCAGCAGCGAAACACTGACTAGGATAGGCACCAGCACCACGGGACTAGGACAGCAGAGAGGCCATGGCGAGCTTGACCTTTGATGTCTCTCAAGTTGCCTCATTGGCAGAGAACCGCCAAGTCTACAGAAGTCTTAGTGCAGAAGGATCCATTTTTAAATTACTGCAATCCCCAAATGTGGTCAGTCCCTGTGCCAGCAACATTGAGCACCCTCAAGTCTTGTTACACACTATCAAAAGGCCTCTGGCCTGTCAGCAGGGCAGGGATAGCAGGCCTAGGAACCTGGAGGCTCCTGCAGTCTGGAAGCAGCTGAGGGGACAAATCCCTTTCTGAAGTACAGCTGAGTGCAGTCTTGGAGGCTGAAGTCGGGATGTGTCCCCTAAAGGCTGGCGTGAGTGACCTCCTAGTCTAGTGCAAAAGCCTCAGATACAGGGGGTTTCCTGTGAGTCTTCCCCTGGCAACCATAACTTTTCAACTCCACACCAGGCTCTGGGGTCTCCTCATCCTCTTCTGTCCCTGCTCCTGTAGCAGCCCAGGAATGCTAGACTTTACAGAGGTGCCATCGGGGTCCTGAATGGGTAAGGTGAAAATATAGTTGAGAAAAAGCTGTCAAGCCCACCAAAACAAGGAGACAGCAAAGGAGCCCACCAAAAATGTCAGAAGTCCACAATTAGGACCTTCTGTATCTGTGTCTACAGAGGCAAAGAAGGGCCTTCCTTGTACTGGCTGATTTTGTGTGTCAGCTTGGCACAAGCTGGAGTTATCACAGAGAAAGGAGCCTCCCTTGAGAAAATGCCTCCATGAGATCCAGCTGTAAGGCATTCTCTCAATTAGTGATCAAGGTGGGAGGGCACATTGTGGGTGGTACCATCCCTGGGCTGGTGGTCTTGGGTTCTATAAGAAAGCAAGCTGAGCAAACCAGGGGAAGCAAGCCAGTAAGCAGCAGCCTTCCATGGCCTCTGCATCAGCTCCTGCTTCCTGACCTGCTTGAGTTCCAGTCCAGACTTCCTTTGGTGATGAACAGCAATGTGGAAGTGTAAGCTGACTAAACCCTTTCTTCTCCAACTCGCTTCTTGGTCATGGTGCTTTGTGCAGGAATAGAAACCCTGACTAGGACAGTCCTCATCAGAAAGTTTCTGTCTTCCTGGCTGCTTTGGGACCTTTGCAGGCCAGCACTGCTTTCCCTTTGCATCCTGAAAGCTGGGTTTTCAGTTTCTCTTGGGGGCTGCCAGGGCGGCGCTGACAGCCATCAGTGGTTTGCTCTCAGAGGCTCCTTTACGGTTGGAGTGAGAGTCTGCCTGCTGGCCCAAGGTTGTCAGACGTTCCCAGGATGTGGGGTGGGAGGACTTACCCCCAACAAAAGCCTTTGAGCATTCTGTGTAACCCAGCACCCAAAGCACCCACGGAGGCAGAAGGTGTGAGTCAGTAGCCATGTGCATGATGCCTGCACGCCCCATCAGCTCACGACACACTTCCATAAGACGCTCTTTGAAGACTTGCCTCCATAGCTTTGTGCTTTGCATCAGCACCAAGCCAGAGCTCACTGGCTGCGGAATCCCCATTCCCCAGGCTATGCAGAGAGGCCTGGCTGCGCCTCTGCCTGTGCTCAGGGTTTCCTTGCAGTTTCCCTTCCACTGGGATGCAGCAGCATTCATTCACAGGACTTGGAAGCCTGGGTTGTCTGCAGCAAGCTTCCCTGCCATTCCCCAAATGCCCTCGCTGCCTGAGACACATTCAAATCGTAAGATTCCCAGGCAGTTGGTTGGCCTAGGAATAAGATAGACGTATACAGATAATGCACTAGACATGCTGGCACACACCTGCCGTCCCAACACTTGAGAGGCAGAGGGAAGAGGATTGAAGTTCAAGGTCACCTTTGTCTTCTTAGCAAGCTGGGGACCAGCCTGGGCTATACAAGTTCCTGTCCCAAAGATTAAACAACAAGAACTGTTTGGTTACTGTTCTTCCAGTTAACTCTCCTTCGGGAATATTTTTTAACGGATAAATGTGTGTTTTACATATTAGCCTCATAATATTTCTCAGTGCTTTGCATAGACTACAGTCCCTGTTTTAAGTAAGCAAATCAAAAGATAATCTAATTATTGACCTTTGACATAACAAACTTAACAAAAGTAAAACAAATCAAATTGTTTCCAAGGTCCAAAAAATATGGTCTTCCATTATGGAAAGTATGTTTACCACATTCTAGTCCATGGGAACCCTGCCTCTTCTTTGGGGCTATAAAAATGGACCTTTCTGACCTTCATGGAAGAGATTGTGAAACTTTCTGCATGTCCAGTTTTTAAAGTTCCATAAAGTGAAATCCAAAACTGTAACTGAACACAGTTTGGAGACAGATGACTAATTTCCTGAACTATTTTTGGATTTCCCACCCTCACCCCTTCATCCTTTGCAGCTTCCAGAGAAAACGTCCCCATGAAGTCTGCTGCCCCCTCAAACCCCCTTCCCCCCGCCCCCCAGTGATAGAAAGTGAAGGGTTACTAATGAGACCAGTTTAAAAAAAAATCCCCCCGCAGGGGTGCTGCCTCCCATTCACTAGTAAGGAATGCAGTCGTGATTATGCAGTCAAGGGAATGTTCATAAGATACCCACTGCATTACATCAGTGCACAGTTCCCAAAACCCATGGAGACTTTCCGAAACACAGCCGGACCACATTGACAGGCCAGCAAGACAATCCACAAGGCAAAGGGAGAAGTAACACATATCCTACGGAGCACTAAGGCTGAGCAATACAGACACAGAGCAAAGCTGCCAGAGACATCTGCCCCTCAGAGGCTGGTAGGAACCACTCCCTCAGGCCATTCATTTAAGCAAATGTTAGCGGACCCTGAAGGTTAAGCAGGAGGTACCCGAAGACAAAAATGTCCAGCCCTGACCCTCTGAGACTGAACATGTAATGGACACAATGCCCTCTCCAGGTAGTGAAGTGGCTCTAAGTTATCCTGTGCTTCCTGGTATTGTGACTCCAGAGGAGGCGATATTATAAATTTAAATTCAGTCCACATACCTTTAGCACACTGATGTGTTAGGCGTATATAAGTCTGGAAGAGTCAACTTGGAGAATGGGATGAGGAGCCCTATGGAAAGGATGTAAAAAAGAAACCGGGAGCGAGTTCTTTGGAGCCAGTGTCTTCTGAGATCTTGTGTCCCACTGCAGTCTCTCCGTGTTCTCCTGCAGTGCCCCCCCGCCCCCAACCCCTGCCTTGGATTTGACAACCACAGTGACCAGCCTCCACCCCTGGCTTCTTTTCCTGGTGAGCTCAAGATGCAAACTCTGCTGTGTCCTTTCAGGTTTTCCCCACCTGGTCATGTTCACACTCATCATTGTCTATTCTCCTGTCAGCTGCCTCCAGCCTGACACACCCACCATCTCCAGGTCTTCAATGGAAAGGGGTTGTCTGCTCTGCATCCTGAACTGCTCCTTGGAACCCTAGCTCAGTGTGGTGCCAGGCTCCACTCCCATACCTGTATCTTTAGGGATACCTCTCCTAATCTTCAGCTGCCCCTTGAGCACAGGACTGGCAGGCAGGTAGGGCTGTCCACATGCCACTGAGGGCTGATGGAGGGATAAAGCCTCCAATGTGAGAAGGACAACAGAGTGAGTAAGCAGAATCGCATCGAGGTCTGAGAGCATTTAAAGCTGAGTCAGGAAATGTCTCTTCTGAGAATCCAGGGAAATTATCAAAACCCCAACATTTCCCCCAAGCTGTCTTGCGCGGAATAGCCTAGCTCAGCAGTGTGGGTCTCCAGACCTCTTTGGGAAGCACACATGGATTGTTGTTAACAACCACCACCTCAGGCTGTAGAGATGGCTCAGTGGTTAAGAGGACTGACTACTCTTCCAGAGGTTCTGAGTTCAATTCCCAGCAACCACATAGTGGCTCACAACCATCTGTAATGAGGTCTGATGCCCTTTCTGGTGTGTCTGAAGACAGCTAGAGTGTACTCATACACATAAAATAAATTCAAAAAATAAAAACAAAACCCAAACACCACCTCAACCCTTCCCCCCTTTTATTTGCAGACCCTGACTCTACAGTGTTCTTGGCTCTGGCCATTCACTGTTGGTGGTAGATTGAATGAGAACAGCCCTCATAGGCTCATATATTTAAACGCTTGGCCTTCAGTTGGTAGAACTGTTTGGGAAGGTGTTGCAGTAATATTTTAAAACAGCAGCACTCGATCTGTCTCGTGTTACAGAGCCGCCATGTTCCCGACTAGGCTGGCCTGAGGCCATGAGTGGCAGCAGTGTATTTTCACCACCACTCAGCTCAGGCCACCAGCTCAGGTGGCCAGAGACGCTGGTCCTGCCACCCATCAGACACCAACGTGGGAGATGGCTCTGCCAGTCTTCCACACTGTCTCCACAAGGCTGGGCTGAGCCCAGACCATACCACTATCCATGCAGAACCTGGTAGAAATGGGACTCTAATGCTTAAGTTATCCAAAGGCTTTATATGTTTGGTAATGCTTAAATATCAAGATGCCCACACAATTGGAAGTGTTAACCAATTAACTAGCCTAGATATAAGTTGTCACCCAGGACTGCTCTCGGTACATGCTTGGTCGTCCATGGCACCTCTACATCTCTGCTCCCTCTCCTCCTCCTCTTTCTTCTCTTTCTCTCCTTACTCCTCCCACCTTAGCTCCTCCCAACTTTCCGGGAAAACGTGCCGCTACAGGAAGGACTAGGGGTGTGGCCTTGCTGGAGAAGGTGTGTCTCTGATGATCTTTGTCCACTCCCCAGTATCCACCCGGTGGAAGGTGAGAGAATCAACTATATTTAATTTTTTTGTGTGTATAACTGTTTTGCCTGTGAGTGTTTTCCTGTGCACTGCTTGCACGCTTCGTACTTCAGAGGCCAGAAGGTGTTAGATCCCCTATTACAGATGGTTGTGAGCCGCCATGTGGTTGTTGAAAATTGAACTCAAGATCTCTGGAAAAGCAACCAGTTCCCTTAACTGTTGAGCCATCTCTCCAGTCCCTAGATGTTTTACTTTCATTACAGAATTATTTTACAAAATAAGAAAACATAATAAAATGCATACATAAAAGTAACAGGACAATACATATAATTCCATGAGTATAAAAGATAGCTGACTTTATCCACAATAACTATTTAATGTGCCCTTACAAAAATGGTATCACAAAACACATGCTACTATGAGACCTATTTGTTACACAAAATAATACACTTTTAAACCCCAATTCATGTAAATAAATGTATACTTACATCATGATTTTTTTGTGGCTGTGATTGTGTATAATATCAGAATGAAACTACACCTTAATATTAAATATGCAAATCATTTCTTTCCCCACTTGAAAGAAGGTCTCATTACATAGCCCAGGCTAGCAACTTACAAATGCCAGTTTCCTGACCTCCTTTGGCGCCAGGCAGGCATGGGCAGGCCAAACCCCCCAAATTAAAATAAAAAAGAAATTGTCCTGTGTCAAAGACATGCCCACAGGCCAATCCGATGATGACAGTTCCTCAGTGGAGGCTCCCTCTTCCCATGTATGTCAAATTTACACCTGAAGCTAACTGTGACACAGCCACACTGAATGTGTTTATTGTAGATATGACGGCGGGTGCAGTCAGAGGCATCTGGTAGAGTCCAGAGCAGGGAGAGAAAACAGAGACTAAATATGGCCAGCAGACTGGATCAGGCCATGGCGGGAGGGGGGCAGTTACAGAGGAAGAGAAGAGAGACAAAGCGGAGAGGGCCAAAAGGGGACCAAGAACCAAGAGAGCCAAGAGAAAGTGTGACCAACGTGGTAGGGTCATACAGGAGGCGCTGGAAGGAGGGAAGCCTCTGAGATGAGAGGGAAGGTGGGATGAGAGGAGCTGAGAGGAGTTGGGGAGCCAGCATGGAGTCTGTAACCGGGACTTGCAGAGCTGAGAGAACCTGGAAGCCAGAATGTGCATTGGTATGCTAAAAGCCACCACAGTTAGCCATTTGTTCCCAGTTTCTTCTGGACCTGACACGTGCAATGGCATTTTTTTTAAGTGATAAAAAGAAGTCAAATTCTTTCTGAGACTTGGTGGTGGCGTGCTGCAGAGCGCTGTTCAGTCTGCTCTGTCCTGACTCACGCTCCTGCTGAGGAACAGCAGGAAGCCGTGCCCCAACCACCGCACTCAAAGATACCAGAGCCTGTGGAGCCTGAAGCGGTGATTCACTGAATACGAACCACGCTCACCAGCCCACAGCATGAAGTCGTTGGACAGGGTGTGTGTGGACTTGATCAGAGGCGCAAAGGAAAAGAATACGAAAGTGAAAAAACCAGTGCGCATGCGTACCAAGACATTGAGCCTCACTACCAGAAAAATACCTCGTGGTGAAGGTTCCAAGACATGGGATCGTTTCCAAATGGAGAATCCACAAGCACTTCATTGATTTACACAGTCCTTCCAAGGTTGTTAAGCAGATTACTTTCATCAGTAAGTAAGTAAGCCAGGAGGTTGAAGTCACCATTGCAGATGCCTAAGTCAACTGTTTCAATAAAGTGACATGTGTGTGTGTGTGTGTGTGTGTGTGTGTGTGTGAGAGAGAGAGAGAGAGAGAGAGACAGAGACAGAGAGAGAGACAGAGAGAGAGACAGAGAGAGAGAGACAGAGACAGACAGAGACAGACAGACAGACAGAGACAGAGAGAGAGACAGAGACAGAGTCACCATTGCAGATTCCTAATCAACTGTTCCAATAAAGTGACTTGTTAGAGAGACAGAGGCAGAGAGACAGAGACTGAGACAGAGACAGAAACACACACACACACACACAGAGAAAGAGAGAGAGAGAGAGAGAGACAGAGAGAGACAGAGAGAGACAGAGAGAGAGAGAGAAGAGAGAGAAGACGCCGAATTACATAATTACATAAAACCTTGGAGGAACCTTTTGGGTGAACCTGTTCAAGTCAACAGATCCAGGTAAAAGGCTACCTGCCAAATACATGGCACTCAGGAGAAGACAGGACCATGGGGCAGCAAAAATAGTAGTGATTGCTGGGAGTTGAGGGGCAATGGGAAGCGTCTATGTATGTGAAAAGGACCCGGGATATTTAGGGCAGTAAAATTTCTCTAGATTCTTTTCGAGGACGGCACATTTTTTTCGTGCATCTGTCAGAATCCAGGCAGATGTCCCTCAAAGCTGCAGAACAGTGCTTGTATGTGGCTCCAGGATAGTAACAGCTGGAACACACGAATATTACATGTTCCTATTAGAAGATGAGGCTTAGGAAAGACTGCCCGTCAAAGGGAACAGTTTGATTTTCTGCTCAGATGGTGTACGCTGCTGCCAGGGGCTTGCTCCGGTTGGTACAGAACACTGGTCCTGTGTGTAGGGCAAGCTGACAGTACCATCCGGTCAGCACCCTCGGGATAGAGTTTATTACAGGAAGGGGACACAGTGATCAGCACTCAGACTGCCCTATCCATGGTGGGACTCTCTCAAACGCCCCCTGCAGCCCTGACTGGGTGAAACCCTGGTCACTGCCCCCGATACATCCTTCCCTGGCTTTCTTTCTCATCCTCCCCCCACCCCCCCACCCTTTCCCACCTCCTCTCCTAGCTTCCTAAGGTCAGCTTCCTAGTTTTGTGAGATGTGACCTTCCCCGAGGCAACACAAACAAACGTCTCTCCATCTTAAATAAGGTCTTGATGATAGATCCAAATTGGTGGAGCAGTGTTTATTGGGCCTCCTTACAGAAGAATGATACTTACAGGCTCACTTGTATCACCCAGATATCGAGGGTGGGGACTTATTTCTCAATGGGCTCACAGGCAGCTCTGCTTGAGGGACGGAGAATTTGTTACTGTTTGTACAACCTTAAGGAGGAGCCTTGTGAACCTTGTAAGTTCCAGGAGCTTCCTTGGACTTAGTCTCTCTACCAAGAGGACAGCTTCAATGCTGAGGAAAGAGCTACAAAACTTGGCTTTGGGGACCACCTATAGGGGGCACCGTGGTCTTTGCACTCACAGACATGTACTAGTGAGATGCCAAAGCTTTTAAGTTCAGACTCCATTTTAGAGAACTTGACCTAAGGTCCTCTAAAATGAACTCAGTTAAACTAACAGGCTGGCATCTAGCATTAGTCTCCAAGTTGCCCCCCAACAAAACCAGAGCCTGGCTCTAGTCTCTAAGCTAATCAATCCCCAACAAGACCAACGTTTCCAGGTTACACCCTCAACAAGACCAGTGTCTCCAGGTTATTCTCCCAACAAATTTGCACCCCCAGGTTACAAGCCCACCCTCTGCCTAACGACCACCAATGCAGAGGCGAGCAGAAGTTAAGTTTATGATCTGACTCCAGCACCAGCCAATTATGTTAAAGGCCACAATAGCTTTCCAATTAGATGCTTGCACATGTGCTCCTTTCTTGCTGCTTACTATAAAGCCTTGCCCCATAGATATTTGGGGCTCCACCACCACCAAAACCGTCCTGTGTGACGGTGGTGTGTTGGGGTGGGGGTCGAGCTAGCTCCAATAGAACAAAGACCCTGCTGTGAGTTGCATCAGATGGCTCCTGTCTGTCTTTTGGGGGATCACCAACATCTCCCTATCACAACACTAGGGTAGTAATCTCAACCTTCCTGATGCTGCAACCCATTAATACAGTTCCTTATGTTGTGGTAACCCCCAACCAAAATATTATTTTTGTTGCTACTTCATAACCGTAATTTTGTTACCGTTATGTATTGTAATGTAAATATTTGTGTTTTCCAATGGTCTTAGGAACAACCCCTGTGAAAGGTTGTTCAACCCCCAAAGGGGTCTCAACCAACATGTTGAAAACCACCATTCTAGTTGACCCTAGAATATTAAGCACAAATTGTTGTTTCTTCAAGGGAAGGAATATAAAACCTGTTATCTGTCCGGAAGGCTGGAGTGGGTGCACTTTGTCTTCTAGTGACTTTTGTGCTGTGTGACTGGAGACTTCTGGCACCCAGACCTTCCCCCAGGCCCTTATTGTACTTTTGGTTTTTTTTCAGTCAATCTAGAGAGCTCATCTTTATGGACTTTACAAAGAGTTTTGATGTAGTCACAACTGATCTCCCCCGAAGAGACTGATGTATGCTTTGTTGTGCGTGACAGGTTGATTTAATCATCACCAGAATAATCTTCACCAAATTGAGCTGTGCTTATGTATGCCTAAAATAAACCACTCTAGGTCAGACTCCCAAAACTTAGCTGAACTGCCTTCCTGCCTCCTGAGGCTCGACTCTATTGCCCCTGAAGGTCTCATGCAAATCAGGAGAGGGGCAGAGTTAAGGAAGATGCTGGAACTCCAGAAAACCTCCAGACACCTGGAGGGATGAGATTTCCACAGGATGAACCTTAGAGATAATCACTCACTTTTCTTTTCCTTTTTATAATTTTTACATTTGAGTTACCCACATGGTTGTGATTTGCTTTCTATACTTTCCTTCACAGATGTGTGTTTTGATCGAAAATTAGCTGGTGAGCTGCCCAGGAAACATTGCAACTTTTTAAAAACTGTTTAGACAGGAAAGTGCACTCCAAAAGGAAAGGAACAAACCTGGAATGTTCTAAAACATGCAAATTGAGCTTTGCTTTTATGCTGAAGACAGTTCACAGGGCCGTAGAATGCTGTTGGTCCAGCACAGCTGATAACTAGGCTTGCCTACCAGTTTTAAGGTTTTTAGGGTTTGTTGTTTCCTTCTGTTTAAAAATTATGTTGATTGCTTGATAATAGGCACACTTTAAAAAACTCCTCGTCAAGTCTCTCTGCGTCTCCTAGCAGTTGGCGTCTTTCCATTTTGCTTGGATAATTCAGTCCTATTGGCTCCCAGGGAAATAGCTGCTCCTGGCAAAAGAAATGATCATTTACTCAAAACGTTTGCATAGTTCTGCTCGGCTCGAGAGCAGAAGCGAGGCTGATCATTTTTGCATGACGACAAGTCAAATCAAGAAAATCTCTAAACCGTGAAATGAAATTTAATTAAATATTGCAAAGACAAACATTTTCTATAAACCAGGAATAGATATTCTGAAAGAATGGCTGGAGGGCACACAAACCACTGTTTTGACTCTAAAAGTAGTGTGGAAACTTTATTGGGAGGACTTTATAACTGTAAATGTCCTCCCAGATATGCATACTGTCATGCCTAGGCTTCACATCTGTCAGGCTAGCGGCTCTGAATTGCTGTGGATGGGTCCTCTTGACTGCTGTGGCGGACTTGTCCTACCATGAGGAAGCTGCCAGTGTGTGTGGGAGTAGCTTCCCCTCATCCAAGCCTTCTGCTTCTGTCCTGTACACGGCAAGCCCACCTCCTATATAGTTCATGTGCATCAGAGTCATACTGTCCTCTGAAAAGCACGAAGACAAGCACCGTCTTCTCTGCTGAGGCTCCGCTGGCAACATTTCTATCTTTCCTAGCAGTACTGCAAGGTGCAGGTGCTTCAGCCCCAGGAAGCCTCAATGAGCATTCTGGGGATTCTCACACCTGCGGCAAGGAGGCATTCAGAGATGCCACTATCCCTTGACACCAAGGACACTGGAGAAGGACTGAGTCATGCAGGTCAACCTGAGACAGGAAGCATTTATTATCCCAGGAGGCTGGTGTTTTGGAAATGTCTAACAAGGAAGGGGAAGGGTTTCAGACCCAGAGCAGTGATCTGGAGAATTTTTCTCCCGTTCTGGGACTCCCTGCTGTTTTCTTTGAAACATTGTTACCATTCAGATAGAAGCCAACACATAACTCACTCATTTTGTGTGCCATTCAAATGTGTTTTAACCTGATGACAGGGCTGTACACCTACACCAAACTTTAATAATAAAGACATTTTTATCTTTTTCTCCGAGGAAACCCCATAGCCATCAGTAGTCAGTCTCCATACACCTCCTACTCAGCCCCTCCCCTAAGCACCCCATGAAATACTTCTGTCTGTGTGAATAGATCTGCCTTGGGCATTTTATAGACATAGCATCACACAGAAAGCAGGCTGTGGCTACACAGTACAGAAGCCAAGGTGATGACTCAGTCGTCAAGAGTCTTTGCTGGGTTTTCTCCCTAAGAAGAATTGAGCTCAGTTCCCATCACCCAACACCCAAGCCAGGCAGCTCACAACCTCCTCCTAACTCCAACTCTTAGGTATTCAGTGCCTTCTTCTGGCCTTGTAGAGAACACACACACCCACCCACACACACACACACACACACACACACTCATACACACACACACACACACACACTCATACACACACACACACACACACACATACACAGACAGCATGATGTATTTCAATGTATATTTAGTGTGTTTTTTATATGGAGAAGAACTCAGCTTCAAAAACAATCTCCTTTGGGGCAGGATGAAAAGACCACCCTAGGATGGTCATGTAGACAAGATTACGGCAGGGCCTGCCCTGCATAGGCTACAGAACGTCCTTCTGCAGGAGCTAGAAGTTTCAGTAGCATTCACAAAAGTTTTTCCTTTTCTCTCTGAGCACTGGATGACGTTTTGGTGAGAAAAGATGGGCTCCTTAATACTTTGGTCCTTCATTCCTTCTTGTGGCCAAGAATACTCCATTCATAAGGACACACCACATATTATTGCCCACTTGGCAGCTGATAAACAGGCTGGTGCTTCCCTACTTTTGACTCTTAACAGTGCTTCTGTAACTCATCTTGGCACACTTCTGTGTAGCTCCATCTTCAGTTCTCTTAGAACACTAAGAATCTTAAACCTCACATCACGGCAACCTGAACTCAAGGCTTATCCCCACCCCCGTTACTTTAGTGTGGTAAAATGCCAGAAGCAACTTTAGGAAAGAAAGGATTTATCAGGCTTAGAATGCCAGGTTATACTCTATCATTACAGAGAAGTCAAGACAAGAGCACATAGTGTCTCATCCACAGTCAAGTGCAGAGAGAGGAGAAACACATACATCCTTTCTGATTGCTCTCAGCTAACTTTCTTTTACACAGCTCAGGGACCCTACCTAGGGAATGGTGCCACCCACAGTGGCTGGGTCTTCCTTCCTCAACTAAGAATCAAGTCAGCCACTCAAAGACCAATCTGATCTAGATAATTCCTTATTCAGACTCTTTCAAGGTGATCTTAGATTGTATGGCATTAACAGTTTAAAGTGACCAGTATAAGATCCAAGGGAAATTTTGGATTTTTTTGGTTATTTATTTATTTATTTATTTATTCACTTTACATCCCAATCACACACCCTTCCCTCCTCTCCTCTCAAACTCATGGAAACCTACCTTCTCCCATTCCTTCTCCCCTTCTACTCAGAGAACTAGAGGCTCCTTGAGGAGGTGGTTAAGGATAGAGTTTCTCCATGTAGTCCTGGCTGTCCTGAAATTTCCTCCGTAGACCAGGCTGTCCTGAAATTCAGAGATAGGCTGGCCTCTGCCTCTTAAGTGCTGGAATTAAAGGTGTGTGCCACCACCACCTGGCCACACCCAAGGGAATTAAAACCACAAGTACACTGTTTTACCTACTTCAACATTGCTGGTACTATACTGTTGTTTGTCTTTGTGCATGTGCGTGTGCGTGTGTGTGTGTGTGTGTGTGTGTGTGTGTGTTGGTAGGTGCACATGTGTGTATATGCATTCTGAGGTCAGAAGTAGATATTGAGTATATTCCTCTACTGCTTCCACCCCACAGGGTTAGGATTACAGACGCACAACTTTACATAGATTCTGGGGACTAAACTGAGGCCTTCTTGCTTATACAGCTAACATTTTGCTCACAGGACTCTCTCTTTGGCCCTTTGTCCATCTTTTTATTATGGTCATGCTCCATCCTAGTGGGTGGGGGTGGTATTCCAGTGTGCTTTGATTGACATTTCCTTAAGGACCAGTCATGCTGAACATACATGTGTATATGGGCCATCTATTTCCTTTGAAGAAATGTCTGCTGGAGCTACTTGCAATTTTAGGATTGTGTTGTCTTCTTTTCGTTGGGTTGTACGAGTTCTTTACCTATGGTAGATTCAGGTTCCTTATCAGATACATAGTTTGAAACATCTTCAAACATTCAGTGGGTTTTACTCTTGCTCTCTTAGTCGTACTCTTTACAGTCCAGGTGTCTTTGATTTTGATGCAGACTGGTTCGTCTGCTGCTGTTGTTTGTGCTTTTGGCTTGGAGCATAAAGAGTCATCCTTGCAACATAGCGCAGTGAAGACTTGCTCCAATGTTGTCTTCCAGAATGTTCGTAGTTTTAGCTCTTATATAGTGACCCGCTTCAGCTGGTGTGTGGATGCTACAGGCTCTACTTCGTCCTGTTACATGAGCCTGTCCAGCTGTTCCAGTATTGTTTGTTGAAAAAGGACTAGTGGGGCTCCGGAGAGATAGCTCAGTTGGTAAGGTGCATGCCTTGCAAGCATGAGGACCTGAATTCAATCCCCAGAACCCATATAGGAAGCAGGATGTCGTGGTGTGTGCTGCTAACACCAGTGCTGAGGAGGTAGGCTCTTAGCTCAATTCCTAGGGCTCACTGGCCTTCCAGCCTAGCTTAATCTGTGAGGCCCCAGCCAGAGGCCCTTGGAAAAAGAGTAAAACCAGGGTGTGGCTCCTGAGGAGTGACACTTAAGATTGACCTCTGGTCTCCTGATCATACCCACAGAAGCTTGTGTAAGCACATGAACGTGTGCACAGAGACAGATGTTGTTTGTTAAACTTCCTAGGCGCTCTGTTGTAACGCGTTTGACTCTACGTGTAAGAGCTTGTTGTGGTCTCTGTGTTCTTCTGTTTCCCTGTGTGCTTACCTTGTGACGACCAAAGTCCTGCCTGATTTGTGTATGTATGTGCAGTATTTCTCAGCTAAGAGGTGGGAATCCTTCAATTTGCTCTCTTTAAAGATTCCCCAGTCCCTTCCGTTTCTATATGCTTTATTCTTATTTAAAATTTTTTGTTAATTAATTAATTTGTATACATGTGGGGGGGGGGGGTGCCCATGCTGTGGCATGGGTGTGGAGGTCAGAGGACAATTGTGTGAATCAGTTTTCCTCTGATGTGTGGGTTCCAGCAACAACTCAGCTCCTCAGGTTTAGTGGTAAACACCTTTACCCACCAGGCACTATGTTGACCTTTTGTATGCATCCTAAAAACACCTTGTTAAATTTGGAGGGAGGGACCTACACAGGACTTCAATAAAAATGTGTTGAATCTTTTAACTGTGGCTATTTTCAAGCATATTTTAGTAATAAGTTCAGAATTCTGTTATCTTTTCTCTTAATTTCTTTTAATATTTGAAGATGCCACTGTGTAAGCCTTTTGCTTCGTTTATTAAACTTATGCTTGAGTATTCTATACATTGAGAACATAATTGTTTTCTCAACTTTATTTTTAGGACACTCATCATCAAATAGAGCTGTGAACTGATTTTCATATATTGATCTGTGTTATATCATGATCAACTGATTTCTTATTTTTGTTTTTTTAGTAGAGCTTTTATGTAGTAGATTATATCATCTGTAAGAATAATTTACTTCTTCCTTTCCAGTTTGAGTCCCTCCTTCCCCCACAAGTCTCTTCCTGACATCCTGTTTCTCTGTCTCTCTGCCTCTCTGCTTTCTTCCCTCTCTCTCTCCTTCTTTCTTCCTAAGGTTGTTCCTTGTTCCTCTAAGTACCATTGTCCTTGAGGGCCAGCAGTGAGGGTGGACATCCTTCTCTCCCAAGCACATGGGCAGCTGTGGCATCTGTGAATTCCCATTTATGGGCAGGAGTCCAATAAGTTTGCTGAGCACCTTGAAGAGAACATGTAATCCTTGTCTTTTGTCTTCTGTCTTGTTCTTATGTGACACCCATGAGACTTCCT
Organism: Arvicanthis niloticus; assembly: GCF_011762505.2. Classification (NCBI taxonomy): domain Eukaryota; kingdom Metazoa; phylum Chordata; class Mammalia; order Rodentia; family Muridae; genus Arvicanthis; species Arvicanthis niloticus. The sequence goes on along the minus strand of NC_047665.1, from coordinate 10,944,137 downwards.
GATCACTTCATCCTCCTGTGTCTCGTGAGTTGTAGGAAATCTTTCATAATAATATTTATCCTTGTAGGGGCGAGACTGTAAAGTATTGAAGAAGATCTTTAAAAGAGCTGAACTGTGTTTGCAGAGTGTGTTTTTGGGATGTGAAGAAACAGGAGAATACAATCGACCTCACCCCGACCCTCCCCCAATGAAGAGGAAAGCATCCCTATTGCAGTAAGGAGCCAGAGGAGCCTTCCAATAAACACCGGAGCACACTTGAACGACCAGGTCCCTTGCAAAGTCATCTGTTAGCAAACAAGGTCATCACAGAAAACAAACTTACATTACTTCAGTTACAGCACAAAGAGTCTGAGGACAGCAAGTCCAGAGTCAGTCTGAACTAGCCATCAAGGCCCTGCAGCAAAACCAAAGAATCACAAAATTACAATGGACATTTTATCAGTAGTGATAATAGTTACTCCAAACACACCAGTTCTTAATGGATGTACTCCAGTTCACCACTGTGGTCCTAACACGATTTCTGTTGGTTCTGTTTCTGTACTGGAAGTACTGTGTTGCCATGGTAACATGTATATCAGCTCAGAGTTCTGTGATACTGAGATGTGGGCATTTCTGCTATGGAAACTGACAAATCCAAAACAATGTCATTCCTGCTTCTGTGCATCAAGCAGTTGACTGTTTAGTAGCAATCTCCCATCAGCACACTTTGCCTAAGAGAGCAGAGGAAAAGGCGGGTGAGGGGCCAGGCAGGGGAAAAGGCAGGTGAGGGGGCAGGAAGCCCTGTGATTATCCCAGGGAGAGGCGGGAAAGATGTATGGAACTCTACTTGGCTGTTTTATTGCTAGGAGGGACTAAGAGCAAAACCAATTCAGTTATAGAAGAGTTTACAAAAAGCAGCAGCAGTGCCAAACATCCAGATTGGGGGTGGGGGGGCGCTAAGAGCTACTCACTCAGAGGCTGCTCTGAAAATGGATTGGATGTTGATAGGAGAGTCCTTCCTTTCAGAGAATCGATTCTGCTGTGAAGAAAAGCTCAGCACAGGGCTGGTGGGAGTGATGAGTGGTTGTCTTTAGAATGGTGGATGCAGAAGGGAAGCAGTTTGTTCTGTTTATCCTCAAGTTGGCCAGAGTTGTTCCAGGTGCGGAGGAACCCATCCTGAGACTTGACATGTCCGTGATGGACATTTGGTGTAGATCTTTATTCCTTTAAAAGTTACTTAGAGAGGCTGGAGAAATGGCTCAGTAAAGTGCTTGCTTGTGAGCATGCAGATTTGAGTCTGAGCCCTTAGAGCCCCATGAAAGGCCGGGTGCAGTAGCTCGCACTTGCAAAGCCAGTGCTGAGGTGGGATGGCTTCCTAGGTGCAGTAACGTGCACTTGCAATCCAAGTGCGGGGGTGAACTCAGATGGCTTCCTGGGGCTCATGATTCTTTCAACAACTGAGACCTGGAAGTAGTGTACTTTGTATACATTGATTTTGGAATTAGTGTCTTCTCTCTGGATTTCTAAATCAATGACCCATTAGGCCTTATTTCTGACATCTTTCTTGCCACATTGTTGCCTGCTTATACGATGCAGCTGTTTGTTCTCTTGTCCTAGACTCTTGCTTCAATCTCTGTTGTTATTCCCCTCCATTGACTGTTGCTGTGATTCTTTCTTTTTCCCAGCTTTGTTTGTGGTTCCCTCACTCAGTTTTTGACTCAGGGTTCCCCCATGTAGCCAGGCTCACCCAGAACTTACTTTTCTCCTGCCTCTGTCTCTGGGTGCTAGAACTGGATTTTTCTTCCTTTTTTTTTTTTTTTTTTTTTTTTTTTTTTTTTTTTTTGTTTTGTTTGTTTGTTTTGTTTTGTTTTTCAAGACAGGGTTTCTCTGTCCTGGAACTCACTCTGTAGACCAGGCTGGCCTCGAACTCAGAAATCTGCCTGCCTCTGCCTCCCAAGTGCTGGGATTAAAGGCGTGCGCCACCACCACCCCGGCTTTCTTCCTTCTTGATAAGGAAGTTAAATAATTCCTTCTTTCCTTCCTCTCTTTCACCTCCCTCCCTCTCCTTCTCTCCCCCTCCCTCCCTCTGCCACTCTTTCCTCCCCATCAACCCTTCCTCCCTCCCTTCTTCCTTCCTTTCTTTTGTATTTAAATAATTTTCCTCTTGAGGCTGGAGAGATAGATGGCTCAGCATGCCTGGAGAACTTGGGTTTGCTCTCCACTGCACACACCACGCAGCTCACAGCCGTCTGTGCTGGCTGATGTCCTCTTAGGGCTTCTGTGGGCAGCACATGGCTCATGTGTCCGCTGACTCTCCGTCTCAGTTGACTCTGGTAACTGAAAGCACAGGATATGACGTTGTGTTTCGAAGGGGACCTCTGTGTTTTGGTGAGATTAGCTTGCTTGACAGTGGGTTTCTCTTCCTTCTTCCTGATTTCCCGAAGAGTGGTTGCTCTATCATTTATGGAGACTCCTATCAACAAAATGTGGAGCAGGAATTATTGAATATTCATTCCATTATCCTCTACTTCACCAATATTATTTATTTTAAGTACTGGCTTTAATGTTTTTTAAAATCGCATCTATTAATCTAGTATATGAGAAGGCATGTACACCAATCAGAACTAGGAACTAAGAAGAAGACCTGGAGAGAACATGAGAAAAGGGGACAAATCTACAGAAGCCCTTGTTGGACTCACACAGGCCCCGTATGGGTGGGTCCCTGGGGCAGTAGCTGAATCCAGGCTTCCCAGCCATGGTTGCAGTGAGCACACAGCAGATGTCAGGCTGCTGTGGCTGGGGACACTGGTTAGAAAGCCAGAAACACTGAACGGCCCAGACAGGTTGTATTTATGGTTTTAGGCTTTGATATGACTGTGTCTATAGCAGTAACAGAGGGAAAGAAATCATGACTGTGGAAGGAGGGGGATACGTGGGAAGGATTGTGGGAATATCGTGACTATATTTTAATTAACTTTTATGTAATTGTTTTTATTTTATGTGTATGGATGTTTTGCCTGCATGTATGTCTGTGTACCAGATGCATGCCTTGTGCCTTCAGAGATGGAAGAGAGCATAAGATCCGTGGAACTGGAGTCATACATGGAGCTACCACATGGGTGCTAGGAATCAAATTTGGGTCCTCTAGAAGACCAGCCAGGGATCTTCACTGCTGAGCCACGTCCCCACCTCTTTTCTTTCAATTTTTAAAAAAGAATTTAAAAACAAAAGACAAACCAACTATGGTGAGATCACGAGGCTATCCTGTGACAGGCACTGAGCAATGAGACTTAAAAAGAGCGAACTTTTCCATCAACAGAATGGGTTGGTGTGGGGTGAGGAGGGAGAGCCTTCTGCCACAGCAGGAAGAGCACATCTGAACTTTAGAGAGGACTGAGTCAATCCTTTATGGACCAATAAATTTCCTCAGTGTGGAGCTGGAAAGATGACTGGTCAAGTGTTTGCTGAACTATGATAAGAACCTAAGGGTCCCCAGCAGCCAGACGCACCCACATGCTTCTAAGACTCCAGAGCTGGGGTAGGAAGATGGGGAGGGAGGTGTCCCTGGGGCTTGCTGGCCAGCCAATCTAGCTGAATCACAGAGGCCTTATCTCAAAATATATGGTTAAAATGATTAAGGAGGACATGGATAGTGACCTCTGGCCTTCACACACGCACACACACACACACACACACAGAGAGAGAGAGAGAGAGAGAGAGAGAGAGAGAGAGAGAGAGAGAGAGATCAATTTCCTTTAGCATGAGAACCATGTGTAGGCCAAGGCACAGCTGGGCTGTCTGCAGCAGCAGCAGGACGAAGGGCAGATGCAAACATTTCTTGGCAACAAGGCTGAAAATCCACACTCATCCTCCTCCTGACTTGATTGACATGAGTGGGTGCTAAGTCTTAAGGGCAAGTGTCAGCCCTGTGTACCATCTAGAACTTGCCACAGACCCTCTGGCCTAGTATCAGCCTTCAGGTAATGGTGCTGGTTCCCAGGCATCAGGTAATGGTGGTCCCTAGGCATCAGGTAATGAATGGTGGTTCCCAGGATCCACTGGTGAGCTCCTCACTCCTGGAGGGCTCATTACTTCCTAGTGATGCTCAGTTGGCAGAAACCACTTCCCATTAGGAGCCAAAGTCCTCAGCAGGCACTCAGCACTGATTCAGATGGCACCCTGGCAAGCCTCCCTCTTATGAATAGGGTTCACCAGACAGAAAGTGCCAAAGGGACTCAGAACCCCCACGAACCACACCAAGTCTTCCTGTAACGAGTGACCCAATCTGGAAAGTTCACATAGACATGCCCAGAGGCTTTTTCCCCAGTGTGGATCTCTATGAAGTTGGTAGCTGACAACTTGTTGGGGAGATGGAACATACACATGTCACTCCTCCCAGAAATGGAGCCTGTAGCAGAACAAAGAATGATTGTACCAATGTCCAATATAGTAAAACAATGAGGATTGGGGTGGGGGCTGGGGGATGGTTATTAACAGGCCTGTGGGTGAGAGGTTACTTACAAGGAGAAGGAATAACGCAAAGGCACCTGCTTCCTCAGAAAGCCCACACAAACATGGTGCCACTTCTCAACCCACAGCCACAGGAAACTCTCTATGCAGAATGCAAACAACTCCACAGCCAGAACCTGTCTTTCCACAGTTTGCAGAGTCAGAGTCTCCATTCCCCATTAAGTATCTACTCTTGTTATGTGGCTGGGCAGAGGACTTCAAGAATCTTTCAGGTTTCTGTCCTTTCAGGCAGTGACCTTTTGTTGACCTCACCAGTCTGTGCAGCCTCCTCGCCCTCCTGAGGAAAATGATTCACCTTAGAGCACTGGTTCTTAAGTATGTCATGACCATTATGTTACATTCGTAACAGTAGCAAAATGACAGTTATGAAGTAGCAATGCAAATAGTTCTGTGGTTGGAGGAAGGTCGGGACAACATGAGGAACTGGGTTAAAGGGTCACAGCAGTAGGAAGGTTGAGAACCACTGACTTTGAGGGAAAGTTGGGCTGAAAAGCATTGCCACACAGTGCAAGCTAACAGAGAAGATTGAAACCACGGCAGGGGGCGGGGCTCTGCTCTTCCTTAGAAGTGTCTTGGTTACTTTTCTAGTACTGTGATAAAACACCATGACCAAAAACAACATGAAGAAGAAAGGTCTTTATTTCCTGTTACAGCTTGTTGTCCATCATCAGGAAGTCAGGGCAGAAGCTCAAGGCAGGAACCTGGAGGCAGGATCTGATGCAGAGGCCGTGGAGGGGTACTGCTTACTGGCTTACTCTCCATGGTTTGCTGCTTGCTTTCTTATAGAGCCCAGGACCACCAGCCCAGGGGTAGCATTGCTCACAGTGAGCTGGGCCTGAATTCACGTCTATCATCAAGAAAAGTTACCATAGACTTACCCTTTGGCCAATCTGGTGGGAGCATTGTCCCAAGGTTCTCTCTTCCAATGAGCCCAGCTGGTATCAGGTTGACATAAAACCAGCCAGCACACAGGTTAAATACTCTGACCTCGAACACAGAATGTGATTCTATGCAAACGTTTCTTCAACACCATTGCATCCCCAGTCTCAGTTCACTTTAACGCTTTAGGGTTTCTCGGGCCATTTTCTGTTGCTAGAACAGAATGCAGAGACTAGGAAATTTACAAAGAAGAAAGGTTTACTTGGCTCATAAGTTGTTGTATGTGATGAAAGCGACAAGTGACAACTCAAATCAGAAAGGCAAAGAACTAGTGTGAAAAGTATGTGTGCACATGTGCGTGTGCATGTGTGTGCGTGCCCACGCATGCATGTATCTGTGTGTGTGCGTGTGTGTACACAGTTAGTTCTTGTGAGTACTTCAAGGCTGACCACTCACAACCAAACAATTAATCTAGTTCCAAGCAAAGGTGGTCATTTATTTCTTTGAACCGGCCCCACCTCTGAGTCCTGCCGTGACAGTTAGATTTCCACATGAGGGGCAAAACATACCAACCTCAGCATGTGCTATGATTGACAGGTGCCAAAGAGATGTAAACTTTACTTGGGGGATGATCTCATCTTAATAAGAAATCAAAGTTGACACTTAAGCTCGTAATTATTCCGAGTGTTTTTTGACTCCACTCTCTTGGGTTCCACGTGACTCTTCTGGGTAGGTCCATGCCAGACAGTAAGCACCCCACTGTCGGGGTTCTTCTTTAGCATCTGCCTCATATGCCGAGCCCCAAATAGCATGGGGTGCAGGGAAAATCTGGGTCTTCTGGGTCTCTTGACAGTGGAGTAGCTCTCCAGCTCCAAAAACTCTGGCTGCTCCTACTGCCAATGCTACACAAATTAGGCTCAGGAGTACCTACTAGAAGGTTCTGAACTTGTTCCTATGGGGCACAAATCCCAGATGACTGCACACAGGTCCCACTGAGCCCCACCATCAGCTCTTGGGTCCTTGTGAGCCTCATTCTGCTCTCTGTAATCTCCAGCTGACATCCCTATTAATCTTGTTTCTAGAATGAAACCCCCACCATTTCACCACAATCTACCAGGGTAGGACCCCTGTCTTAGCCCTTGCCAACTCCTTCTATGCCTCTAAGCTTCCAGTCAGACTGCCTGGCTCACTGCCCCCCACCCTATTCCTAAGCTCCGCTTGCTTCCAACTGTCATCTCTAAATGACGACCTTGGGCTCAGAACCCAGCATCTGTTCCCACCCTTTGCTCATGACTTTTTAGTCCTCAGGGCTCTCTGTCTTGCTGATCTGGTGTTCTTACTCTTGCCTATCCATACCTTTCCCTCACAGGTTCTACAAAACCAGTCTCAGCAGAAACGGATCACACCATCTGGGGCATCGTCAAACGCCGCATGGTTACTGTTTGAAAGAACAACCTCAAGAAAGATGAGGGAGCCAAGGAAGACAGCTCACTAGGTCAAAAGTGCTTACGATGGAAGTCTCGTGGCCTGAGTTTGATCCCCTGAATCCATGTAAAAAGAAAAAAAAAAAAGCCAGATGCAGTGGAACACATCTGTAATTCCAGCATTCCTGTGGCAAGAGAGAAGGTAGAGAAAGGAGAATTTGAAGCCTGTGGCCCCAGCTAGCTCAGTGTAGAGAGAGCAACAAAGAAACAAGAGAGAGCCCACCTCAAAAGCTCCTGAAAATTGCCCTCTTGAGTTCCACATACTTGCTGAGACATGTGTGTACCTGGAGTCACATACATGGGCTATCCACATGCCACACACGCTCCCACAGACACGCTCAGAATTAAATAAGATAACTCGAGGGTGGCAGCTACCTCTGAATTTGGCTGGAGGCAGGAAAGAGTGGCCTTCCCTCTGGGCTCAGCTCTGACTGACATGCTCACCACATAGGTTGGTCAGGAGGTCTCGAGTCTTCAGAACATTGCTGAAAACTCATCGCCTCGGCTTCTGGGCTTTGTCAAGGTAGGGCATGCTCACACACCTGACTTTCTTACTTGGCTGGGTTAAAGTTTCTTGCTGCCAACTTGGATGACTGCCCAAGGGCAGCTGCCTATGAGAAGGAGGCTCTGACCTCATTGTCACCTTGCTCTAAGCAGGCCCACATGGCCTGCCAAAAAAGGAGAGGAAAAAAAAAAAAAAACCCTAATCCAAAACATGTGGGTTCTTTAGAGCAAAGTTCAAACTAAGGAAGCCAGAACTAAGTCCCTAGTGTCTCTAGTGGTGCCACAGTGCAGGGTGTTGACACAATTATAGTAGCAGTGTGAAAGTCTTCAGGACATCATTTTATGCCTAAGATCAAATAGCTTTTGGGACACAGCCACTTTCGAGAGGCCCAGACCGAGACAGCAGCTCCATTTGTGTTCACTCCATGTGACATGCATTACCATAATTATTCCTTAGAGCAATCTATGGGGAGTAGTGCTACTTTAATGTCTTTTGTTGTTGAAGACCAGCGAGCAAAGGTCACACAGCAGTCAGCAGCAGAGTCAGGGCTCCCTGGGAGCCGGCCCATCGGCACAGGTTCCACCTATAAAGTAAGGCCAGTGTAAGTCCAGTGTGCAAACCTGCACCTCACACTGCACGTGTCAAGGGTTTGTACCTGCAGGGTACCTTAGCCCATGCCTGGGACAGAGACACAGGAAGGCTGAGGAACTGCTAGCTGCCATGATTCACCAAGAGACAATTGTGGGTTTCATGGCAAAGGTTTCTGTCTCTGACGGGCAGAATCACAGCGAGCGATCTCAACAGGGACCGTGGGGGGGGGGGGGGGGGGGGGGGGAGAGGGGGTGTCGAGACAGGGTTTCTCTGTGTAGCCCTGGCTGTCCTGGAACTCATTCTGTAGACCAGGCTGGCCTCGAACTCAGAAATCCGCCTGCCTCTGCCTCCCAAGTGTTGGGATTAAAGGCGTGCGCCACCACCGCCCGGCTCAACAGGGACTTCTTACAGTCGAGGTCCTCCTGGGTTTGGAGCTGCATGCATGAGAGGTGGTGCTTCAGGAAATATTGCGTCATCTTGGTAGACTCATCCTCTGCGTTTCTCTGAAGCAAGTCTCTGAACAAGCAGAGCAGTGTTGCTTAGCCAACACTGTCGGGCGGGCGGCTTTCTTCTAGATGACGTCCTTACCACTCGGATAATCTTTGAAATGAAATACACCTGGCTGTTTCCCAGAGCCAACATGGACATGCTCCCTGTTTGTCTTCTGCCTGTGGGCTTTTAATGGTGCCTGTGCTGGACAGGCGCTGTTTGAGCAAGTCTCTGCAGAATGTGGAGTGGAGACTGGGGCCAGCACGGAGCTCCACAGAGAGCTTTGATGTGGGCAGCTTCCATCAGAGAGGCGGAGTAGACCCTCCCACAGACTGTCCGTGCATCCCGCCCAACCCCTGCTCCTCACTCTGCACGTACCTGGTCCAGCTCATCACCCTCCCCTGGCATCGTGGCCCTCAGAACTCTCTGGAAACGAGGCCAAAGAGTGATGAAAGGCACGGATTCTGTTATTAAAGCTTAACAAAGGGTTTTCCCTGCTAACAAAGAACTATTCCAGAGGAGAAACAGATGAGCGCATCTGAAGTCTGCTCTTGGAGCTCGGAGTATAGCTCAGTAGTGGAGAGCTTGCCTAGCGTGCCCAACGCCCTGGGTGTGAGCCCCAGCACAGCAAAAAAATAAATAAATTACATAAATGGCTTCCAAAGGCACCCCACGTTACAGTGCATTTTAGAGAAGGCCAGATTCTATGCAGAATCTACTGGAAACAACAAGAACATTGCTGCTCTGCACATAGTGACTCTCCGGGACAGGTCCTTTTTTTTTTTTAATTTTAATTTTTACCTATTTATTTTATGTATGTGAGTACACTGTCAGACACACCAGAAGAGGGCATCAGATCCCATTACAGATGGTTGTGAGCCACCATGTGGTTGCTGGGAATTGAACTCAGGACCTCTGGAAGAGCAGTCGGTGTTCTTAACCACTGAGCCGCCATCTTTCCAGCTGGGGATAGGTTCTTTAGGAGTGACTTTCCCAGTCAACCAGGATAGGGAGGCCGAGAGCACACACTTCATCCAACCAGACATTGCCTGCTCACACAGCACTGCATTTGTCCCCAGTCCTGTCAGTCACTGTCTGGTCCTTTCTGGCACTTCCTCACAGTGTGTACAGTGGGATTAGTCTGTAGAGGGTTCAGAACCATCTGAAGTGCCAGCTGCCCACCAGGGTTCTAAAAGCGTGTCTTCTACAGGTGCAAGTATCCCCAAGTGTGCCAGCCGGTGGTGGCACACGCCTTTAATCCCAGCACTTGGGAGGCAGAGGCAGGCGGATTTCTGAGTTCAAGGCCAACCTGGTCTACAAAGTGAGTTCCAGGACAGCCAGGGCTACACAGAGAAACCCTGTCTCGAAAAACCAAAAAAAGAAAAGAAAAGAAAAGAAAAGAAAAGAAAAGGAAAGGAAAGAAAAAGTATCCCCAAGTGTTTATGTAACTCCCCCAGCAAGGTCTGGGCCACTTGGGGATGATCTGTGCATGAGGTGGACACAGCTAATGAGCTTGTAGTTGCTAGAAAAATACATATTCTATCTATGGATTAGCCTTTCCTACGCATGATATTTTCTCCCAAAACACCATCCATGCACATACAGAATGTCTTATCCACCATCACATGCTCCACACAGCATCCATCTTGACCACGGGACTCACTTCCAGCCAAGAAATGGAAACAGTCTCACGCTCATGGAATCTGCTAGTCATAACACGTCCCCCGCCATCCTGAAGCATCTAGCGTGACAGGATTTTTTCTATTGGGTCATTAGAGGGCATAGTGAGTGGAATGGAACCAGTCCCATCCCCATCTCTTGATTCCTGAATCTGTGGATCCTGGCTATGGGAGACATCATACCGTACATTTTATTCAAAGAACATAGTACCATCTGGACCCTGATTAAAAGCATATCCCACCTTCTGGAGAACCCTGGCCCAGCCCTCCAGGCCAATGGCTCTTAATTGGCACTTTAATTGTGCCTTCAAAAGGCCACTTCACCATTTTGTTAGTGCTCTTAGTTTTCCTTGAATGTAAATGTGTTTGTCTCTGAATATATGTAATGGATGAAGGTCTCTGTGCTCATAAAGACCAGAAAAGGGCACCAGAGCCCTTGAAGTCACATAGGCATTTGTGAACCATCCAGTGTTGGTACTGAGAACCAACCTAGGGTTCTTTGGAAGGACAGCAAGCATTCTTAACCGCTAAGCCAGGTCCCCAGGCCCTGCAAGAGCCTTTTGCACTAGAGTTTTCTCATCACTGTGATAAGACTCATGAGCAAAATACTCTCTCGAGGGGAAGGATTAGCCTCACGGTCTCAGAGCTTTCAACACAACATGGGAGGAGAGTAGTGGAGCAGAGCAGCTCACGTGCAGCCTAGAGGCAGAGAGCATGCCAGCACCAGTGGCTTTTCCTTCCCTCCTTTACCGTCACCCATGTCCCCAGCCTGTGGGAAGGAGCCACCGATATGCAGGGTGTGTCTTCCTCTCGGGGAAACACCACCGAAGATGCGTCTCCTAAGCACGTCTCAATCCTATCAAGGCTCACCACCACACCCTGCACAAAAATAAAAATCAGGTAAAGATTGAAAAGTTAACAGGCAAAAAAAAAAAAAAAAAAAAAAAAAAAAAAAACCAAAACATCATCCTTACTCAGAGTAAATGGGTTTTTGTGGGTCAAGCCCAGGGCTGAGCACATCCTAGCCAAACACTTCATTACTGCACTGTGTCCCAGATCCACAGTTAACGAGAAGTGGGTTGCTTCATTTTAAGGTCTACAAAGCCCTGGGGATCCAAGTAAGGGAAATGTCTAGCTATTAGTGGTGTTGAGGCAGTGAAGGGTGACTAAGCACACCGAGTAAGTACCCAGGCATGTTTTTTGAAGCTTACAGAAGAAGGTGACCCTTGTCACCTGCCTCTGGTGGCAGAGCTATGGAATCTCAGAGGGGAAGGGAAAACTTCAAAAGTGTTCTGCTTGGAGGCTGGAGCCCACATGACCCTTTCAGGAACATATTTGTGGTCCAGCCTGTGCTAGAATGTGTGAGACCTTGAGCTTGATTCTTTTTTTTTTTTAAGATTTATTTATTTAATGTACATGCATACACTGTCCTGTCTTCAGACACAAGGGCATCGGATCCCATTACAAATGGTTGTGATCCACCATGTGGTTGCTGGGAATTGAACTCAGGACTTCTGGAAGAGCAGTCAGTACTCTTAACGGCTGAGCCATCTCTCCATCCCTGAGCTTCATTCTTAACATGGTGGATGAAGAAAACCCAAATTTGAACAAAGTCAAATCTCTCAAATTTTATTAATACATCATATCCACTCGCATATACATGAACTACAGTTCAAAGACCCTGTTTATATTCTGAACATATTATTTTTATACTTAATAGGGTAGATGGATTAGAGAGTAGATTATACCATTTTATCAACTATAGAATCAAGTATGATAGCTAAGTCAAGGGAAATTTATTACACTTAGTGTTAAGATGTAGCATAAATATGTGTGGAAAATTAAAAGATGGAACATTTCAAGGGATGAAAGCATGCTATCATATGTCTGTTAAAAAGAAGAGCCATTGTCTGGGTGTGATGACATGTGTCTGTGAGCCCAGATACCCAGGGGAATGAGACAGGAAGGTTGCTTGTCAGGAGTTTGAGACTAGCTTGGGTGGTATGTCTCTGACAATGAAGAAGAAGAAGAAGAAGAAGAAGAAGAAGAAGAAGAAGAAGAAGAAGAAGAAGAAGAAGAAGAAGAAGAGGAGGAGGAGGAGGAGGAGGAGGAGGAGGAGGAGGAGGAGGAGGAGGAGGAGGAGGAGGAGGAGGAGGAGGAGGAAGAGGAAAAGGAGGAGGGGGAGGAAGAGGAGGAGGAAGAGGCTTCCCGTGAGGCTGAAGCTCAGTGACAGATAGCACACTGAGGCATGAAAGGCCTTCTATATGATCAGCAGCACCCAAGAGAAGGTGATAAACCAGTTCTTTAGTGAATGGCCACTCACCCCTCTGCCTTCCTCTCAGGATGGTCATCCTTCACCCCAGCACACGTCTCTGAGGACTTCACATAAGTAGAGTTTTCTGAGCTGAGCTTTCTTCTTGCTGTGCCCCCACAATTTCCTCAGCTGTGAAGACACCATGAAACATGACCATACTCCCCACAGACTGACCTTGTTTTCTGTGCTGAGTCCAGCCTCGCTCCAGACTGAGGAGACAAGTCACACCATCCAAGAGCTCCAGACACTGAAGCACCTCCTGTGCTGGCTAGATTTGTGTGTCAACTTGACACAAGCTGGAGTTATCACAGAGAAAGGAGCCTCCCTTGAGGAAATGCCTCCATGAGATCCAGCTGTAAGACACTTTCTCAATTAATCAAGGGGGAGGGCTCAGCCCATTGTGGGTGGTGCCATCCCTGGGCTGGTAGTCCTGGGTTCTATGAGAAAGCAAGCTGAGCAAGCCAGGGGAAGCAAGCCAATTAGCAGCACCCCTCCATGGCCTCTGCATCAGCTCCTGCCTCCAAGTTCCTGACCTGCTTGAGTTCCAGTCCTGACTTCCTTTGGTGATAAACAGCAATGTGGAAGTGTAAGCTGAATAAACCCTTTCCTTTCCAACTTGCTTCTTGGTCATGTTTGTGCAGGAACAGAAACCCTGACTAAGACAGCCCTTTCTCCAAAAGGCTCCTAGAATCCGTACTCTTGCCTTCAAGACCACAGGCCTCTTTCCTTGTCCCATCACCCCTGTGCACATTTGTCTGAACACGTGTGCCTGTGTCCCAAGTCCCTACTTGGGACTGAGCTGAGGCCTCATGCTCAGTATGTGCTCCATCAGGTGTCAGCTCTGAGGATGTGACAGTGTCTTGTTTACTGTAGGAAGAGACAGTGTCTTGGTTACTGTAGTGTGTGACAGGGTCTTGTTTACTGTAGTGTGTGACAGTTTCTTGGTTACTGTAGCACGTTTAGGACTTCACACTGTGTTCTGAAGATGCCTCCTGTCAATACAGGTCGATTGAAGGATTTGTGTCTGTCCCCTGCATTGTAGAAGGTCACAAGAAAGGTTGATTAATGTGAGGAGAAGACAAGCAGAGGACACTGTGAGACGGGCAATGGAGATCAAATGTCACCAAGGGTGACAAAGCAGTTAGAGAGAGGGGACCCATGCCTAAGAAAAGAGACTGGAGGAGACACAAGACCTCTCTCTCTTTCTCTCTCTCTCTCTCTCTCTCTCTCTCTCTCTCTCTCTCTCTCTCTCTGTGTGTGTGTGTGTGTGTGTAGTGTGTGTGTGTTTGCCTACCCTCTGCACTAGGTCACCTTTTTAAGTTTAGGGACCACAGCTCTATGTTGCCATTTTCCTTAACTGCAATCCACTCAGTGTGATGTTTCCCCCCCTGCAGAGTGACATGCAAAGGAGCTTTCTGAGATACAACCAGAGTTCCTTCAGAGACATTTCCAGTCTTACACACACACACACACACACACACACACACACACACACATCACCAGGGGTGACGGGAGTGTGAGTTAGGCTGTCTTTTGAAGACTATTATTCAATCCTATGTTCTCTCTTTATCTTTCAAAATGAGAAATATGGGGGTTTGTCCAATTCCTTTATTTTAAATTCTTTATTTTGAAATAATCATGAACTTAAAAAAATTATGGGTCTGGAGAGATGACTCATTGGTTAAGAGCACTTGCTACTTTTACAGGACCAAGGTTCAGTTCTTGGCACCCACAGGGCAACTCTCAACTTCTTTACCTCTAATTCCAGGGTCTCTTCTGCCCTCTTCAGGCTTGGTGGACACTGGGCACATGCATGGTGCATCCACACATAGAGACAAAACACTCGTACACAGTAAGAAATAAATCTTTTTAAAAATGTAAGTTGCAAAAGTAGTAGAGCAAATATCAGCATCTAGACTTCATTAGCCTCTAATTAAGTTATAAATCTCCAGGGCATCCAACTCTTAATATCCTATCTTTATTAATTCATTGACACTTCATACAGTGTACTTTGATCATGTTCGGCTTCCTCTCCTCCCTCTAGATCCAACCCTATCTCCCAACTCCCACAGCCTATACCTGCAACATCAGGTTCTTTTCTTCCTCTTAAAAAAAAAAAATAACCCATTGCATTCAATTGTACTGCTGATACACTCCTGGGCATCCATTCATCAACCAGAGTATAGTCAACCTGCCAATAAACACACCACTAAATAAAACTGACTCTCCCTCTCCCAGAAGCCATAGCTGTCTCTAATTCCTCAGTAAGAGCTTGGGCCGGTGAGCCTTCTTACTCTTAACTATTAAATACTCTCTAAAAATTCATAATACATTCTCAGAACAAGATACTCACCACCAGACAAGAATAATGTGACATTTCACAATGTTTTCTGAATAATTTCCCTTTCTCAAGGAAACCATAAAATGAGATTAGTAAAGTTTGATTTCCCCGGGGTATTCTGTCAATCTTTGTTTACAGCATCTAAGAAAAACCCACCTATGAATTATTTATTCATCTATATTGATGCATTCACATCTGAACAGCCCGGTGGACTTGAATCCTTCGCTTGGACACTGTGGGCTTCGCCTTGGGATTCTGGGTCACCAGTGACTCACTAAGTGGACTGGGTAAAAATATAATCTAATTAGGACACTTTGCAATAGAGACCAGTCCTGCTTTATCTCAGTGTCAGGACAGGAAGCAAAGCCCCAACTTTTTCCTACTCGTTCTAGAAAACTGGCTCATCTAATTCAGAGACACTTGGTGCAGCCCCGAGGGTCCATGTTGTGGTGGGTTCTGCTCTTCTTTTCTGTTACAACTGAGCTCAGCCCTCCTGTGATCAGCCCTGCAGACCCAGCAGAGAGGCCACTCTCACATTAAAAGAAGGGAGGGATGCGAGCTGGCTTCTGGGTGGCTCACTGGAAAATGGACTCATTTCTTAGTGAAGCCTCTGATGAGAAACCACCCTGGCTGGCACTCAAGAGAGCCTCACAGAGGACCCACAGGACAGTACAATTCTCCTGACCCACAAACACTTTGAGACAACAGATAAGGGTTGTTCTGAACTGCTCAATTTGAGCCCATAGGGAGAAAATGAATACAACTGTCCAAGACCTGACAAAGGAAAGAGAAGCAATAAAGAAAACACAAACTGAGGGGATTCTGGAAGTGAAAAATTCAGGAGTCCAAATAGAAACTACAGAGGCAAGCTTCACCAACAGAATACAAGAGATGGAAGAGAGACTCTCAGGCATTGAAGATACAATTGAAGAAATGGATACACCGGACAAAGAAAACGTTTAAAAAAAAAAAAAAAAACCTTACACAAAATATCTAGGAAATGGGGGACAGAACAAAGGCCAAACTTAAGAATAACAGACATAGAGAACAGAGATGAAACTCATCTCAAATCCCCAGAAAATGTATTCAACAAAATCATAGAAGAAAAGTTTCCTAACCTAAAGGAGGAGATACTTATAAAGATACAAGAAGTATATAGAACACCAAATATATTGGACCAGGAAAAGATAATAATAATCAAATAATAATAAACAAACACAATAGTAATAAAAAAAACTAGACATACAGAACAAAGAAAGAATATTAAAAGCTGCAAGGGAAGAATGTGCCTGGCCTCATAGAGACTTATGTACTAAGGTGGAGGATACCTAGGGGGGACCCCACTTGTACAGAAAGGGGAGAAGGAGAGGGTGTTGGGAGGAAGGATTGTTGAGGAGGTGACCCAGAGGGGTACAATGGATACAATGAGCAGGATGTAAAGTGAATAAGTTAATAATAATAATAATAATAATAATAATAATAATAATAATAATAATAATGATGATGATGTTATAGTGTATCTATTTTTACATTAAAAATATAAGAAAAATAAAGAGTTTTCAAAAGATGAAAAGAAAAAGCTTCAAGGGAAAAAGTCCAAGTCACATATAAGGCGGATTTACTAGAACTACAGCTGACTTCTCAGTGGAGATTCTAAAAGCCAGAAGGGCCTGGACAGATGTGCTGCAGACTTTAAGAGAACACAGATGTCAGCCCAGACTACTATACTCATCAAAACTTTCAATCACCATAGATGGAGAAACAAGACTTTCTATGATAAAGTCAAATGTAAACAATATCTATCCACAAATCCAGCCCTACGGAGGTACTAGAAGGAAAACTCCAACCCAAGGAGGTTAACTACACACATGAAAAAACAGGGATTAAGTAATATCATACCAGCAAAATAAAAGGAAACAAAGCACACACACATGCGTGTGCACAGACACACACACACACACCAATAACCACCGTCACCACTGCCGCTGCTGCTGCCACCACCCAAACTCAAGATCCTTTAGAGGAATGTAGAATCTAGGTCCTCAAAAACATCATCTATTAAATCCAGGTATTAATAAAAAAAAATCTAAATTTACTGAATGGGAAGAACCAGAAAAAGAATGACAACATTTACTTTAAGGAGAAGCAAGCGAGCAGACACGCACTTTAGTCCAGCGGCCAGAGATACGAAGCAATCAACACAATCTGCTCCAGACAGAAGTGTGTGCAGCGAGGAATGCCATACATGGGCTGTGGTGTGAGCATCCCAGGGAGCCTGGAGGGCTCCCAGCGACTGCATGGGTGAATGCTGGATACAAAGGATGAACCGAAGGACTGCTCCATGGAGAGCGGGTGACAGTGGCCAAGGAGCATCCAGCATCCTCACTCTGAATGGAGCACCAGCATTCTGCAGGGAGAGCAGCGGGCTCTAGGAGACTCAGCAGCCCCCACAGGAACAATGCAAGGGGTGGAGCCCCACAGACTGAGGACAAAGCTACATTAGTGGGAAGAATGATTGGCCACTGTTCAAATGCTGGGTTTCTGAGGCAGTGGGACTGGGCTGGAGAGTTTACAGGTGACAGTGAGGTGGCTGGACTCTGTGACATGAAGGAAGACTCTTGGCAAGCCAGGATACCCGCTACCATATAGTGGGGAGTAACAAGCACAGCTCATGTCTAGGATTTCTACCCCTTCATTTCAAAGAGTGGTGTGTTGTTTTAAGGAAAAAGTGAAGATTAATTAAAATACTGCAGAAAACATACTAGCAGGCAGAGCTATGCCACATAATCAATCATAAGCCCATAAAGCTAAAAACAAGCCCACCGGCTCCTCAGGGCAGCTCCCAGGAGGGGACACGCTGACCCTAAGAAGTTTAGAGCTTGGGAGGCGCAGAGGACAGAGGGGACTCAACGGCTTCCTTCATTTAGGTGTACAGGATTAGCTGAAGTAATGACTGCCTGCTGTAAAGAGGATTCTTTCATTTGGTGAATCAATAATTACAGGCACACTGGGGAAATTAAGCAGAGAAAACTGAAGCACCCCAGCGCTGCTACCGGGATCATTCATGCCTCCGAATCACAAATCGGGAACTCCCCAAGTGGTTCTCAATAAGCCACACACACTGCATGCTTACAAAGGAACGCTAAGCACCAGCTTCTCCTCAGCTGAACACGTGTGCACACCGATGTAAAGCAAGATCTTGGGACCAGTGACAGGAGAGGGTGCTCCACGGTTCCTATGGTGCCTGTTCACACATGTGTGCTTGTGCACATATATTTGTATGTGTGCATGTGTGTGAGCTCTTGTGTCTTTTTGTGTATCTGTATTTGTGAGTATACATACGCATATGAATGTGTCTATATTTGCTTGTGTATGCCTCTGTGTGTGTGTGTGTACATATGTATATGGGTGTACATGTACGCACATCAGGGTTTGCCCAGTGCAAGCACTATCTTTCATTGCAACTAAAACATATTATGCATCACACATGAACCATCTGTACAGCAATGTTAAGGTTCAGCTCTCATAGCTGTCAGGAATGCTCGAGCCCACAGCCCCCCTTCATCATCTGGCCACTTCCTCCCCTCGGGTCTACTGTCCTCCATGCTAGTCTACAATGCTGTCTATCCCTTGACGCTCCAGTTGCGTCCCCGCACCCATAGCCTGGAGCTTTAGCAATAATGTTACTGTCACTTTTGAAAATCATCCCATCTGTGTGAGTATTATGGGCCATCATCCCTGTGTGTGTGAGTGTGTGTGTGTGTGTGTGTGTGTGTGTATGAGTATGTGCATGTGTGTGAGTATGTGCATATGTGAGTGTATGGGCTTGTATGTGAATAAGTGTGTGCATATGTAAGAATGTATGTGCGTGCATGTGTGTGAGTATGTGCATGTGTGAGTGTGTGTGCTTGTGTGTGAATAAGTGTGTGCCTGTGTAAGAATTTATGTGAGTGTGTGTGTGCATGTGTGTGAGTGAGTGTGTGTGAGTGTATATGTAAGTGTGTGAATATGTATGTGAGTGTGTGTGTGAATGTGTGTGAGAGTGTGAGTGTGTGTATGTGTGCACATGTGTATAGCCTCTAGAGTTCAAAGTGAGGTGTCTTTCTCAATCACTCTTCCACCTTACTTTCTGAGACCAGGTCCCTCACTGAATCTGGATGGAGCTCAGTGATTGAACTAGGTCACTGAGTCCCAGGAATCCTTCTGTCTTTTGCTTGGCAGCACTGGGCTTCCAGGAGAGTAGTGTGATGCCTAGCTTTTGTTGTGGCCACTAGGGATTGAGCTCAGATTCTCCTACTTGTGAGGCAAACACTTTACCTACTGAGTCCTCTCTCCCAGAGGCCTCCCATCTTGGCTAAAGTTTAGGCATGGTCCAGCTTCAGGAGATGAGAACTAAATTTATTGCCTAGGGATTACACACATCCATGTGGTAAGACTCCCAGCATCCGAGAGAAAAAAGCAGCTCCAGAGTCCTCTCCCTCTCGGTCAGTAACGGCACCTGGGCATGGTAAGCAAGAGAAGCGGTACAGCTTAGATTAGAGCGAGCTCCACACAGCCGCTGTGCAGGGATTCCTAGTATGGGGAGCCGCCCCTCTCCCTGAATCATACTATGAGCTAATGAGCTGTGGGTAATTAGCAGATGACACAGTACCCTGCAGGCACAACAGCACAGCAACCGAGCTCCAGGGGATTTCCGAACACCAGTGGCTTTATGAGCCTCATAAGATACACAGGCTGTGCCAAAAAGGCATCTAAGGGGCTGCTGCCAGTGCCAGCCAGGTAAGAGCAGGGCTGAACAACTACAGATTCTTATCTCTCCCAGCAAGAGCTGCGCTGCGTCCAGAGGAGAGTTAATTAGCAATAGAGAGAAGTCTAGTGTAATTAGAGAATCTTCCTCTCCTCTATGTGCCATGCCTCCCCATTAATGAAGCAGCCACATACCCTCAGTCAGACCATGCAGACACTCCATCCCCTTCACAGTTCTCAGATGAAGTACTTCATGGACTCATGAAGACGCCATGGTACCATCTCCCAGAGGGTGATATCCGTTAGCATTAAGCCTCGACCCATGACTCTGTGGCCATGGAAAGGAAACGAGAAAGGGTTAAAAATATAGTTACCCTTCCCCACACATGTCTATGGGTTCCGTATTCATGGGGTCAGCCAACCAATGATGAGTTGAAATTATTAGAAAAGAAGACATCTGCACTGAATGGATGCAGTTATTTTTAAATAAGTTGTTTGTATGTGTGTATACTATGTGTGCACGTGCAAACACACAGTCAAACATTTGCATATCACCGTGCACATACAGGGGTCAAAGGCCTACATGGAGTCAGTTCTTGGCTCCCACCTTGTCGAGGCAGAGTCTCTATTGCTGTTTCTGCTGTTGCATTGTGGATCACAGGCTAGCAGCACTCCCATCTCACAGTAGGAGTAACGGGGTCCCTGACCACTCTGCCTCATCAGGCTTCTACTTGGGTTCTAAGGACCAAATTCTGGTCATCAAGCTTGTTAGGCTAGTGACCTTACCCACTCAACAGTCTGGTGGATTTGTTTCTCGTCATTACTCCCTAACCAATAAAGCAAGTCACCACAGGGCATTTGTATTACCTTAAGTTTTATAAGTAATCGAGAGGGGGTTGGATTTACAGTCAGTGTGTGCAGAGATATATGTTGGTTTTGCAATAGTTGAGCATCTGCAGCTTCAGGCATCCATGTGTGGCAGTGGGGGCTCCTGGAACTACTGCTGCATAGGTATCAGGACAGCTACATATTACCAGCTTCTCAAACTTGTGAGTTCACAGAGGGCAGACCAGGCCAAAGTGTGGTGGACCATCAGTACGCACCCCCGATAGCTCACTCGTGCTTTGGCTAGCTGTAACACTCCAAAGAGAGACATGCTGCAAAAAGCAGCAAGTGAGCCATCTTCAAGACATGTAGACAAGCCTTCTCCTGTATGTGCTATTCTGCCAGGGAAAGCAGAGGTGCTCAGAGATACGTTCCCCAGTTAAAACATCCACAGGCTTCTCTGTTAATAGGCCAGGTCTCGATCCCATTAACCACTGACTATCAACAACCTGCTATGAATTAAAGCCCCAAGGGCAATAGGGATATGGGGGTTGGGAATAGAGGAAAGAGGGCAGAAATACTGTGGAGTAGCTAAGCAATGAAGGACCACAGGAAGTGCCTCAACTCTGGCAATGTTGCCATGTTGGGAGGAAGAGTGTAGACCACTGGCCACGCCCACTTCTACACTTGGGACTTTCAGTTGATGAGCTTACAGAGCCTCAGAGTTTATTGTATCCAGAGAAAGCCTTTGCTTTGCTTACATTCCAAAAAGCAGTGCGAGATAGATGCCCCCAGTCACAGGTGCCTTTGGGTTTTTTTTCCTTCCTGTGCCTTCTATGAATATTCATATGAGCTTCATGGGAATCCTTTGGCTCCTGTCAGGCTGTGCAGGCGTCTTTGTCAACAAACAGAAAGGTGTGCCACTCTGCCAACAGTTTATGGAGCCTTCATTAACGCCTGTGAACCAAAGGCCCACTTCAACTGCATGGGTTGTTGTGGTCAAAGGCTCGGGTGCCCATTGAGAAGCCAATACAAAAGAAATGACCTGCTTTCCTATGCCATCTTGTGGAATAAACAACACATAATACCAGAGAATGGCTCTACCCTGGCACTTTGTGGTATCTTTTTGTCCAGGAAGCAAAACACAGCAAAGAGAGGTCAGGTATTAAAAAAACCAAAAAAAAAAAAAAAAAAACTCCACACATCTGTTTACCACATTTGGAATTTTATTCCATCTCTCTCCTCAAATTAGCTGTGGAATGATCCAGACCCCAAAGTTCTTTCTCTATCAAATCTACTGATTCTCTGCCAGTGTTGTGTTCTCCAAGCGGCTCAGAGAATCAATCACTCAACCCCAATTTGAGCTGCAGTGCTTGGTGAGGTCCAGCCTTAAAAGCAACTACATCTGTTAATGATTTCCGTGGAAGACAGAACAGAACTCAGCCAGGACCCTTTTTTGTTAAACGCTGTATCAATCACTATTTTTGACTAAGAGTCTCTGTGCATCTTAACTAAACCCACCAGGCAGTGCTCTGATGTCCCAAAGACAAACTCCAGTTAACGAGAGTCACTCTGATGCCTCAAAAGGACAAACTTCAGCAAGGATAAAATTCTCCATGAATGATCATCTCATGTGTAATCACATCTTGCATATCCCAACCACAATCTAGAACATTATTGTGATTTATAAGTGTGTGGCACGTGTGCTTCATTTTTTAGAAATATTTATTTATTTATTTTATGTATTTATGTATGTGTGTATGTATGTAAGGTACACTGTAGCTGTCTTCAGACACACCAGAAGAGGGCATCAGATCCCATTAAAGATGGTTGTGAGCCACCATGTGGTTGCTGGGAATTGAACTCAGGACCTCTGGAAGAGCAATCAGTGCTCTTAACCACTGAGCCATCAATCCAGCCCCATGCGCTTCATTTGATGTATGATGTGTTGTATAGTATATTGTATGTTGCAGAGCTGGGCACACTTGATCAGCAAGGAAGGGACTTAACATTATTGAATAAGGACATACAGCCCAAACAGTAATTGTACAAGTCTGCTGCTTGCTGTAGCAAGAAAAGCCATAGGCAGTATGCAGATGAGGGAGGGGGTGTGGCTGTCAGTAAACTTTCTTTACAAAAAACAGTGAGCATCTCTAATTTTTCACTTGTTATACAACTTGTTATATCCTACATTTATAATCTATACATACTGAATATTAGAAATGCATACATATGCACATATATGCATATTCATATACATACACATATCCATACATACACACATGTGAATTACACACACATACATAATATGCACACACCATAATATACATACCCATGCATAAACACACCCATGCATATCTATACACACATAGTATACATTCATATACATACACACATATACATATGTACATATACACATATCCATACATACACTCATGTGGGATACACACACATGCATACATAACATGCATACACCATAATATACACACCCATACATAAACACACATACACACATACATGCATATCTATACACACATAGTACACACTCATATACATACACACATATATGTATATACATACACACATATCTATACATACACACATGTGGGATACACACACATGCATACATAACATGCATATACCATAATATACACACCCATACATAAACACACATACACACATACATACATATCTATACACACATAGTACACACTCATATACATACACACATATACGGATATACATACACACATATCTATACATACACACATGCATACATAACATGCATACACTATAATATACACACCTATGTATAAACACACATACACACATACATGCGTATCTATACACACATAGTACACACTCATAAACATACACAAATATAGATATATACATACACACATATCCATTCATACACACATGTGAAATACACACACATACATACATGAATACACACAATATACATTCCCATGTATAAGCACACATACACACATATATACAAATCTACACACATGTATGTGCATATGTACACACATGCACACATATACATGCATATACACACATATAGATGCACACACACTTCATATAAGGAATCTATAGCCAGTATGTGAGAAAGAAATGAGCAGAATAAGACATATATTCTAGTGTGTATTCTAGTGTGCAGTCATGTGGGGAATGCTGGTGTCCTGAGCACCAGGAAATCAAGCAGAAACTAGAGAAGAAAATCATTTGAGCCTCTGTCTTTACATTTCTCTATGTGGCTGTCAGATCTTGGTCCAGTCACTTACACGGTCCTGTCCTGCTGGGCATCTGGGAATGGTGCATCGGAATGTTTTATAAACTCGAGACTCTGTAACGAAGCGATGGCCAGAGCACTGAGGAATTGTTCAAGAAACCCTTAAGCCCAACAATCGTTTCCGACTCCAGGATTCCGAAACTCAAGAGATAGAACAGTTAGGCACCTCCACACGCAAGCAGTGTTAGCAGAGGGTTAGGATACAGAGTCTAGTACTGGGCATGGTGGTGCATGCCTTTAATCCTATTACTCAGGAGGCAGAAGCAGGAGGATCTCTGTGAGTTCCAGGCCAGCCAGGGCTTACAAACAAGCAAACAAAAAGACTCCAAATCTCCAGAGCTTATGTAACTTCCAAATGATGGAGCCCATGTGCACACTGCCGCTCCTAACAGGATCCACCACGTGGAATAATGAACCCTCCCACTTCCAGAACTGGACATGGAGTGTTAAAAGATCTTTGCTGCTGTGCTCAGTGGCACATGCCTTTAACTCTTCTCAGGAGGCAGAGGCAGATGGACTCTGTGAATCTGAGGCTAGCCTGGTCGATGTAGCAAGTTCCAGGCCAGTCAAGGCATCAGAGTAAGACCCTGTCTCAAAACCAAACAAAATGAGACAATAAAACAGGCCCCTTGCTGTAACTTTACTTTTTTTTCAAGCCTTATTTTTGATGATGGTTCTAAAGAATATGAGGGAAGTGGATCTGTTTAGAAAGGTTCTTTGGAGCAACTCCCATCTGTGTTGCCTGGAAATCAGTAGTTCAGTTCACAGGTTAGCAGGCAGCAGCAGCTCAATCCACTCACAAACACTTTACAGATACATCAGCAGTCCAGTTCAATAGAGTCACAATAGCAAACACGAATTAGCAGCAGTGACACAACCTAGCAGAGATAGCCAGACCTTGGCCTTGGCTCCGGTCAGCAGAAGGGGTCAGCAAGAACACCAGAAGTTCTCAGCTGTGCCTCTCAGGGAAGTGAAGATCAGCGAAGACAGGAGACACAAGCATTTCGCAGCTAGCTGTACCAGCGAGCCGAGTTCTGTCTCTCCGGTCCTGTTTATACCCTCTAAACATCATGTGTCCTCCACGAGTCTTGCCTCAGCACGTGCATCAGCCCAAGTCCAAGGAGTCCAGACAAATGCAGCTCAACTACACAATGTAAGGCGGAGCAATACATGTGTGTCATTAGCAAGGAATCCTTCATCACGTGTCCTTTCACATGCTTGCTTCAGCAGAGCATCCTTTCTCCTGTGTCTGCTTCAGTGAAATGTTCCTTCATGAGTCTGCCTTAGCCTTTCACCTGTGTCCACTTCAGGAAAACACTCCTTCACAAAACACCTTCCTTTAATCCCAGCACTTGGGAGGCAGAGGCAGGCGGATTTCTGAGTTCGAGGTCAGACTGGTCTACAGAGTGAGTTCCAGGACAGCCAGGGCTACACAGAGAAACCCTGTCTTGAAAAACAAAACAAACAAAAACAAAAACAACAAAAAAAAAAAACCCACCTTCCAACACAACTGACTCTCCAAAGAACCCTTAAGTTTCCACGTCATCTTGCTGATCGGAGTCCGCACCAATGGCCCTGAAGAGGATCAGTAGACTCACAAGCCTCACTCCCCACACCCAAATCACCTCCCTCTTATGTCTTTGACCCCTTCCCACCCTACAGCCATGGAGGACTGGAATGTTCTAGAAACCCTGGCCAGGATGTACAGGCAGCCAATGCTTTGATTTCCTTCTTCTGAAGAAGTAAATTTCTCCTTCTGGCTGCTACGATGACCGAATGGCTTCATGCATGTAAACCTGTCGGAACTTTAACAACCATTTGTCAAGGGTTTCTTCCAATATAAAGATCACTTTACTTTTAGTTTAAAAAAAAAAAAACCAGCAGCTCCCCCCCCCCCAATGCAGATCTCAGTCTATAATGTTTACATGTGGGGGTGGGATGAATGTGTGCATTAAAAATGTACATAAAAATTGATGGTGAAAGTGTGTGAGGCCCTATGCTAAGCTCCATGGCCTCAGAATGACCATTGTAGCCATGGGGGGTTCCCTGAGACGGACAGTGGACTTGGGTGTGGGCGTGGACAAGGACCTGAGTGGCTACCTTAATCTAGCGTGCAGGTTTTCTATTTGTGAGTTCATTGTGAAGAAGTTATCTTGTACTGTAAGAAAAGGATTTCTAGGTCCTGTATCCTAGTTGCTGTCTGAAAACACTTGGCAAGCCTCACCCTCTAAGCCCCCTTCTGAAGAACTTACTCCACTCACCACAGAGGAAACTGAGATCCCGTTAGGTAGCAGCACCAGGATTTAAACATGGTTCTCCTTAGTTCCCAGACCTGGGCTCTTCACATCTCCTTGCTGACTGCTGCCAGCTCTGACAGAGGCAAGGGAGGGCCCCAGGGAAAGTGGAAGGACACACCTTGTATTAGCCAGCTTTCTACTACTGTCAAACACACCTGAGACAAGTCGGCTTGATGACAGAAATACTTTATTTGGGCAAATGGCGCTGGAGGCCTGAGGCCAGGGTCACTTGGCCCTGTCACTGTGATGGTGTGGTGGGGAAGCATGCTGTGGCAAAAGCAGGTGGTGGGAGCCATTTACTTCATTAGAAAGAAGGTGCGGTGGCTAGGGGATGGGTTGCAAGGGCTCTGACATTTCCTTGAGGGTATTTCTCCAATGATATAACTTTTTACAAAAACTGTGTGTGTGTGTGTGTGTGTGTGTGTGTGTGTGTGTGTGTGTGTGTGCGTGCGTGTGCAGGCATACATTTCATGACACACATGTGGAGTTTAGAGGATGGCTTTGTGGAATCTTCTACATAGCTTCCAAGGATGGAACTCATATCACCAGGCCTGAGTGTCAGGCTGACCCACCTCACAGGCCCCTGACTTGACGTCTGAGTTCCTTCTGCTATACCCCTGCCTCCCCCCAAACCCTGTTATTAAAAATGCCACCACTTCCTCAGAACACCATAATCTGAGGACCAAACATCTCAGGGATGTGAACCTTTAGGGGACAATTGTCCAAAGCAAAGTGCCCCAGATATAAAGCTCTTCCGTCTTGAGGGAACTCACCTGAAAAACTGGGCAAGGGGGAAGAATAACACAGTATACGTGCTGTAACAAAAGTCACAGATGTGCACACACACAAGTACGTGTGCACACACACAGAAGAGTGCCTGTACATACACACACACAGAGAGAAGTGCATGTATACACACACACACACACCCGACTTGGAGCGGAAGCCAGGCTGGTGTCAATGACGAAACATCACCGTGACAGTTGTAAGATGCTGGGATGATTTAATCACACTGATTCATATCTGTTGGAAGCGTTCCCAGAGACTCTCTCACCCGTCAGCGTTCCACAGCCAAATTAATCAACAGATTGTTATCAAGACACAAATCTGCTTGCAAAGATATTTTTGCAAGGTTTAATTCCACAAAGAGAAACATCTCTGCTTGTTAATGTAAAAGAAAGACGTAAATACTAAGAGAAATCACATGCTCGGCAGTTCCCAGAGCCATCAGGGGAGATTAGGAGTTTAGATGACAGGGGAACTCTGGAATTCTGGGGTAGGATCTATGGAGGGCTAGCTAGCTTCTTTTACTAGTCTGCCAAGCGTAGCATGGGGCTTATGCAGCCCAGGGTGTTCTCAACGGGTTTATCCCACTGCCTCAGGGATTAGTCCTTCTGACTGTCAGTGTATTGTGTACTCATGTGTGTGCATGTGAGTGTGCTTGTGTCTGTGTATATGCATGTGTGTGTGCGTATGTGTACAAGTGGTGTGCATGTGTGCATACATAAGCGTGTACATGTGTGCACTTGCACACGTGTGTGCGTGCATGCGCACGTGTGTGCATGTGGCATGTGTGTGTGTGTGTGTGTGTGTGTGTGCGCGCGCGCGCGCATACGCGCGCGCGCATGCATGTAGGCCAGAGGTCAATCTCTGTTGTTAGGTGATCTAGACTGCTCACCAGTAAGCCCTGGGATCCTCCTGTCTGTTCCTTGTTGTTGTTATTACGAGCACTTTCCGCTAGACTGGGCTTTTCCACATAGGTTCTGGGGCTCAAACTCAGGTTCTTGTGCTTGCAAAGCACATGCTTCACAAACTGGAAACAAGGTAGGGGTCCCAGGCAGCCTTGGGTGCTGGGAAAATTTCTGGTCTATGGTTATCTGCCATCTACATCTTCCTGTCCCCATCCCAGGAATTAACGCCGGTGACCATGCTATGCAGCAAAGCCTTGAACACAAGGTTCTGTTAAGTGTTTGGAATCCTCTTCGGAATTTTCTAGAACACCACAGTAGCTCCCTCTAAGGTACACAGACTATTTGTATAGAATAGAAGCTGCTTTCTATATATTGTTTCTATTCTGATTTTCTCCCCCTTGTGTATTTCCTTGGGTCAGTTTTGATTTCATGTTCTCAGAAGGAACACTTTGTGTAATTTTATGTGTACTATGTTCCAAATATAGGTCACAAATTTGTCACAGGCAGGTCTTGCAGTTTGATGGACTATAGAACAGAACCAGCCGTTGCTAAGTGCCCGCTCCATTGCTCCTTCTCTTTAGGCGTCTGATAGCATAGCCTGCTCAGAAAGACCCCTTCTACCTGGTTTGAACATAGCCTATTCTTTCTAGTGACAATCACTGGGCTTTTAGTCTCTCTGTCCTTCAGAAATTTGTGTGTAGCCCTGAAAAACCCAAGTTATTTTGCTTTAGGCCAACAATCTTCTTAATAATAATATAAAAGTCCATATTTTTCTATACTAACCAGAAAAACACCCATTATCACATGTTACCTCATACTTAGACTACTGTAATTACTGTATCTTTCTATTATGTTATTTTGAAAACTTTTGAATATATAGAGATCCTGAAATTTTCAGAGAGAGAGCAAAGGTCCCCAGCAGTGTCCCAGCTTCTGCCAGTGGTCACACCCAGGAACAACATGAGAATAAGGAGCTTGGCATTGAGCAGTGTGTGTGGCTTTACAGTGGGAGCATTTTGTAGTTACCACCATGGTTCAGAAATAAAAGCATTCCCTCATCATACAAACCTCCCTTATGCAGCCCTTAGAGTTGCACCAACACACATTCTTCAGCCCTGACAACCACTAATCTCCTCTCCATCTTGGTAATTTTGTTATTTCAAGGTTGTGACACAGATGAGATCACACAATATCTGTTCTTTTGACATTATCTGTGCCCTGCACAATTACCAGGCATCAAATGCCAGAGACTTCTTGTTTAGTCCACTAGGACATCATCATACTGGGCTCTAACCCATCGTCCCTGGAGGAGCGCTGTGGACTGGTAAATTAACTTTTCTACAGTTGTTTACAGGATCTTGCACGAATTCCAGATTTCACTGCTCAGGGCGAGATAAAGGTTCGGATTGGTGTTGAGACCATCGCTCTGCTTCTTAACTCCAACTTAACACTATGGGAGCTGTTTCCAGTTTTGAGAAACCACTAAACTTCTTTGTATCGAGTGTCTGTTTCATCTCGCTGCCACGCCCACGAGGCACACGTCCTTCTGCCCCTGAGGCAGCATTTAGGGATACAACCGGTATTCAAATTTAATTTGAGCTTGTCTCATAAATATGCAGTAGTGTCTAGCATTTATTTTTTTCGACATAAGCTAACAATACTGAAAATTCTCGTGATGACCGTTTCTGTCTTCATGTCCTCTTCCTGCCTCCTGCCCATTTTCTAATATTTCTTTCAATGGTGACTTTTGAATGTAATTATTCCAGACATGAGTTCTTGTCAAACACGTGGCTTGTGAATACTTCATCCCTGTGAGTGGCTTTTCCTTTCATGCACCCAGCAGAGCCTTTTCAGGATAAAAGCTTTAATATTTTATCACACCTTAAAATTGATGTATATTTTTGTATATGAGGGTGAGGGAGGATGCTGGCCATCCTGCCCATGGGGAGGTCAGAGGGCAGTTTGTAGAAGTCTGTTCTCTCCTTCCATTGTGTGAGTCTCTGGGATCGAACCCAGGTCACTAGGCTTGGTGGCAATCACCCTGACCTATTGAGCCGTCTTGCTGGTCCCAGAATTTTCATTTCTGTTGTAACATCTAACTCTCTCATCTTTTCCCTTCCTGTAGCATGTTTTTTATGGGAATCAAAGAGTCCCCTCCATATTTTTTTCTACTTGTAAAATCTTTACAATTTATTTTAAAATATCGCATATTAGTCAGAGTTCTCTAAGGTAACAGAACTTATAGAATACATCTCTTTATAGAAGAGGAATTTTAAGAATGACGTACACACAGGCTGTGGTCCAGTTGCTCCAATAATGGCTGCCTATGAGCAAGCAGGACATCCACGAATCCGGTAGTTGCTCTGTCTGTGAAGCTGAATGTCTCAATCTGCACTGGAATCCCAAAGAAGTAGGCTCTAACGCCAGTGAAGGGATGAACTTGCTGCCAAAGAGAGCAAGCAGGCAAAGGGCAAAAGTTTCCTTTTTCCGAGTCTTTATATGAACTTCCAGCAGAGGGTGTGCCTTCCTACCTCAAGATCTGGATTAAAGGCTTGTGTCTTCCTACCTCATGATCCAGTTTAGGAACGGATTTTCCTACTTAAAAGTAAACAAAAGTCCCTCCCAGGTGTGTCCTCCAGTTTGGGATTTTAGTTAATTCCAGATGTAGTCAGCTTGACCAACAACAGCTGTCACCTGTTGGATCTACTCTGAGTGGGGTTTGGTTTGAGGTATGAGGTTTATGTTGGAAAGCCTCTCCTTTCTCTAGCAGACCATTATTGCAACTCTATCAGAAACCAGCAGGCAGCTGGCGATACAGCTCTGTCAGTAGCGTGTTCATTCAGCAAACAAGAGGCCCTGGGCTTCATGCGTAGCACAGCGCCCAGCTGGGCACGGTGCCGAGCAACTATAACCCCAGCATTAAGGAGGTAGAAGCAGAAAGACCAAAAGTTAGAGGTTATCCTTGACAACAGGTTAGCCCAACGCCAGCCTGGGCCACATATGATCTTGTCTCAAAATAAGTAAGTAAATAAATAAATAAATAAAATCAGTTGTTCATGCCCGGAAACTATGAACCAGTGTTTGGTCAACAGCTCCCAAGTCTCCCCCTGAGCCACTGCCCAGGGTTGCTGACTGTGTTTCACAGTGAGCGCATAGGCCCAGCTGTCTCTGACTGACTGTAACAGTGCAGCAACTTAAGCCTGGGTTTCTGCTAGACTTTATTTCTAGGCCCAAGAAATGAGCCTGACTTGTATATCTAGCTTCTGTCGGGCAACACTCTGGATTCAATTATTAGTTCTGTGCATCTGGCCATTCTGTTGTCTATTTGCCAATTTTTTTTTTTAATCTCTCTTCATTCTCACTATGTAAACTGTCATGCCACCTACACCTTTGTTTTTGTTGTTGTTGTTTTATCATTCTTGGTGGCCTAAGAGTTTTTCTTTTCTACATCCCCAGAGAGTCTGGAATCCAGACAGTGTGTTACTTCAGCAGTGAGAGGGGTCCTTGGCTCATCCCCTCCCCCCTCCCACCTCCCCTCCCCAACCCCAGAACTCAATTGTCAGGACCATCAACCATTCTGTGTGGTTCTGGCAGCAGGGCCTCACTCCTGTTGCTCAGGAAGTTGAAGACACTCCTCCTTCTACCTCTAGTTTCCCAGAGAGGTCCAAAAGCACTGACAACTGCTGAGCTGCTTCAAAGTCTTCGCTTGGTGTGATCCCATGATTCCTCGCCTTTGGTCTACATCGTACATTAGACGAATCCACCTTCGTTATCAAGCTGGCCTTGCATTGCTGGAACCTGGGTGTGATGCTTATTTCATGTTGTATATTGAAGGATTCTGTTCACTAACCATCTCATTAAGAATTTTTGTATTTTCAGGAGATGTGTTTGTGTGTATACAGTCTGGTGTGTACAATGTGTCTATTTATCTGTGTGTGCCTGTGTTCAGGTATGCAGATGCAATCTAAGTGTGCCATGACACATATGTGGTGGTCAGAGGACAAGCTCAAGCAACAGTCCTCCCCTTCTACCTTGTTCCATGTGGAGTTCTTGGTTTTCTGCTATAGACCACACTGCTAATGTCTTTGACCTTTACATGGGTTCTCAGGGCTTTCTCTGGCAATTCTGTCATGGCCTGCAGGTTATATACAAGCGTGTCATCCAGACTCCAAGCAAAGCACCTGTAAAAGATAAAATCTCAGTTATCTTTCTGTTGCTTATTTCTAGTTTAATTCTAAAATGGCCAAGAACGATCTCTGTAAAATTTCAATTCCTTTAAATTTGCTGAAGGGGGCTGTGGAGATGGCTGGATCAGTGGATAAGGGTGCTGACTCCTCTCCACTCTTTTAGGGGATTTGAGGTCCAGTCCCAAGTCCCACAGTAGGTGGCTTAAAAACCACCAAACTCCAGTTGGAGATCTGATGCCTCTGGCCTCTGTAAGAAACCTGCATTCATACACACACACACACACACACACACACACAGAAAGAGAGAGAGAGAGAGAGACAGAGAGAGACACAGAGAGAGACAGAGAGACAGAGAGAGAGAGAGAATTTAAAATAATAAAAAATGAGCCTTAAAATGGCTCAGGCTCACTTTATGGCTCAGAGTCTGGTCTCGCTAGGGCGTGGTCTCGTGGTCTCCGTCTCTAAGAAGAAGTGCACTGCCGCTGGGGAGGTGCTGGGCGAGCATCAGTCGACCCCTGATGGACACTGGCAGTGAATTCTTTTGTCTTCCCCATTTTTCTGCCTGACACTTGCTCTTTCATTTGCGGAGAGGAATGTCAATGCCTCCAACAGTAAATGTAAGAATTACCTATTTGTCCTTTCTGTTTCTTTTTTTAAAAAACACTGACATTTCTTTTATTGCTTGACATTTGCATAAGAGAAAGTCCTCTCGGTGAGGCGTCACGTAATCACTGATAAGCAGACTTTCACTGTACACAAGGTAGGCTACGTTCTCAAACTGAGCAACTATTTACAAAAAGCACATAAAAGTTTCACATGATGTGCTTTTAAATATGGTTTGTACTTGTAGCTTCATGTGGTTTAAAAGTGCTTCAAGTGGACCACTGGGGATTTGATCTTTATAAATCGTGATGGGCTGGTGTGGGTTATAAACTGAAACACTATCTGTATGGAATTAAAAAGCTTAAGCCTGTGATATTCAAAATTACAAGAACCAGTTTGCAATTCCCACTCAGGTAGCTACATTAATCTAAAAAAAAAAAAAAAAAAAAAAAAAAAAAACCCATTCTGAAACCATCAAAAGTCTAGTGAATTCAAGTTAGGCGCATTGGGGGATGGATCTCTGAGGCCTGGATGTGAGTGGGCCCAACTGCTGCTAATCCATGTACCATGACATCCGACAGAAGCCTTCTCCATAGCCCTGTCTCTTCTGCACACTGAATATGAACATGTGCAGGGGCTGGAAGTGCCTTCAGTGCCTTCAGGGATAC
This sequence comes from Arvicanthis niloticus, assembly GCF_011762505.2. Classification (NCBI taxonomy): domain Eukaryota; kingdom Metazoa; phylum Chordata; class Mammalia; order Rodentia; family Muridae; genus Arvicanthis; species Arvicanthis niloticus. Next base: position 10,911,034 of record NC_047665.1, on the reverse strand, counting down.
CCTGTCCTTTCCTCTTGCCTAGGTCGGTGGTCCTGGGCTCTAGAAGAAAGCAGGCTAAGAAAGCTATAGGAAACAAACCAGTAAGCAGCACCCTGCATGGCCTCTGCATCAGCTCCTGCCTCCAGGTTTCTGCTTTGCTTGGGTTCCTGTCCTGACTGCCCCCAGTGATGTGCTTGAAGTGTAAGGCAAATAGACCCTTTCCTCCCCAATTTGCTTTTTGGCTATGGTATTTCATCAAAGCAATAAAACCTTGACTAAGAGGCAAACTGAGCAAACTGGGCTTCCTGGTGGCAGGGAGTGTCAGTGTTTATATTTCAGTGACATTAATCCAGAATCTCACTTGACAGAGAACTACTCAGGTCGAGCGCTCTCAGGAGGAACTCTTTCTTTCCACTTGCTCCTCCTGAGAGGACGTGACAGCAGGAAGGAGGAGCGGGTGGTGGCGTTAAACTCATAGTCATGACTGGGATGACAGAAAGAACATTTTTGGATAGATGCCAGGATGGAGAATTTCTGGTCTGGAGAGCCATTTTTATTTGAGAGAATATGACGTAAGTGCGTGAAATTGGGAAAGGAAGACTTGTTTATGGCAACGTGTGACTTCCAGATTCAGTGAAAAGTGCCTTTAAAGGAGCAAGCATCCTTCTCTCCACAATATCAAAATTCTGTGAGTGAGGCCTCCTCTCATCTGACTCACCCACATGGTGTGGTCCATCTCAGGACCAGCAAGGGAGCCTGTGTTCAGGCGTTGGCTCATACTTCATTTCCCATGCACCTGTAAGAATGGCCTGGCAGGACAATGCTCACCCAAGTCCTTTACTTTTCATTGGCAATAGCATGTAAACACTCCCAGGATCCTTCCTTCTATCCTTACTGGAAACCTGAAGGGAGCTGACTGGTCAAAGGCCAAGGTACCCTCGTGGCTCACACAGGCAGTGACAATGTCATCTGTCCTCTAGAAGAGGACACTGTACAGGCACTCACTGGTGTGGACCTAGTTAGTTGAATTCGATGGGGTGATGGTGAGAATTAGGTGCAGTTGGTAGCCTGCTCACCTATCGTGCACAAAGCCCAACTCTGATGCCCAGCACTGCATAAACAGGTCATGGTGGAGCACACCTGCAATGCCAGCATTTGGGAGACGCAGGTGGCTCAGAGACTGAAGGTCATCGCTGGCTATGGAGCGAGTTCAAATCCAGCCTGGAACATAGGAGATCCTGTCTCCAAAAATAATTTTTAAATTATAAAAACGTAAATTGGGAAGTAATTGAACTGTTACATGTAAGTCTTCCATATGCTCCCGGAAACGCACAAACACCAAAAACAAACAAACAAACAAACACAAAAAAAAAAAAAAAAAAAAAAAAAAAAAAAAAAAAAAAAAAAAAAACAAAACTGACACATCTCCATGTGTAGTCTCCTACTCTTAGCAAGTCTAATGAGGCCAGGAAGAGCCTGTGTGACAGAAATTGAAGAGAATGTGGTCCACATAGCCAGTGGTTTACATCAGAAAGCGCATCTCAAATTTTAATCCAACCACCTCAGTTCAGTAAATGCTTTCTAAATATGGACTGGTAAGAGGCTCTCCCTTCAGCATGCTAAAGGAGTAGGTGTGTACAGTGAGACAAAGCATCTTGATGGTCCCCAAGGAAAAGGAACACCAGGCTCTGTCTCTAGAAAAGTGATGGTTAGAAGTCCTCAGAAAAATGCATCCAGAATCATTTAGATAACCAGGGCTTAACAGTGTCTGCGTCATTTAGACTGTGTGGTAACTAAGTTATAAATAACCCACAGTCTCACTTGAGAGTCATTACAAATTGAAAGAAAAAATAGCAGCCCCAAATACTTGACAAAGATTCCATAGTCAGAGGCCACTAATTTCACGCCTCACAAGCCAGTCACAAAATCCCACCTTGATGTGTATCTCTTCATCATACAAATGACAACTTGTGACTTTGTTACCATAGGAAGCAGCCGCATAATTCAGTTCGCAGTGTTTGTCTCCTTCAGGAGCCTGTTTTGACCCCTGTTCACCTCTGGCGAGCACATGTGGATTTAATGAAAAAGAGAATCCGTTTGGTTCCTTTGATATGTCTTAATTTCCTAGAAATGACTCATTTAGGTTCAGTGATGCCATGTGTGTGTGTGTGTGTGTGTGTGTGTGTGTGTGTGTGTGTGTAGGGTATGTCATCATTAGACATCCTAGAAGTTCAGGTTTCCTGGATCAGATGATTAGGAAAAATCTGCCGCCCCCTCTGCTTTACAGGAAACTCTTGAGTTCCCCGCCCCCACCCCACCCCCCCACCCCCAGTCCCCTTGCTACAGAATCCTACAGATATGAGAGTTTAAAATCTCCCTCTGCTGGTCTCTATGTGAAATCCAACAGCTCTAACCCTGTTCACTTAAGCGTTGAATCGAATCCGGTTCAGGCTAAGTTCTTTCCATTGCTGTGACAAATTCCCAAGATGAATCAACTCAGGAGAGGAACGGCTTGTGTTGGCTTGTGGTTTCCGAGGCTTCTGTCATGGCTGGCTCAGTCATTTTCGAGAGCCATAGTGAGGTGGCTAGCATGTTGGGAGTGTGTGGTAGAACATAGCTGCTCACTAGGAAGTAAACAGAGTAGGGACAAACTATGTCTTCCAAGGGCATGGCCCCAATAGCCTGCAGCCTCTCACTGTGGTGGACTGAGGTGTTTTGATCACCTCTTCATAGTGCCAGTGAGCTCCGACTCCATCAATGAGTTAACCCATTCATGAGATCGGACCCCTGAGGACTCAGTCACCTCCCAGTGTTCACCTCTGGACACTGCTGCAATGGGGGATACAAGACTTCAGCGCATGAGCATTGGGGGGTGTTTTTAGGTCTCACACCGTTTCAACAGAAGTTTTCTGGTGGTGGCTCTTTAAGATGACAGACATAAGTAACAGAAGAGACACCTTCTGAGGGCTCCTTCCTCACACACTCTCAGCTGTGGGTCACTACCCTCTCACACCACGAACCACCCCAACCTCCAACCCTCCAAGGGAGGAGACCTGACCACAGGCAGGGCCATCCACACCTGTGATTCCTCAGGTCACAATATCCAAAGACCGGTGCCAGAGCAGGGGCCCTGATTTTGTTTATTTTGTTTTTGTGGATGATAAAAGGAAGAGAAGTATTAGCAACAGAGCATTCCCACGGGGACTTCTGTTTTCTGTTCTTTCGGGGCTTCCCATGGGCTCTGGGGCTAGCCTGCGACTCTGGTGGAGGTAGCCTCTACATTGCTGGCTGCTTTTTTTTTTTTTTTTAAACTTCCTTTGCTAGCCTGTTCATGTGAATACTGTATGTCGTACATGCCCTCGTTATCGTCTCTTGCCTCTCCCAGCAGTCCCTTCTGTTGACCTGGGGAGTTTCACATCCCCATTCTACTTTGACTGCCCCTGCAGGGGACACTACGTACACTTATCTCTGTGGTACTGCCTTCCTGTTTCTTTAGAAGGATCTTGCTCTCTGGGCCCGTTTCTGCCTCTTGTGAGGGGCGCAATGTTCCCTCCTACAGCACAAGGATGCCGTAGGATTCAGGAGGCAAAGTCAGTCTTGTACAGTTGGCGGTACACATTCCTGTGTTGGAGCTTGTCTGTTATCACACATGTATCAGGCTTGGGAATCACTGGTTGGCCTTTTGTTTTCTTTTTGGCACTTTTCTTCGTTCTAAATCCACAGGTGAAGAAGAATCTGACTCAATGAAGCCACCTGGGTCAATCCTGAGAAAAGCTAAGTTCGCCGGGCATAAATACAGCCGGACAGTGGCGAGGACTCTAGCGCCACCTGCTGCCCACACGCGCACTTGCAGGGGACTGGAGAAGCCCAAAACACCAACTTCCGATTCCACTAACTTGCAGAAAATGACTCTTTGAAGAGAAAAGATCAGTGTAGCTAGGAGGGAATTTGTCCTCTTACTAAATACATGTAGATATGTATATGTACCTATGTATGTTTTATAAATAATATAAAGTTTATAAGATATAGGTGTTTATACAAATGTGTGTGTGTTTAAGTGTGTTTTGTGCAGAGATGATCTGCTCTCCATCCCTCCCCCCCAAACTCTAAACTCTTTTTTTAAAAAAGATTTATTTATTTACTTATTTATTTAATGTATATAAGCACACTGTTCTTGAAACACCAGAAGAGGGCATCAGATTCAATTACAGATGGTTGTGAGCCACCATGTGTTTGCTGGGAATTGAACTCACAACCTTTCGAAGAGCATCCAGTACTCTTAACTGTTGAGCCATCTCTCCAGCCCCAACTCTAAACTCTTAAAGCACGGCTCCTCTGCTTGTCACCTACAGAAGCTGTTTTAACGGCTGAGGAGAGGCGTTCATACAATGTTTACTGCAGCCCCTGAGCACACTAGCTCCCTTCCCATCTCTGTGAAAGTACCCAGGACGATCACCTCAACCGTAGCTAGCTGGCCAAGGGTTTTTCTGTTCCACTTGGACAAAAATTAGGTATAAAAGCAAATCTTTAAACTCGGGCGTCTGCCGGATCTTCTCTTCCCCGCAGCGTCTGACTGCCTTGAGCAGCAACAGCGGGCAGGTGGGAACAGCATCCGAGTGGTACCCTGGAGCGCGGTGGCCCCTGTGCAGGTCTTGAGTACCAAGACCCTTGGCCCTTGGCCGAGACCATCGTTCCCACTGAGACCCTTGCTGGAACTCTTCTGCAGACCACGGCCTGCAGATCCTCTTCTCTGGCCCCAGACTGTTCATCATCTACCGCCACTTCAGACGCCTGCCCTGGGTGCAAACTGCTAACAGCCAGCTGGACAGCTGAGGGAGAGAGCTATCCAAGGGAGGATTGGGCCACAGCAAGACCTCTCAGGAGAGAGACCAGAAGCCTGGGGAGCCTATTAAAAGCCTGTCCCAGAGTCTTCAGATGGCTTTCCACCTCTGGGGATGGGGGCCTCCTCACAATTCCTTTGATGGGAGCTGCTTGCCAGTTCCAATAAAGTCGGTCATTTTTGTTCTTTGTTCTTTCTCTGGCTGGCACCTCTCTCTTCCCTGTCAATCTGTCCCTGTTGCTTTTGATCAGGGACCTTCATGATCTCTGCTTTCACTCTGGAGACGCATTTGTGTCCCTCACCTTGTCTCTGTCACCCTGTGGCAATAGCTTTTCTCTATTTGACTGCAGAAAATGCCCCTTTAAAGGGAAAAGATCAGTGTGGCTAGAAGGAAATTCGTCCTCTTACTGAATACATGTAAATATGTACATGAACATATGTGACATTTGACAGTAACAAATAGTATGCTATAACATATAAGTGTTTATATAAATATATGTGTGTGTTTAAGTCTATTTTGTGTAGAGAGGGTCTGCCTCTTCATCGTGCCCAATAAACTAAACTCTTAAAGCATGGCTCCTTTTGCTGTCTGAGTGAGACTTCCAGGAAGTTCAATTCTTTTTCCATCCAATGAATTGAGCTCAGAAGTACCCTTAGCTGGCCACCCCTTGCCCAAGACCCCTCTAACAATTGGCCACTCCCAGTCTCAGCATCCCTGCCTCTATTGGGATAGCAAATGGAAGTCCTGCACTTGAAGGATGTACAGGAGCTTGGTCAATAGATACCAGTAGATCCCACCTGATATCATTCAGGTTGGACAGGTGCATCCTCCTCCAGAGTGAAATTCTCTGGATGGATAAGATCACTGGGTAGGCTCCAAGGGCAGGGCTAATGATGATGTCTCAGCAGGTTAAAGTGTCTACAAGCACTAGGTTGAATCCCCAGTACCCACATAGGAGTTTGATGAGATAGTGCGTGTCTATAACCCCAGAACTTTGGGGTCAGGACACAGAGCAGACACTGGACTCCGCTGCTGGTTACTGGGTCAGCCTTTACTATGGGAGGTAGCAGAGGTAGGGGCAAGCTAGACTTGACATGAAGTGCCAGGATGTGCAGCACAGGAGAGCATCTTCTTTCAGTGGGTCTGAGCAGAACCAATAGAAACTACATGTTTGGCCAATCACAGCTGTTTGTTTTAAGCTACTCAGCCAAAGCTTCCTGGGCTTTGGACCAATCACAGCCCTGCCAGTGGTCACAGTAGTCCATTAACTAGGGTGTGTGCTTCCCATTGGATCACCGGAGTTCATGATTGCAAAGAGCCTAGCACAAAATGATCCAACATCCCTGCCTCAAAAAAAAAAAAAAAAAAAAAAAAGGAAGGAGGAAAGGAAAGAAGGAAGGAAGGAAGGAAGGAAGGAAGGAAGGAAGGAAGGAAGTAGAGCAGGGCAGTGGTGGCACATGCCTTTAATCCCAGCACTTGGGAAGCAGTGGCATTTAGATCTCTGTGGGTTTGAGCCCAAACTGGTCTACAGAGTGTGTTCCAGGACAGCCAAAGCTACACAAAGAGAAACACTGTCTTGAGGGGTGGGCAGGAGGAAGAAGTGTTAAAGAATAGAAGAAGACATTTCAAAGTCAGCCTCTGGCTTCATTATTATCTTTAAATTCAAAATATCTCTATTGAATAGCAGCCCCACTGGAGAGATGGCTCAGTGATTAAGAGCATTGACTGCTCTTCCAGAGGTCCCGAGTTCGATTCCCAGCAACCATATGGTGGCTCACAATCATCTGTAATGGGAGCCGATGACCTCTTCTGGTGTGTGTCTGAAGACAGCTACAGTGTACTCATATAAACAAATAAATAAATCTTTAAAATAAGGAAAAGAAAAAAAAGGGAGAGCATTCCCAAATCCCTCATCACTGTTATGATATCCGTCCGACTTAACATAAACCCAAATGTTACTATATAGGTCTGGAACTTATTTATTATAAGAAATGTAAACTGGAAGCTGTAGAATTCCCCAGCTGCCTCCTTGGTTACCTCTTCCCTTCCTCCCGATCCGGGGAAGGCAACTAACTCTTAGGCTGGTGGGGCCAGTGGAGGTGCATTCTTTTGCTGTGTGAACGTGTCCCTGTGACGTGCTGGGTGTCTCACTATTGTCTAAGTTGCATCACATGTCATGTGGACCCTGTACATTGCTTTCCCTGTCAACGTTGACATCAGTGAGATTAATTCATGTCAGGATTCCGAAATCCAGCTCATTCATTTTAATGACTGTAGTACTGACACTGCAATGAGAAGAATGAACTGGAAATTATCTGCCTGTTATCCGGCGAGGTTCTTGGGATCTTGCCAGCTATTCATCCATCATCCTTACGCTCCATTTAGGTGTCAGACCAAGCTCTGATACCTTGTCATGTAGAAGCCCCCACTGCAGTGAAGTGTGGCCATAACGGCACACCGAGCAGATGAGCTGACTGAGGTGATTTAACCAGAGCAGGGACACTTCACTTCCAGTTGCAGTGCCTCCCCTCTGAATTCTCTAAGGGTTTCCCAACCTTAGTTGTTAAGCTGCTTCAGTGTTGACCAGGATCTACTGGCTGTTAGTTGCATGTTCAATCTTGCAGGTGTCTCAAGCACCGCTATTAGGCTCTGCTGTCCCTGTTCTCACATTCACCAACTGGTAGTTTCCCAATGATGGAGACTTCACTCTATCACAATGATGGATTGAATGAAAATGTTTTTGCATTTACACTCGGTTTCCACTTGGTGGCGCTGCTTAGGAATGTTATTATGGTGGTTTGAATGCAAATGGCCCCCCCACAGACCCATATATTTGAATGTTTGGTCCCTAGTTGGTGGAACGGTTTTGGGACAATTAAGAGGAGTTGTGTCACTAGGGGTGGGGTTGGAGGTTTCAAAAGCCCAGACTTGCTTTCTCTCTGCCTCCCCACTGTGGATCAGGATGTAAAGCACTCACCTCCTTCCCCAGCACCGTTCAGGCCTGCCTGCCTGCCTACCTCCATGCTTTCTGCCCTGACAATCATGGACTAATCCCTTGAAACTATAATCAGGCCCTCCAATTAAATGCTTTTTTTTTCTAAGTTGCTAGTCATGGTGTCTTTTTATAGCAATATAAACTAAGCAAAGGAAACCACTAACAGTAACTAAGATAGCTAGCTAACTTTTAGGAGGTGGGGCCTTACTGGAGAAAGTAGGCCACTAGGAGTAGGTTTTGGGAGTGTATGATCTGTCCCCACTTCTTGTTTTGCCCCTGGAAATGTGATCTCTCAGCTTCTTGCTCCAGCTGCCTGCTGCCATGCCTCCCCCAACATCATGAACTATCACTGTGGAACTGTAAGCCCAAATACATTCTTTCTAATAAGTTTTTGTAAAGATGTATTTTAAGTGTGTGTGTGTGTGTGTGTGTGTTTGCGCGCGCGCGCGCACACATATTCTTGTTGCCCTCAGAAGAGGTCATCTGATCTCTTGGAATTGGAGTTATGGATGATAGCTCTGAGGCCGTGAGCTGCCTGGTGTGGGTGCTGGGAATCGAACTCAGGTCCTCTGAAAGAGCGGCAAGTGCTCCTAACCACTGAGCCATCTCTCCAGCCCCCTCAGTATTCTTTTAAAGTAGCTGGTTTTCACTTCGGATCCCCAAGGATGGTTACTCATGCCAGTAAGGATGTGAGAAACTGTTCCTCATTGCTATGGGAAGTAGTTTGGATGTTTCTAATAAGGACCAATCCTTTATACATAGCTCTGCAGCTCCTCTGCTAAGATGTCTACCTGAGAGACACTTCTTACATAAAGTTGGCAGGCGTTGCTTGGCCTGGCTTGGACTTCTCTGTGAGGTCCCATAGAGTCAACCTGAACTGATTCTCCACTAAAGCTCCTCATTCATCAACAAGCCAGAACCCAGGATTTAACCTACATTCCTTCCATCTTCAGAAAGTGACTTGGGAAGGAAGGAAGCAATCTTTTTTCTGTTCCATTTCCAAATCCTTCAATCTCCTTTCTACCCACGAAGCCAACTTCCTCCGCTTGGCTCATCAGAAAACTCCAACTTACACAGTGCACTGTTGCCCACATGGAAGAGAAATGTGGCTTTATACTGAATCTGTCCTGTTCCATCTGACAGATGAAAGCTTAGGCCCATCCGTGAGCATGGTCAAGTATTCAGGGCAGCATTCGTTTTAAAAATATTTATTTATTTTTGTATGTATGACTGTTTTGCTTGCAAGTGTGTCTGTGTGCCATGCGCACGCAGTGTCTGCAGAGGTCAGAAGAGGGGGTTGTATCCTCTGGAACTGGAGCTAAGGATGGTTTTGAGCTTCTGGGAATTGAACCTGATCCTCTGGAAGATCAGCCAGAGCTCTTAACCACTGAGTCATCTCTGGCCCCAAACTAGGAAAACACTCTCACCAATGATGACTGTACCCAGAAGGGGTAGGGTGGCACACACCCACTCAACAGACACACTCTCCAATAATGACTGTGCACGGAGAGGACAGGGAGGTGTGAACCCACACAACAGAACACTAAGCCGCAATGAAAGGAGCTTCTGCTACTCGGGCAACATGAACTTAGAAAAAAAAAAATGCCAAGTGAAAGAACACAGAAGAAAACCTTCGCGTTCCCTGGAATTCTACGGATAGGAAATGTTCAGAAGGCAAACCCAGTGACAGGAGGCAAGCAGGTCCGAGTGTTCTGAAGTGAGGTGGCGCTGAAGGCCATGCACTTTGCACATTTACTGAAAATCAAGGAGTTGTGCATTAACAGTGGCCTGGGGTTACACAGCAGCTGCAGTATAGGAGACTGGTTAAAAGGGACAGCTGATGATGGCTCCATCCATGGAGAATACCGAGTGCTGAGCATGAGAAGATCCTATTCTGGGGCCCAGAAGCACTTCTTATTAAATGATGCTACAAGTATCCCTTGATTAGACAATTGTATCCCCGTTAGTGCCTGAGACTTCCTCATGAGGCAGAGAGCCTGACTCCTCCCACTCTGTAAAGTCAGGTGCTGGCTAATCCAGTGGCCAGGATGATGCCACCTCTGCATTATTAACTGGAAGAGCTTTGTCTGGAAGCTCCAAATGAGAGCCCGGCAGCAAAGGATGGGATGGTGGCAGATATTTCAGGTGAACAGTATGTCAGTCTCTTGGCTTCTGGCAGCCTAATTTGAGTTAGTTTACGTCTCTGAGTGAATGATGGCTTTTTCTTAACAAAAGCCTGTCGTTGAGAGTCATTAAATCCAGGGGAAACATTAGAATGAGCTCGTTGTTTTTCACTCTAAGTGGGGTAGAAATCAGAATGAAGACTTGTTTCCTAGAAGTACTGTGCCCTTGAAGAAGTCACTGTAGGAAATAGAGATTGTTTTCTGTTATCGACAGAGCTGTTTTTCTGAAGGAGCTTTACAGACTTTGCATCACTTTGGTCACAAGACAGTCCTGGCATGATTGAGTGCTGCAAAATGTGCCTGATAAGGTCTAATGTTGCAGGGCCACAAAGTTTTCTTTCAGGAAACATAGATTAGATCGAGGGCTTTGGTATGAGGAATTCATTTTACCCAAAAAACAACTTTTGTATAACAATCAACACATACGTTCCTCCATGGCTGTTCGTTTGAAGCTCAGTCCATTGAGGCTGGGCCCCCCTGCTACCTTAGAGCCTCATTACGTTCCAGAGTGACACTCTTTCTTCGATCGATCCATGCAACTCAGGACACTGACAGAATCCTATAGTTCTGCATTTCTAGCAGATTAGGCTGGCTTTCCTCCAAAGAGGAAGCTCCAGTGTGGCTTCACAGTAAAGACCCCACCATGCCAAGGAGAGGACGGTGGAGTCAGGCATGGTGGCCCGCAATGCAATCCCAGCACATGAGAAGTAGAGGCCGGAGGATGAAGAGTCCAAAACTAGCCTACATAGAACAATAGTAAGACAGAGAACAGGTCTCAAGACACATACAAGCCAACCTTAGGAAAGACGACCTCTCTATCCATGTGGATTCCTTCCCTTTTCAGATGCCCTAATTCCATCTAGACTTGGAAGATATCACACATGGAGGTGCCCAGTTGATCCTGATATATATCAACTGAACAGTCACAGGGAATAAACAGGCCTGGGCTATCCTGGGAAAGGGTTAAATATATAGTTGGTATATTCTTGTATTTATTCCTTCCTATGGTAATATTTCCCATGAGCAGTAAGTTTTGTCCATGGCCAGGAGCTTCTGAGACCCTTAGGGGTCTGGGGTTGTCGTGAGGGGAGGCAGGCACAGATTCTCCACAGGAAGAGTGCTTGTGACAGCCACAGGGGAAAGCCAGCCAAGCAAGCAACTTATTGTTGTTGACTTCTGAGGTTTCAAAGAAACGATCATTTTCGCCTAGTCCTTCTCTGGGTTCTCCAGACCTTCCTAGAGCTTTGCAATGCCCAAAGGATGACTTCAAATTTAATTAATATTTCTAAATTTTCTCACTGAAGGCCAGCCCATGGGAGAGGGGTAGAGCCAAGCCAGCATGCTTATTTGGCCTGACTTCGTATGCTATGACACACACTCAGTCCAAGAGCCTGCCCTCAGACTGCTTCATGCACTGGAGCCTCCGGTGGCACCACCCTTGCCTGCAGGCTGTGTCCTGTCACAGGCTGGAGAAATAACTACCCTCCATACTCCCACAGGGTTGGGTTGCCTGGCCCACTGACAGCTCCTACTTTCACAAGCAGGGGCAATCCCACGACTGGCCTCAGAACCTCACTTACAGGTCAGTTGGAGGCAGGTACAGGATAAGCAAAATGTTTGTGGCAGCCACAAAGGGAAACCAGGGAGCAATGAGTTGAGCTAATCAGAAGTCACCTCAGCCTCAGACCCTGGCCATGGACAAGGTTCACTGCTCAGTGGGGGAAAAAAGGCAGAAAAAAGAATTGATGAGAAAGTCACCACAAAAGAAAATAAATATATAATACATCAACTATTACTTGTGCCTAAAGAAACCCAGGAAGACATCTCCCCCACCCCCCATATAAGGGTAGTTCTGATGCTGAGGTCTTGTTTCCCAATCAGTTCTTGGTCTGTCAGTAAAGAAAACTATGGGGCAACTGCTGGGCAGAAGGGACAGGCAGGACTTCCAAGTCCCAGTAAAGGCAGGCACAAGGAAGGACGGGGAGTTTCTGCCAAGCTTTGGAGGGAGAAGAACCCAGCAGCCATGTGAGGTCTTAGAAGGAGCCTGTGGCCATTACTATAGGGGGGTGGTCAGGGATGTTTGTCAGGGGCTAGATGGGACTAGCCAATGAAGTTTAGGGCAGGTGGGAGGGGCAGAGCTAAGAGTTATCGATAAGGGCACGCTTTTCCAGATGGGAGATAGTAGCACCCAGCAATTGTGCCAAGAAGACAAGTTGAAAACAAGCATCTCTGTCTCTGTCTCTTTCTGTGTATGTGTGTGTGTGTGTGTGTGTGTGTGTGTGTGTTTATCTGAGGATTCAAGGGAAGCTGGGAGAAGGGCTGGCAGTGTGGCCGATTCCAGAGCAAAGGTGGATGGCACTAACGCTACAGGCAACACCCCTACATAACAGGGTCTGAGTTAATGAAAAGTGTGGAGGGAAATCTGAGAGGTGATGCTCCATCTCGTCTTTGGACACCAGAAACTCATGCGTGACTCAGTGATGAAGGAAGTCAAGCCCAGCTGAAGAGACACAATAGCATTCAGACTTTACTGGCCTGAACCGTCAGGTCTGGCGATGAGGCTTGGGTTGTTTGTAGGCAGTGTCCTATAATGCGAAGTGTAGACGTTTCTCCCCAAGCAAAGCATTACTGTTACCTTTCCAACCTTTCCAACGTCCCTTACAGGGGACTCATTCACTAACTTCAGACTCTCAAGTCTCCGCCACCGTGGGGGATGGTGAGAGGAGGAAGTGGGTGGGGTGGGCACAGGCTTTAGAAAGCACACACCGTCTAGCTGTGGCTGCAAGCACAGACACATCAATGGAGATCACTGGCCTTGACAGCGCCTCTGCCCCATTTAAAAATTCACCTGGAAATATTTTGTTTGTTGAGATAGTGGTCCCCCCTCCTTTGCCCAGGCTGGCCTCAAAGGCCAGCGCTTCAGACAATCTTTTCACGATAGCCTCCTTCTTACTACCTGGCTTCAAAGGGATTTTTAAACGTTAAATCTGAGTTCTTATTCACACTCACAAGGAACCAATACTTTTCATAAGGTCTGTTTGAAACACGGTGGTAAACCTACAAACTGTCCCCAATGTCGCCAACACTGAAGCATTCAGTGAGCTGTTTCCAAAGTGAGGCAGAGGCACTGTGTCATAGAGAACAAGAGATGGCCCCAGGTAGGTAACAGCCTCCTGGACTGTGGCATGCCCTTACGTCAGAACAGAAAAGCACAGCACAGACTGATTTAATAGGATGGCTTATTCAGAAATGTAAGGTGTATGAAACATACTCTTGAATTTGCAGGGCTCATTTGGAATTTACACAGACACACACACACACACACACACAGACAGACAGACAGAGAGAGAGAGAGAGAGAGAGAGAGCGAGAGAGCACTGTCCTGAACTGACTCACCTATCTCTATAGTCCACGGTTCTAGAACATTCCAACTAAACCACTATTTCTCATCCACAGAAACTTTCAAAGGTTGGTAGGTCCCCTCAAGGTCCTGAGTTTGTGATTATAATTAGAGGGGGAAATGAACAGTTTATATTTAACTTTCTTGAAACCCCCCAAATACATCTCCCCCACTGAGACAGAAATACCCACCAACGTTTCTGCAGAACTTCTGCTTCCAGATCCCCGAGGTACTGGCAGTGACGACCGTTAGTACCTGGTGGCCAGTCACAGTCGGCTGAAGTGGCTTCCCCACTGATGGAGACACATGAAAAGCCATTTCCCGTTTTCACCTCGGGAGTCCGCAGAACAGTTAAACCACCAGGTGTACAAGTTAGACTTGAGGCCAAGTTCCTCTTTCAGGAGTTGTCATTATCCTAAACATACCCATTCTAGACATCCTGACCACACCGGCTGGGAGGCGCCCTGGAGCCGGCTCCTCATCTGTAGCCCAGTTATTCCGTCCCTGAGGAAAGCATCCACTCTGACATCGGGACACACATTATAGTTCACTATGCCTGGGTGGATTTAAGCAGGACTATTCTGGGACAGCAGAGTGAGCAGAAAACAAGGTGGGGGGGGGTGAGTACTTGCCATTCCAGCAAGGACACCCTGGCCTCTCCTTCTTTCCCATGCCCATCTCCCATGGGCAGGCCAGCAGGGAACTCTCTGGACTCCCCTGGAGCACAGCATGAGGCCCTTGTTCTGGAGGGAACTGCTCTACACCTGGAGATGTGGATGCGGATGCGCTTGTCTTGGAATGCCAGAATCTGAAGAGGAAGGGCCTGCCGACCCAGCCTCCTGCTGTAAGACCACACAGCCCTGCCAAAAGAAAGCCAAAAACTCTGTTGGTCTTTCATTTGCAAAGGCTCCCGTGTGACAGCCCACTTCTAATCAAGTAACCCAGAGGTCCCTCTTTTTACAGTTCTGGCTTTTGTTATGATGGCTTCAGCCATGAGCTCCGCACTTGATATCCCCTGCTTGGTTAAGAGACTGGGAAGCTGGGAGGATAGAAGGGGCAGGGCAAGGTCAGCTCTATGACTTAGCATGAGACACATCTGTGTCACAGCAGGGGACTTTCTATGATAAGGTGGCTTCTGTCTAAGACAGTACTTTCCCCCTGAAAGTGGCTAGACAATTTTGGGGGACTCTGTGGGGCTCACAATGTCAACTCATTCAAGGACAAGTCTAAATCTATGAAGTGAAAGAAATGGGAGGAATGGACCCTGGAAACACGTCCTAAGAGGCCAACAGTTCTCTGCCTGCGTGAGTGTCAGCGTGCAATCCCCAAGCAACATCAGCAGCATCTCTAACACACGCTGGAAAGGGATTCTGGGCCAGCAACACGTAGTCAGACCAGATCCATGGAGGCCAAAGATGGCGTCACCATGGCTCTCTGGAGCAAGTGGGATGTGGAGAAGGGACTGGCGCAAAGGCATGGCTCCAGACTCCATCAAAGCAAAGGGCTTGGGCACAGGGGTTGTTTGGTGTCTGTCTCCAGGATTCAGTCCAGGCTGTTACTACATCTCAGTGTCCTGATACCAAGGGCTCCATGACCTTAACTCAGGCAACCACACCACAAATGGAGCAAGGGAGGTTGGGGGCGACAGCCTCAGGCAGTGAATAATTCCCTCTCTTACCCCACCTGCAAAGTGACAATCCAGAGTCTAGAACTTCCAGGGGGGTATCAGACTAGAAACCCAAGGCCATCTTCACAGCACCTTCAGTAAATCTGCACTTGTGGCTGTAACAGAGAAGCAGGTGTGTGTGTGTGTGTGTGTGTGTGTGTGTGTGTGTGTGTGTCATGAGCTGGCAACTTGACATCAAGCCTGATGACCTGAGTTTAATTCCTAGGGCCTGCATTGTAGAAAACACTTGAACTCTACTCACACACTATGATGCATGGTACATACACACACACATGCACACATATACTCACACACACACTCATGCACACACGCCCACGCAAGCACAGGTGCACACACATACACCCACAAACGTGTGTGCACATGCTCATACACATGTGCACACACACATGTGCAAACACACTCACACACACAACCATACACACAAAGCAATACAAACTGAAGGAGAGAAAAGGATGTCTGTCATGGTTGTCATTTACTTCTACTCTTGCTTCATTCCCATGGAGCCGCTGGTCCTAGCAAAACTGCAAATGCACAGCGAGGCTCAGCCTAAGCTTTCCCAAGTGCTCCCTCATCCAAGCAGGAGCCCGCCTCGACCAAACATCCCGTCCACCTGCCAAAGCACCAACCAAATGTTCATTTATTGGCTACACCAGGCATGGGGCCTACACAAGGAACTGACAGCATGTGCCAGGCAGCTTGCCCACGGCCCGTGTGGAATGGGAACTCTGAAACGTAAGGACCTTACCACGTGTGGCGGAATGAAGGCAGACACAACCCCAGTGGGATGGCATCCCAGAGATAATACACACGGTTAAATTACTAAGTCATTGTTTAGGACCAAAACACTTCCACAAAAACAGCACACAGAAAACCATATAAATTACATTTAAGGTCTGCACAGGATTCTTAAAAAAAAAAAAAAAAAAATTTAACAATACTGTTTTCTGTACAACGTTGCTTCCTTTCGAACATTCTAAACCCAGGAAACATTTTCCCTTGAATTCCAGAAAAGTAGGCAAAATACAAACGCAGTATAATTAAAACCCTTCACAAAAATACAAAAGCGTGCTGGTTTTTGTAAAGGCACCTTTTTCCTTTAATACAAGGCACTCCCAAGGCACTGTTCAGAGGTCCCTCTGTCCTTTGGACCCCAGCAGATGGCAGCATCCTGCTTTTGCTGGTCTTAGGCTGTTAAGAACATGTTCAGCATTGAGCCACAGAGAGAAAGAACTCTCTCAGTCCTCTGCCAGCAGGAGGCTCACTGAGCATCTGAGCTCCAGAGCGTCTCTCTGCTGCCCTTTACAGCCATGTTCACCCCCAGTCTCTGAATCCTCGGCCCATAAAACAGGGAGTAAAGATGTAGCCCGTTTCTTTGCACAACATCCTTAGCTCACTACCCATCTACCATCAGGATAAAGTAGACAGAGGTGGGGTCTCCCTGTCCTGTTTTTGAGGTGGTCATGCTGCCTAGGGTCCCTGTCTGAAGTGGCCTCCAGCCAAGCCGGGGCTGCAGTGTCAGTTTTATGGGCACAGAGTGCAGGAGATAGTATAAGATCTCTCACAGTCTCGGGTGGACAGGCTCCAACCAGCTTGCCAGTCCCTGGGCTCTGGTGATGCCCTCCCCCCTCTTTGGGACTTATCAGAGCCATTTTGAGGTCCCCATCTGGTCACATCAGGGCCGGTGCTCCAGGCCCCAATACTTCTCAGGCTTCAAGCTGGACGTGGGCCTCGTTCACCTGGAGTGTGTCATTGTCTCCCAGGAGCTCAGTCTCTGGCACAGAACCCTCTTCCTCCTCCTCTGCTTCCTGCACAGGGCTCTGGGCCACGTCTTCTGGGATGTTCTGTGCATCTTCGGTGCCCTCTGAGAGTAGGGCTGCCCTGTCCGCCACAGACGTGTTAGAAGGTGCTGTGGTGACATAGCCAGTGCTCGTGGAGCCGCTGCCACTGTGGTGTGAGCTCGGCTTGGGGACCATCTGAGGGGGCACCTGCTGTGGGGCCATCTGCATGGGGATTTGGACTGGGTAGAAGTTGGGCAGGTAGGCCCCGTACGCTGGTACTGGCTGGTAGCCATTAACTGGGATATACAGCTGTGCTGGGGGCACCAAGGGTCTGATCTGACCCTTCATGGGGATGAACTGAGGCTGTGGGAAGGGCTGGGCCTTCTGCTTGGGTGCCATATAACGGGCATTACTCACATTGCTCACGGGGCTGGTACTCAGGGAGCTGGTCTGTGTGGTGTTGCTGGCTCCTGAGGTCTGTGCCGAGCTATTGTAATTGGATAGGTTGCCCCAGGACCGGAGCCGGCTGTGGATGTCCTTAAAGCGGGGCCTCCGGCTAGGAAACTCATTCCAGCATTCAATCATGAGGGCATAGACCCAGGCGGGGCAATCATCTGGGCAGGGCAGTACCTGCCGGCTACGGATCATCTCCACCACGTCCTGGTTGGAGTACCCACAGTAGGGCTGCAGGCCGTAGCTGAAGACCTCCCAGAGGACCACACCGTAGGACCAGATGTCAGAGTCAATGGAGAACTTCCCATACATGACGGCCTCGGGTGACATCCAGCGGACGGGCAGCAGCGAATTGCCCATGAGTTTGTAGTAATCTGCGGAGTACACCTCACGGAAGAGGCCCAAGTCTGAGATCCTCACGTTCAGCTTGTCGTACACCAGCACATTGCGTGTGGCCAGGTCCTTGTGGACCACATGGTGGCTGGACAGAAACTCCATCCCCGCGGCAATCTGCGCCACCACGTGTACGAAGTCGGGGGGCTCCAGGGCTGACTTCACCGTGCGGTCGTCATCGGTGCTGCCCACGTCGGAGTGTGGCGAGCGCATGACCAGGAACTCGTGGAGGTCGCCGTGGGAGCAGTAACTGAAGATCATGCTCAGGGGTTGGTCTTTGGTCACCACACCCAGTAGGCAGACGATGTTGGGATGCTGCAGCCGTGCCCGTAGCATGGCCTCTTGCCGGAACTCCTCCCGCAGGGGCCCCTCAGCCTTGTCTTTCAGCGTCTTGATGGCTACCGCCTGGGTTGGTTCTCCTGGGGTGGGCCCGAACAGGTGGCCCTTGTAGACCTTGCCAAACCGGTCCTCCCCAAGCTCCTCCATGAACCTCACTGTGGACAAGCTGATCTCTTTGAGTTTGGCCTGCCAAGAGGGAAAAGTCAAATACAACTGTCAATGCAGTACCAAAGCAGAGTGCCTGGGATCATCATTGCTGGCAAGGCCTTGCTGGTCCCTGGGCTTGGCCTGCCTGGCAACCCTTTTGACGCTTACTTATAGCTCCAATGCCATGAGGCTACCCCCATCTGAAACCCTCCAGAACAAACACAGCTCTATGTTAAGTCTCTCCAAAATGTGAGCGTGCACCTCCGTGCCCCCACCAAGGCCTTATGCACATGCATGCCTATATCTATTCACACAGCTGAGCCGAGAGCCAGTTTCCTAGAATCACCCAGGGACCCTACAGAGCTATCCATCACATCTCTCCCAGCATGCCCCACACCACAGCAGGATGCTCTGTTTTTCTCATGGGCCCATGGTGTCCTGCCCTTAACAGTCTGCCTATTGGAATTTGGTCATTTCAGAGCCTAGCACCACAGCCTACAGAGCCTGCCTCTGAGTCTCACTCTAAGACTTTCCTCTGCACTAAATGATCAGTTCTTTGGATAGAAGTGACACCCAGTGACATGGACCCTCCCCCACTTCTTCTGGGTGGATGATCTGTAGCCTCTAAGGCTTGTGCCTGCACTCCTCAAAGACCAATCCTAACCCACAGCAAGCAGCAGGAATTCATGGCTGAAGAGCTGAATGAGGCAGCCTTGTCCGCGGCACCCCAAGAGCCTTCAAAGTCACCCGAGACAGAACACTGGTCTCAAAGCCAGTCATGAGCTAGGTGTGCATGTCTGAGGCCTGGTGAGGCCATTACCTGTCATATACAAAAAAGTACCCTAATTTCTCAAAAATGCACGGTAATCTTCAAATGGTGGAGCAATCTGAAATCTCCTTTTCTGTGCCACCCTAAGGGCAAAACCAGAGCAGCTCAGTGGACTAGGGAGGTCCTGGGGAAGGTGGAGGAGAGGGTCAGTCTCAGGTGTGAATCCCACAGACATCCATTCCCATCTATTTACAGAAGCAGCCACAGAAGCTACACTCTGTTTTCAATGCTAAGCTACCCACCTCTACCCCAACTACACCCAGGGAAAGTATGGCTGACTGTTTCCAGGTTCTGCTCTCTTTTGCTTTTTACCCAGAGTTCCTCAGCTCAGTGTGTGGAGGAAATCCAGAGTCCAGTGTCATAGGAACCCCATCCTGAGCTCAAGCTAGAGCACACAAGAGGGCCTATGTAGGCTTATCTGCTGATACCCCATGTTTCTGCTGGGCCCTATCAGAGCTGCTTCCTAGAACCCTCCCAGGAGGACTTGTTTGTGCTGGCTGACACTTCATCCCTGCTCCCCACCTCTGTCCCTCAAAGAGCTGCCTCATTAATATATAGGCTGGAGGACCTGTTTGTGCTGGCTGATGAGAGGCATCTCCATGTCCTGGCTGGGCGAGGCCATCAGCTGCCGACGCTGTGGGGTGGAGGCTGAGGCCTTTTGTTTGTTGCGGCACATGCAGACAAGGAAGAAAAGGCAGGCGATGACCAGGGGGATGGCGATGCTGGGGACCAGGATGTACAGGATCCCCATCTTGCTGCCATCTCGGGGACCTGGGTACCACAGAGAGGATTCATGAGTTTTTAGAAGGTACTCTCTTTTCAACTACAAGCTCTCCACGCCCCTCCCACCACCAGGCAAAGAATTCAAGTGTGGTGAGCTGTTCCCACATTCCACTCTTGTAGCAGGATACTTATTCTGCTACATTGTATTTGCAGTGGAGCTTAGTGATTAGGCAGTAGAAGAGGAGGTGGAACTGGGAGAGGAAGAAAGGAAGGGGCGGGGAGAAAAAAAGGAAGGGGAAGTAAGAAAGAGAAGAAGAGCAAGAAAAGAAGGAAGCTAGCAGCTGTGGAGAACCACGGGTGAACTGAAAGCTGTCCTGGGTAACAACTTCTATCAAAAGGTCAGATATTGGGTAACAATTCTAATTGTGTGGGCATCTTGTCAATTGAGCATTTTAAAATATATAATCCTTTAGGTAATCATTAAGCTTTAAGAGTCTTCATTTTACCGGGTACTGAGAGGATGGCAGATATTGTCTGGGGTTCAGTCAAGCTTTTTGATTGCATCTCATGGAGCCCTGGTCAGAGCCGAGGAGTAGCAGGAACATGGTGGCTGTCTGGAAACAAGCCAGACCGGGTACCATTTTCTAAATATTTCCCCATACAGCTGGCTGTCTTTCATTTTGATCCAGGGCTTTTTGATAACCTTTCCTCTACTTAACATTTTAATACATTGTAACAGTTTTGTATAATGATGCTATCTTTCAGGATAACAATTACTGATTCCTTTGATGTAAAAAGAGTACAGGCAGGCAACCAGAGCAAAGGATTTTTGACTGATGATCCGGACCAACAAACAAGGACCTTCCGATTTTCCCTTCATCCTTCTCAAGGAAAAGATGAGCTCTGTCTCCATATAAAGAACTTACAGGAAGGTACAAAAGGGCACACGAGGAGACAAACTGAAGGACAACAGTAAGAAGGGTTAGGTGAGAGGCTGACAGACCCTGGGCAGCACATGACAGAAGGCTGGCTGTCCCTGGATGGCTTTCCACCCCATGTACCATGGTAACTGAAGCCACTGAACTTCAAGGATAGCTGGTGTGGTCTGAGGAGTTAAGGCTGACCTCCCCTCTAAGAGTGGGAGGTGGGCTCTCTAGAGGGAACCATGGGCTTCTCCTTCCCCTCGCGCACTCAGAAATAAGGACATCAAACTTAGATACTCTTTAAACGGCAAGCAAGCCCTTTCTAGTGAGTGTATATCTGAAATAGATGACTCTGGTACCACCTTGGGGAGGGACAAAAAAAAAATCACCATACCTAAAACCCAGTCTTGTCACCTGGTCCTTTGAAATAACATACAATAAAACAAAATGACAGACAACACACTCCTCTGTCCCTATGCAGCAACTTCCCCAGAAAGGATCAAAGACTAAATGTTCCCGTAGTCAGGGAAGGCAAGGACAGAGAAACCAGACTCTGGTTCTGTTTTTATGTTTAGGGTGGGTGTAGTGGTTTGTATTGCCAACCAAATACCTAGGTTGCAAGCCTCCAGGAACACCTTCGAGGAATTGTCTATATCAGTGGTACTCCACCTGACGATTGTGACCCTTTGGGGGTTGATTGACCCTTTCACAGGGGTCACCCAAGACCACCAGAAAACACAGATATTTACATTCTAATTCATAGCAGTAGCAAAATTACAGTTATGAAGTAGCAACAAAACTAATCTGATAGTTGGGGATTACCATAGCATGGGAGACTTTACTAAAGGTCCACAGCATTAAGAAGGTTGAAAACCACCGCTCAAGATTAAGGGGCTGTCTTGATTAGGATAATTGATATGGGAATACTATCCCCTGGCCTGGGAATCCTGGACTGAGTATAACAGAGAAGGCAAGCCGAGCCCTGGCATGTGTTTGTGGATCCCTCTCTGCTCCTGACAGACACGTGATGGCTGCTTCAAGCTTCTGTTGCCCTGAGTTCCCTGCCATGACTGACTAACACAGAGTTAGAAGTCAGATAAGTCCACTCCTCCCTCAGTTGCTTTTGCTAATTGTATGTTACCATAGCAACACGAAAGAAAACTAAAGCAGTGGGGAGCTTTCACACCCCTCCCCCCAAGAGCAGAAACATGAGCCCTGCCCACCCAGTAACTCGCTCATTTGTTTTATCAACATCATTTAGAAGTTACCAACAGAACACACACTAACTGGAAAAAAATGATCGTATCAGGGAAAGGAGAGGCCATTATTCATAGCAACGCATGTCACCAAAGGCTGTCACATTGCTGATGGTTTGGCACCCAACTTCCTATGAGTGTTTTCAGCTATACGAGTAACTTTTTCATTTTTATTTGTTTGTTTGATATATGAGTGCTCTGTCCACATGTACACCTGCCTGCCAGAAGAGGGCATCAGATCCCATTACAGATGGTTGTGAGCCACCACGTGGTTCCTGGGAATTGAGCTCAGGGCTCTGGAAGAGCAGCCACTGCTCTTAACCCCTGAGCCATCTCTCCAGGCACACTGAAACTGTACTTTGCTAGGGTGAGCTGTGAAATTCTTTTAAATAGAATCACATCGTCTACATTACCCTGCTTGCTGCTGGCTTTGGAGCAGAGTAAGATATTTTGGTCTCTTTCTATCAGGACAGATCTGTGGGCTCCTCTGGCTATATCCATTCCCTGCATGCTGTCCTGGGTACCCCAGAGCCTCCTATGATATACCAGAGGTGCTTTGCTATCTGGCTGTCACCAGCAATCCTTCAGGTGCTGTGAATGCCCCGTGAGTACAGACCTTTCTGTAACCTATGATTCAGGGTCCAGTAACATACATATATACATAGATAGATAGATAGATAGATAGATAGATAGATAGATAGATAGATGCTCAGGAGAATACCCCCTACCTGTATACCCCCAAGGATCTGAGGAAATCATTGACAAAAGCCTGATGTGCATCTTTCTAAAACTCCACTCAGTCTGGATGCCTGACACCCAGCTCACTCATGTCCTACTCTTCATTTTCCTGGCAGGCCTCACACATTCTCATTCACAAGGTTGGTTCCTGCAGTGAATGAACACAGGCTTCTTCAGATGTATTCTGGGCCCTGTGACCCAGATCCCCCAAGGCCAGTGATGGATACATATGGCTGTGGATATGTGTTCCTCAGAGTGGCAGGACGCTCAGACACAGCTGACTACTGATGTTTTAAACCAGCCATTGGACATCCTTTGCCCACTCATGAGATACCAGAGACACCATGAGGGATGTAGAGGCCTGAAATCTACTGTCTTGAAGAAACGGGACAAGGAGCAAGGAGAATTATTTCAGTGATGTTGATGTGAGAACCCAGGTGCTAAACTGAATGTCCAGGACCACACGCACAGGGACCTGGTAGAAGGAGGGTTCTAGAATGCACACAGCAGTCACTGCTGGAAAGTAAGATTAGGGCTGCCCCGCACAGCAGACTTTTCATATCCTAAAACATCGTATGATTATCTGCTGTTACAATGTTACTTAAAACAAACGATTGTGTGGTAAGATGGGACACTATCCCCTGGTAAGACACAAACTCCCATTACAGGCAAGCTAAACAGTCAACATTTAAATATATGTGTATATATAGAGAGAATACATACTACATGGGGGTACGTCACACAGTTCCACGCGTACGTTTTTATTCTGTGTAAAGCACCACGGGCCTTCCATCTGGCCCCCGGGGTTCCGGCAGTAGGCGTGGCCTCCTCCCAGCTCTGGGAACTCTGAGCTGGACAGGCGATGGCTGTGGGGGTGCTGCAGAGCCCAAGGCTGACACTGGTGGCCTGACTTGGTGGTACTGGCCATTCCCCTGTAGTCAGCGCCAGAGCCGTTGTAGCACTGGTGGTCTGAGAGAAATAG
Organism: Arvicanthis niloticus; assembly: GCF_011762505.2. NCBI lineage: Eukaryota > Metazoa > Chordata > Mammalia > Rodentia > Muridae > Arvicanthis > Arvicanthis niloticus. The sequence continues at coordinate 10,887,388 of NC_047665.1, read as the reverse complement.
AGAGTTAGGGGCCTGAGCATCCGGGGATACTGGCAAACCTGTATGCAGAGCCCTCCTGCCCTTAGGGTTTTCAGAAAGGGACAACAGAGCCACCTGCCTCCTGGGGTTTTACAGATGGCCTGAGGGGTAGCACTAGAGGGACCAAATCAAGTCCCAGGTCCACCAGTGACACGGAAGGTGCAGCAGGGACACAAATAGGAACGAAGCCTACTATAGATGCTGCAGCCCTAAGGTCACATATGAGACCCACCAAGTACCCACATTCAACCACCCAGGCAGGGATGCTGATGCCAACAGCAGCCTGTTCTAAAAGCAAAATGGAATGGCACAAGCATCTGGGGCAAGTCCTGGGCCTGGTCCTGTACCCACGAGGCTGTTTGCTGCCTAGTCTGGCTCAGCCACATGTGAGAACACATGTTGTCCCGCCTCCATAGAGGAGTTAGAACTTGGGATATGTCTGCTAAGCTTTACATGTGTTTACTGCAAACTCTGTCCTACAACACATCTAAATCTTAACTCAGGCTTCATGCAACTTCACCAGCTCAGTAATGTAAGGAGTTGCCCACTTCTGGAACACCCAGATGAACTGCTGCTATCGGATATCCTTGGAGTCTACAGGAAAGAAGCCTCAGGCCTGGGTCTTCCTATCTATTGTGGAAACACTCCTGCAGTCTTCAGTGTTGTTGACAGAGCCATGCTAGACCTACCCTGACTGGCCTCTGTCCACCTGCCAGGGCTCGTGGACCTGACTACAACCTCCAACCCACAGGCATAGGGAAGATGGGGATCCATGCGGCATTCTGCCATGGAGGGAAGACGGAGCACATGCCTTTGTCCTGTGCAGATTCAAAGAGGCCACGCCTAGATCTCAGGCTCAGAAGAATGGAATAGTCCCTATCTTTGAGATCAAATGTTCCACGGGCAGGCACCCAGGAAAGCTGCTCGGCCCAGATTCCCTTCTCCAGGGATGCATGTTAGGGGCTTGCTGAGCTCCTGAAAGTTGTCCAGTGCTAGGAATCCTTGGGGGCTCAGGAGCCTGGAGACCATTAAATAAGCTGGGGGTCCCAACATGGATTGCAGTGTGAACCAGGATCACTCGCTTTGGAAATCCCAGGTTCAAGGAAATGAATGGACCCAGACAAGGGAAGGGTCCAGCTCGAGAGAGCCTGGCGCAGGTTAACCACCCAACCACTAGAGGGCTTCCCTAAGACTGCGCTGTAGGCTCTGGCAAGAGACAAGGCCCTGCTTAATAGGGCACAGAGACCTTAAGGACCAGTAGAGGTGTGTTTGCTCAGCTCTGCACCCTCAGGACACTCACAGCGACCCAGCCTCTCAGCGGGGATCCCGATGCGCATGCAGTTCGCAGCATCCGGGCTCTCGGGCATGGGCAGCGCTTCGCACTTGGGCAGCTGGAGTCGCATGAGGATGAGCGGGTTGGAGCGGGCGATGGTGTACTCCTGGCGGCACAGGTCATTCTCCAACACCTCACATTCGTCCCGGCACAGCTCCCGCGGCTTGGGCGCCCGGGAACGCGCGTCGCACAGAGGGAATACGAAGTGGCAGAAGGATGGGATGGCAAACTGTGAGCACTGGTCTGACAGGTGCGTGGAGGTGCCAATCATGGTGAAGGCAGCTGCAGAAAAGAAGCCTGTGAGCGGTAGACAGCTCAAGCCCAGCCCCTGCGCAGATACCCCGCCTTCTCTTATCTGTCCCACCCCTCAACCCTGCTCTTACTAGACTACAAACCCTGAAGCCCCTACCCTTGAACCTTGATCTTCTCCACCCCCTCAACTTCACCCCTACTAAAGAGAGCTCTCATTCCATCCTCTCTTCTGGGTTTCCAGGCACTAGTGACACATCTATCTGGCCTCCTGACAACCCATCACCAATCATCCCTTTCTCTGAGCTCCAACCCCTGACTTGGGTGCCCATCTGAGACTGTCCCACACCCCCATTATCTTATTCCAGACACACAGCTTCTGAGAAATTCTGACCCACACCCTACACGCTAGCAGTTACAACTCTAAGCGCCTGGCACTTCTGTTCTTTGCCCAAACCTTAGCAGCATCAATGCCTCACTCTACAACCCTGACTCCCTACCCCTCCACTCCTGCGGCTACCCTGAGCCCTGTACCCCATTTCTCGACCTCATTCCAGCCCTGGAGACCTTGCCTCGCCCCACCTAACACTCGCTCCAGAGCTTATCTCCTGAGGATCTAATCTGTGCGTGGGTTCTACAGCATGGGGTTTTACACAGTCTGATCTTGGAGGGCTTAGGACACAGCAAGGAAGAGGAGCGATTTAACTGGGGGTCTTCTAGGTCACCAGGTACCCTGAGAGGCCCAGGTAGACAGCCCAGTTGGTAAAGGATGTGCGTGGAGGACTGGGAAGGTCAGAGTGGGGATTAGGTATCCAATAAGACGGGAGAACTGAAGGAATCAGGTTCCTCTACCTAAGCACCCTGCAGACACTGTGAAAGCTGCAAAATCCAGAGGCTGGGGCCCTGGGGTATGCACTACCAGATATAACCAGCAGGTGGCACTGCTGACAGCCATTTAGTCCCAGGATACAAGCCCAGACCCTAACTGCAACTGTTGAGTCTGGGTTCCAGCCCACTCTGATTTACTGTATAAAACAACTGGTCCTTCAATCCTTTGTGGGCCCCTATCTGTAGAGTGATTTGTTGAGACTACATCTATAGATGAACTTTCACACTGTACCTAAAATATGGGTGGGATGTGTGTGGCACTCAGGACTAGCTAGCCCCAGGCTAGAAATCATACCTCTCCCCCCCCCCCCCCAAATCAAAGACAATGTGTCCAGGATTTTTTTTTCCCAGAAAAGTCAGCCTTGATGCCAGGCAAGTAAGGTCTAAGAAAGGCAAAGTCAGTACTGCCTCCAGGAAACCAGCTCGCAATGCCACAGCTGTATTTACAGGACTCCAATTTCCGCATTTGAGGACTGTTACCAAAAATCAGCTCTAGGCGGGGAAGGTGCTTCCACAGCTCCTGCCGCTCACCTTTCCTATCCCCTGAATGTCACCCATTGGCCAATCTCCACACAGAACACTGCCATGCTGTTGAGATGTGCTGCCTAGCATTAACATCAACTTGACACAAGCTAAAGTCATCAGAGAGAAGGAAACCTCAATTAAGAAAATGCCTCCATGAGATCAGGCCGTAGGCAAGGCCTGTAGGGAATTTTCTTAATTAGTGATTGATGGGGGAGGGCCCAGCCTATTGTGGGTGGTACCTCCCTTGGGCTGCTGGCCCTGGGTACTATGAACAAGCTGAGCAAGCCAGTAAGCAACATCCCTCCTGCCTTGTTTTCCAAGTGTTTAGTGCAGACCGCAGACCTACACTTCCACGGCTCACTTCATGCCTTTCTGTCCAAACTGGTAAAGCCAAGCTGCTTGGGCATCCCGGCTCTCTGGTTCCTTCTCTGACCCATTAAGGGAAGGAGGAAGAAATAACTGCAGGTTAACCTTGTGCTAGGCAGTGTTTGCCAATTAGCAGAAAGTCAAATTCTTCCTGGAGTCTGTGGGTGGTATTTTGAAGACTAACTCAAGGATGCCAGGCACGTGGCTTGTCCCACGGGTCCTAACTAAACTATAACCTTGGCGCTAATGAATTCAAACCAAGGAGACAAATCCAAGCATGCTGCCTTATGAAAGGTGAGCGCTATTCCCCATAACCCACCAGCTCTGCGGAAGAGACCGGAAGAATTTCTGGCTTGGGGATGCTCCCATATTTTAAAACATGTGCACACACACGTGTACTGAGATCTTTGGGGAGGGAACCCAAATTTCAAAATTCACACCAGCCTCATCCATGTGGTCTTAAGGTGATTTCATATCACATTTTCAATATATCTGTGCATGAAAGAGCTCCTGCATGCTGAGCCAGTCAAGCTGGTGCGAAATGAGCTCCTCTGTGGGGCCATGTTGGTTCTGTGACTCAAAGCCTACTGGATTCTGCTGTTGAAGGATTAGATTGGCTCCGCCTGTACTAAGTCACAGCACGAAGCATGTTTGTCACCGAACCCAAGGCTGTACAACACCTGTTGTACAAGGTGACATTAAAACATGTTGCAGTAAGAGCACCAAACCACTCACAGAGCCTTCCCACCAGCCTCTGCTCCTCACCTACGTAGTTTACACAGCTCACGCAGGCTCTGCTGTGATCATGAACTCAACCGAAGTTACGAGGTCATGTCAACAATGGCGTCTTTCCGCTTGATCTTCATTCCAGGCCACGCCACTGCCAGGTCAAGGCTCTACCATGCCCCCTCTGAGCAATCACTGATTCTAATATAAAGCCTGGCCAATAGCACCAATTAGCATTCTATGAAAGAGAGAAGCTGGAACCTGAGCCCCACCCCCCATAACTCTGCTGGTCTCTTTCAGAGTCTGGGAAGGAAGACATCCTGCTTGGAGGTAGTGGTGGGGTACAAGACTCTAACTGATTTTCTTCCTAAAGCTTCTTCTAATAAAACCCCCCATCAAGGGGCCCCAGTTGGGATGCTGAAACCTCACAGCCAGCCAGAAAACTCCTGAAGAGACTGAGGAGAGCATCTTTACTTCCTGTCTGACCAACTTCACCACACAGACCCAGAACCAGGTCTTGGAACCCTGGCTTTGTTCTCTGGAAGCTAAGGCCTGGGCCTCATTCACTGCAGTATCCCCTCTGCCCGGCACTCACAGTCTTCCTTCCCAAGCAGCTGGTACCAGACTGTGCACATGTGGATCAGGCAAGGCACACAGGTGACACCAATGTCCAGGAAATATAGGGCAAGCTCTCAAGCAGAGTCAGTGTGATGGTGATGCCAGTGCCCACAACATGTCCAGCCTGGCCAGGGTGGGTGTGTGTGTGTGTGTGTGTGTGTGTGTGTGTGTGTGTTTATTCCAAACATCTGCACTTGCTAACTGTGGTATATATATGGCCTGTCCTTTAGGGATCTTGTGTTCTCTTCTCCATCTGGTGGTGCTGAGAGTTGGAGGTAACTTTGGGGACAGGGTATAGTGGATGGTTGCTAAGCGCCATCCTTAGAATAGATTGAAGCAGTTTTTATGGGACAGGCTCTGTTCTCATAAGGTTGACGAGAAAGAACAGGTCTGCCCTGCTCCCTTACAGGTCTGCCTTGCAGCTTCCTGTCTTGCCCAGTGGTTGCCCCTTCTCAGATGGGCTCCCACCAGGATGGCTCCCAGTATGACATGGTGAAGCCAAAGAGGCCTCAATGGGCTGGTGCCATGTAGCTTGGGGGTCTCAGCCTTGAAGCTGTGAGCCAAAGAAACGTTTCTTTATGAAGTGTTTAATTTTGAATATCTCATTATTGTACAGGGGGATAAAGGACTAACACACTAACTTAAAACACTGGAGATGTTTTAGGGCAGAACACACGCGCAAAAGCAGCCACTTCTGAGAAAGATCTCTTATTTCCTACTATAAGAGATGTTAGAGAGCCTGACAGTCTGTGCCACTAACTGGTAAAGCACCAGAGTGGTAGCTCCACAGAAGGCACTTGCTGTACCCCAAGGGGGCTGTGTGCTCCTACCTGTGATTCGGTTTTCAATCTCCCCCTGCATCTGGAGGGAGTCCACATAAATAGTCCGGTTCCCGATGAAGCGTGCACAAGCAATCCCTCGGTAAGGCTGGCAGAAGCCATCTTCCTGATCATCATCCCTGGAAAGACATTCAAACCTCCGTGAGTGACTGTGCTGAGGAAAAATAGCCCATGAAGTGTTTTTGATCCAGAATTTTACAAGCCATCAATGTTTTGGTTTTATTCTGCTTTGTTTGTTTAGTTCAGTGACAGGGCCATTCTATTTAGTCACGCTAAATCTGAACTCATTCTGTGTTCTAGTCTGGCTGTGTACTCTGAGGGGCCATCCTGCCTCAGCCTCCCAAGTGCTGGCATTCCATCACCACACTTGGCAGGCCAGCATTTCTTTTTTACTTGGTCCAAAAATTCCATCAGCATGAAAACCATCCCATAGCAGCTTTTTTCTTATTGCCCAACTTTGGAAGCAACCAGATGCACAGATAAACAGTGGTGGTTCCATACAACAGGACACAAGTCAGGGGAAGGATGTGGGTGCTGCCGACGGGGCAATGAGCCCATCTGAAAAGCTCTGCACTGTGCGTGCAGCTCTGACTCCGCAATGCTCCAGAAAAGGCAAAGTCCAGAGGCAGTAACCAGATCCCAGACTGCTAAGAGGGAAGAAGATGGATCTGAGTTCCTCAGAGGAGTCTGAGGGCTGGAAACTTCTAGAAATGATGACATCGTGCTGGATATGTCAGCATAAACCCATAGAGAGGGAAACTCAAAATGAACCCTAATGCACATTGCTCAATTCAGCTCATGATGGACTGTTGATACGGGCTCCATTAGTGGCCATGTAGTAAGAGGACAGCAAGAGGGGACACTAACTTCTGACCAGGCTTGCTGCAAACCTAACACAGATGTTTAACAACTTACTGGTTGCTTTAAAAAAACCTGGACCCCTTAAGAAAGTGCCAAGCATGGACAGACTTTTTCTTTTAAGACAGGATCTCACTGTGTAGCTCTGGCTGGAACTCGCTATGTACACCAGGCTGGCCTCAAATTCACAGGGATAGGCCTGCCTCTGTCTCCCACTGCTAGGAGCAAAGGTATGTACCACCATTCTGGCCCTGGGACGATTTCTTACAGATGAGGTGAAGTAAACACGAGGTGTTCATTCATAGGTCTCTAACATGAGGATGTTGCACATCTAACATACGTCTCACTCTTGAGCTACATCAGAGACTGGCATTCCCTCATGGGTACCCTTATTTGTAAACAAAGATTGTAATAATTTTAAATTATTAATTAATTTTAATAATCCATGAGGTGTGTGCCAGCACTGAAATGCTGGGGACAGTCTTTGAGAAGAACAAAGGCAGCACATGTGGATGCCCCCTGCCTTCTCCATGGCAACTGAGGGCACTCCAAAGGTCTGTCCCTGAGAGACTGGCACCACGTTGGACTATACACAGGACACTCCAATGTGCGACCTGGAGTCTGCTGTGTGGATAACACAGATGATGCTGGCACACATAGGGGCTGGAGAGGGGTCAGGATGGAAGTCTGTTCTCCTTTCTCCACAGCCTGACCTTTCTAGAAGTCACAGCTGTGATAAAATATCTGATAACAGCAGCTTAAAGAGGGAAGGGTTTATTCTGGCTCATGGTTAGAGGGTTCTGTCCATTATGCAGCGGCAAAAGTAAATGATGGCACAGGAGCAGGAGACAACTGGATACATTGTATCTACTGTCAGACAAGAGTGATGAATGTAGATACATTGTATCTACAGCCAGACAAGTATGATGAATGTAGGTACATTGTATCTATAGCCTGACCAGAGTGATAAATGTAGATACATTGTATCTACAGTCAGACAAGAGCGATGATGGGCTTGCTTCCATCTTCCAAGGGATGGATGCTGTTGCCCACATTCAAGGAAGATCATTGAGTCCCAAGTAAACCTTTCTAGAAATCCCCTCCTGGATATATTGCTATCAATTTCCATGGTGATTCTAATCCCTTCAATGTTTCATTCCTTGACAATGAAAACTAGGCATCTCTCTCAACAGCCCAAGACTCCTCGAAGGAGGCACCTCTAGCGGGGTACAGCAGTTTTCAGGGCTGCTGTGTGAGGAGGCACAGCAATGGAGCGGGAGGTGGGGGGTTGTTCCAAGAATGAGCCTCTGATATGCGCCTAGGCCTGTAAGTCAGGCTCCTGAAAGAATGTGTTCTCACCACCCACAAGATCCTCAGAGGTATGTGGAGCCAGACTCAACACCCTGCTCTACCTGCTGCAGCCAGGTACAGACCAGAGCCTGGACACACTGGAAGCTGGAAAGGAAAACAGCTACTAGGAGAAGCTAGAGCCAGAAAAGGAGACAAATGGGTTAGAGCTATGGGGTAAAGAGACATAACTAGGAGGAATCGGAGGCTCCAAAGAACATGAGGCAGGGCCCTACAAATAGGAAGCAAGCCCCACAGCCTCTCCTGTCAAGAAAGGTCCCCAAAGGGGGAATCCTAAGAGGAAAAAAGTCACAGAAGGTCAAGGAACAATCAAGATTAGAGAGCAACTGCACCAGCAGTCGCTTAGTGTCTGTGAGGGGGGAGGGGATCTGTTACGCAGACCATTAAAGGAATTGGAATATGATTTAATACCCAGACATTACAGCTATTGTCACGTAACATCCCTCATTTTAGGCAACACAGACTTAAGCATTAAGACACAATTTTTATTCACTATGGGATTTAAAGAGGAGTGCCTCTCTTTCTGTGTATGTGTGTGTGTACTCCTGTGTGTGAATGTGGGCATATCTTCATCCTCCACCTTGTTTGGGATGGGGCAGGGGTGTGGTCTCTGCTGTCCACTACTGTATATTCTAGACTAGCTGATCTATCAGCTTTGGAGATCTTCCTATCCCCACCTTCCATCCCTGTAAGAGCAATAGGTTACAGAAACACACACCACCTTGTCTGGTTTTCACATGGAGGCTGGGGATTTGAACTCAGGTTCTCATGCTTGCCCAGCAAGCACTTTTACCCATAGAGTCATCCCCCAAGGCCCTAAGAGTTATACTTCCTATTGTAACAAGGTGGCTTTGAATTAAAAATTAAGACCAGTGTCTCTCCTTTAAGCACTTGAGGTTGAGTTGAACCTCTGAGGGGACGGGTGGTTTAAGCTTTAATGCCAAATGCTAAATCAGTCTTTTTTGGAGAATGTTCCTTGCAATAAGGCGGCTTGGCTTCTCCTCAAGTAATCTTTAGTCACTGGCTTGTCAGTGGCAATTTAAATAGTTTTTATCCTGTTCTTTCCCTTTAACTAGGCTAAAACCTGAACTGGAGTTAAGAACGGTCTCCTTAATAACAGTGGGAGAGCTGCAGGGACCACCAATGGCATCCTTCTTGGGCACTTGGAGGTGCACCTGACTGTGAGCCAGACACAGAGAAACAGGCACTCATTATACAACAGAGATCCTGGGTCTGCAGACCGGCAGGTAAGGTGAACTTGGCTATGGAGATTCCGGGGACACAAACATGCAACTGGATAACAGGGTGGCAGTTGTGGACATGTTTGGTGGCCAAGAAAGTCAGAAAATAAGAGGGTTTAAGACACGGTGCCAAGGACAGTGACTTTTGAAATACCAAGAATTAGCTTAACTTTTAACTGCTCAGGAGCACAGGGCACTTTCTTGAAGCAGTGTGTCACTTACCCATGTACCCAAAGATTGGGAGAGGACAACAGCAGGAGGGAGGGGCCTTAATGCAGAGGCTCTGGGCATCGCCACATCGTGCCTAACTGTTTCTAGTATGGAATACATGAACCAATTACAGTGAACATGAGCCATTGCTAAGTTAAAACAGCAGAAAGGAACCCAGTCATACATAGGAAGCATCAGGCATGCATAATCCCCTGGGCATTGCCCCAACCTGAGTGAGCCTATAAGAAAGGGCGGTGCCACCCTCTCTTCTCTACACATACCCTCTTCACCATCAACTGAAGGCAAATGGAAGGATGGCAGTAAATCCCTTAAGGACCCAGGACAACCATCAGCCTCCCATTGCACAGCAGCAGAAGCTGCAGGCTGCCAGCACTAACATGTGTTCTAAAGGCAAAAAACAGGGAGAGAGCATGAGACAGACAGTTGCTTTTCTGTGTGAGGACCATCACATAGGATGAACTCAGCCTCTTTGTCAGTCACCGCCTCGCTTGCCATCCACCTACAGGACACCAATTGACCAAAGACAGCCAGGGAGGCTAGGTCTCTCTGCCAAGGAAACAGTGCCATGAAAGGAGCCACAGAGCAGGACAGACTGGTCACTCCTAAAGCACACGGAGAACTAAGGGATTCTTTACTGCATTAAGCTCACTATTTTGCTTTACTTCCAGAGAAATCACTATGCAGACTCATCTGAGACAGTCAAAATCAATAGGAAAAACAAAGTCATAGCTACAGAAAGGCCATGGCCTGTGACTTCAGTCCACAGGGATGTTACCAAAGACAGTTCTCGTCCACCTACGGCGGCCACCAGAGACCGGAGCCAAACAGCCTTGAGGGGATGAGGAGCACAATTGAGAGATTTCAGTCAGGCATGAGATAAGCCGAGCCCAAGCAACTTGTTTAGGGTCCAATGGGTTAAAAACAATGTACTGTATAATTAACAAGTGTGAACAGAGAGATCTTACCTGTTCTCATCACAAAAAAATGATAATTATGTGAGATGATGCATATACTAATTGGCCTGATTAGGTCATTCCACAACATATAAATGTATCAAGACATCGTGTTGTATTCTATAAACAGATGCAAGTTTTTGGTGCTGTGGCTTGACCTCAGGTGTTTTGGATGCTAACACTTCTACTGTTGAGCTATGCTCTCAGACAATACACACAAATTTTAGTGTTTGTTCTGTTTATTCATCATTTTGTGTATTGTATCTTGACATGAACCTTAGGCCTTGAGAATGCTAGGTAAGGGCTCTATCTCTTTTGTTCCCAGCACAGAGTCTCACAAAGTTGCCCAGGTTAGCCCTAAACTCATTCTGTAACCCAGGCTAGCCTTGAACTTTCATTCCTCCTGCCTTAGCTTCCCACATAACAGGGATTACAAACCTAAGAGGCCTGGCTCTAGCAGTTCTCATTTGGCAATTTAACAATGGACTGACGACCTTCAGAGTCACCTGCCAGCACAGAGTCAGATTACTCCAGCACCAAGTTAAAAGAGTAACTCACCCTAGCATTCTAATTCTGTGACATCATGCCACAACAGGAAATCTCTAGGAGAATGTTAGCACGTGAAAGCTACTGTTACCTTTATATCTGAGAAGGGAACTATAAAGACACAGGTGTCCGTCATTAGCTGTAAACACCCTGTATCCACACTGAAGTGTTTCCGGATAGGTGAGGCTATCTGCAGCACACTGGGAAGTAAGAAAGAAAGAAGACGGATGGATGGGTGGGGCACGGGAGGAAGAGGCAATGAAGCCAGAAGAGAGAATGGTGAGAGCTTGGTTGGGGCTGGGTGCTCACTCTAAAACGCCTCCCCTCAGCATTTCATGTTTGGAATACTTCCTAATAAAATGTTGGGGGTGGGGGGACTACTTTAGAACATACCAAGCATGGCCCTTGAGAGGAACATTCAGCTGAGACCTCACGCCTCACCCATTTACCTGTGAATTCATTATTAGTCCACTCTAAACAGCAGATGACGTTTTAAAATAAGACACAACACAAAAAGCCCAAGAATGCTCCAGGAACAGGAAACTTTATTTCCATCTAGGTGTTGACTGCATGGTTCAGTGAGTAAAGGAACTTGCCTCCAAGCCCGGCTATCTGAGTTCTAATCGCCAGGACCCACGTGATGCAAGAAGAGAACTACCTCATCCAAGGTGTCTTTTGACCTCAGCACAAGTGCTCCCACACGTACACTAAATAAAGGTAATAAAAAGTTAACTTCCATTTGACCAATAAACAAGATTCAAGACTTACTGAAAAATCATAAAGAAAAACTGGAAACAAAAATTGGACTGAAGATAGAGGCAGGCGAGAAAGAAGAAAGGATTCCCGGAAATGTGTACCCAGGTGGCCTCAGCGTGACAAGGAATCAGGGCATGCACAAGGAGACATCATCATTGCTCCGTCAGTGTGGTGAAATGAACACGCATGGAAGTCCATGTATGGAAGGTAAGGACGGATGTGTTTGCTTAACCTCGTGAATGGCCATTCAGCACACTGAGTACAGCAGCCCCTCCTTACACACTGGGAATATGTCCCATGATGCTAAGGAGAGAGGAAACTGAGACAGCACTATGTATACTGGGGCTTTTTACCTTTACACATGCCTGTGGTGACGACCAATTTATAAATTAGGCACAATTAGCAACAATAACATTCTACAGTGACAGTTATGTAGAGTCCATCCAATAACCAGATGGCCACTGGGTGACCACAAGGTAGGCAGGGTACATCGTGTGGATATGTCTGACAGAGGAATGATTTCAACCCCACCTAAGAGTCGGCTGGGTGGCCTGAGAATCTACCATGCTACTCAGAATGAGGCACAACTTAACAATTATAAACTCTACAGTTTGTAGATTTTTCCATTTAATATTTTCAGGCTTAGGTTGGCCAAGGGTAAGCTGGCTACTATGTACAAAGGTGAATGGGTTTTTTTTGTTCTCGTTATTGCTACCCTGGGGTCTTGGGGGACATGTCAGAGTGTATCACTGAAGCACTGTGGGTAATCACAGTGGAGATTGTTTGCATTCGAGGAAGTCACATGCTCTGTGTCCAAGTTCGGAAAGGGGGGAAAAAAAGAAAGCAGGTGCGGTTCAACTGCAATGACATGGATGATACACCTAAGAACGGTTGGCTAGCACACAGGATATAATATTATATAGTAAGGCAAAAGGAAGCAGAGTCCTTCCCTAAGTATATCCACATGCTAGCTGCTTCTTTAAGAAACCTAGTCTGGCTGACAAAATGATGGAGAAACGATGAGACCCAGAGAGCGCACTGTACAGTATCGTCCCCAGCTAGTTCCACGAATGTGCTACGTTCAGAGTCCGTGTAAAATGAAGAGGAAATCAACAGTGTGAAACATTTTACATAAATAACAATTTACCACTTTACCTAAGTATATGAAGAGATCAGTTTTTTACAGCTCTATAAATTTGCACATTTTGCCTAGGTAAATATCTGTGTACAGTATAATAGTCATTAAATGATAGGTAAAGAAATTCTAATGGAAATACTCATACTAGCATGTATATATGCATTATGTTCGTGGTGCTGGGGGCTGAGTCCAGAGCTTCATGCATGTTCCTAAGTGCTTCACCACTCAGCCACATCTCCAACAGGAATGTGTAATACAACAGTATATAACAGCATAGACTAGCACTTGATATGATATAAAAGTGTGTAAGCATGAGAAAAGAACAAAGAAATATTTCAAGTTTTTAATCGACTTGTGCCTCTCGAAAGCCATCCACCCCCACCCCACATCCCCCCGCTCCCCCCACTCCCATCCACACCCCCACCCCCACCCGAGACCGTTTCTCTGTCTCAATCACCCTGAGCACTAAGAGCTATTAATGAGATGGATGCTCCTTCTCAGCAGAACAGTCCACCCATCTGCCTGGAGAGTCAGCTGCTGCTGTCCACTCAGCCGCCCACTGCCCCGCCCTCGCTCCCACTGGAACCCTCACATTCATCATTTAGTGGGTCCCAAGGCCAGGTGGAGATGGAACCGGTCAACAAGTTCCGTCTTGTTGAGAAATCCGAAAGGGCCTCGTAGGACAGGATGATTCCCCACTCACAAAGTCAGACGACGGAAGGAGCAAGTCTCCTGTCAGCGAGAGACCTAGCAAGCTGCAGCACAGAGACTACCCTTTATGGCTAGCCTGCAGAAGAGTGATGTTTTGCTGTGAAGCAAAACCCCAAATCCAAGGCTAGACCCCACCAACACTCCTCTTCTTTAATGGGATCTTGAGAACCTGCTGCAGAGGGTGTCCCGAGGCTCCGTGGTCACATCCATAAAGTACAGGCACAGGTACCAAGGGATACCCACTGGCAGAGGCTGTGCAGGGCCCTGGGTTCAATCTTTAACACCAGAAGAAAAATATGAACTGCAGATTGGTGGTGCTGGCTTGCAGAACAAGAATGACTTCCTCGTCCACAAATATTCCTGTGAGAATCTGGTGAGCATGCTTAGATATCCCGTTTCGTTGCCCCGTGCAATTATGGTGGCTGAAAGCAGTTAACATCTGTTTTTATGATACTGTAAGTTTCCCAACTCCAATTAAATGCCTGTTCAGCTGGGCTCCCAGCCGGCTTCCAGCAAACTCGGTATAGACATGGCTGTTTTAGGGCTCAAAACCTGCACTCTGACACAAGAGAAGCCCTCAGGATGCCAGCCAAGTGACGGAGATGCATACTTACTGAAAATTGTGGTTTGGGCTGTGCGTTGGACCTAAAGACACAAAACGAAAAGACAAGTTATTAACGTGGCCAGTGGCAAACACGGGCGAGCCTAGCAGCTCCTCCATGGCCAGCTGTCCCCAGGCTTCAGCCCTCCTCCCACTCAGGAGACCATACTGGGGACACCAGACACCCCAGAATGAGAACTTTCCATGTAGCAGCATGTGTGGGCGCTTTTCCTGTCCCTGCTGGCTCCTTGCTCCTCATCTAAACTGTATCCACAAAACCTGTTTTGCTCATTAAGAGCTGGCTCTAACGTGAGCCCAGATGACAGGCCTGAGGAACATGCTACTTGGTACTGAGTCAAAGGAGGATAATTTACTTCTGCCACCAAACCTGCTGAACCATGTGACAAGCGCAGAAACTCAGTACTGTTCCTGCTCAGTGGGGCCAGCTTGGCACATGAAGGATCGGTGTGTACTTGGGGCAGAAGCACAGAAAAGGCATATAGCGAGCGAGTCCTGACCAGTAGTGGGGAGCCACAGATGGGGCCTAGGCTCTGGCCCCTGCTGTCTGTGGCATGGCCATCCTCCCAAGGGCCTGGCCTCTTGCAATAGTCTTGCTGGGCACTTCCTGTCTCATCTTGTATGTCTGGGATGCTTTTCAGTGGCCTGGGTTTACAGGCTGCTCTGTCTGCATTTTCTTCTGTTAGCAGTTAGGAGGCTAAGGAGCTAGCTTTCTCAGGCTCCTGGGGAGAAGCCCTAGGGCAGTTTCTTGGGGTTTTTTTTTTTGGTTTTTTTTTCCCTGACCTGTGTATGCTCAGCTACAAATACTAAACATGGCCATCGCTCTGCGCTGTGAATGCTATCTGCTAGCACGGGGCGTCTGCTGTCCACACTCACCGAGCCGCACATACAGAACCCCAGTGGCGGTAATGGTCTTCAGCCCGTTGGTAGCCACACACTGGTAGTAGCCCGTGTCTGTCGTGTCCAGGTCTTGGATCCGCAGCCGAGAGCCATATTCCGTCTTCCGGATGATGACCCTCCGTGGTTCTTGCACAACCGGGGCGTCGTTCTTCAGCCACCGTACATTGGGAGGTGGATTTCCCGCCACCTTGCAGTGCAGGATTGCTGTCTGGCCCTGGACAATGGTGATGTTGTTGACCGGCTCCAGAAAATTCAGAAAGTAGCCTGCAGGGGATAGGGCACAGAGAGCAAACATGGTGAGGTTAGGAGGAAGGGCCTGGGCTCCTGAATGACCATCCTGAGTGAAGGTGTCCCTTTTTGTTTACATATAACAGATTCTAGAACACTGGGGCAAACCGAGTCCATAATTCAAGCCATGGCTCCTGGAGGAGCACAGCCAGCTTTTGAGAGTCCCTGGTCACATGACTGTTAGTACTGGGCAGTCTTAGACTTGGGTTTTGGGTTCTGTGTTTTGTTTGAGTCTGTTTTTCTGACAGGTCTCACTGTGTAGCCTGGGCTGGCCTGGAACTCATTACATAGCTCATAGCTCAGACTGGCCTCTAACTCATAGCCATCCTCCTGCCTAGGATACAGGTTTGAGTCACTTGGCAGGTGACTCTGTTTTAGAAGATCTGATGGAATGCATGTGGCTGAAGCGGTCATGCTAGTGTCCTGGCCACAGCCCTGGGATTCATGCCTGGATGAAGACTCTCTGATACACAGCTTTGCTCTAGACAGTGCACTGAAGCCCTTCCCTGCTGTCTGAAACCCATTTGAGTTTTTGATGTTTTTTGTTTTTGTTTGTTTGTTTCATTTTTTTAAAGACAGGGTCTCATGTAGCCAAGGCTGGACCTGAACTTGAACTCCACACACTCCTATCTCAAACTCCAGAGTGTTGGGATGACAACCACACCCTGCCGTGCATGGCTGGTAGACTCCTTTAAGCATGAAGATCTCCAAACAAACCCCACAATACTAACTAGGCCACAGTGTCAGTCCTTGGAAGGTGTTCACTGGCTGCTACCTTTTCTCTGCAATAGGACCTCTGCCACACCCACCCTTCCACCTTCCTACTGCTCACTACCACATCCCAGCACATCTGCTAAGTCATGAGGAATCATGCACACGATGCTACTTTGAGGGCATTTTCCCTCTTTGATTAAATTCTGAATCACCTTATTCAGTTCCTCAGAAACAGGGCTCTGGCGTAGAAAGGTGTACGGTGGGTGGGTGCCCGTCGGGGCCGAGTTCCACATGACACTAACAGCAGAGCAGCCCAGGTTCCTACTTTACACCTCACACCTCCATAATCTTCCTTAGAGATGCACATCACTTTTATTTCTATTGTGTCTGGTCCACACAGTTAAAGGCTTGTGGACAAACTACAGGGCAGCAGTCTTCCCTGAAGTGCTCGTGTTTCCTGTTATCATTCTTAACAGATGGCTAGAACATCGCAGTATAAAACAACACGAGTTTGTTACTGCTCACACAGAGCAGCACAGAGACAGAGAGGTCAGGGTGTTGGTGAGGCTGGTTCTGTACCAAGAGTCTGACTACGAATCTGTTTGCCTTAGCTCTTCACCAGGGACCACCCTACTCCATGGCTCAAGGCTTCTTTGTCTTCACCATATATATCTCCTACTCTAGACTCTGGTCCTTCTGTCCCTCTGTTATAACGGCTCTGAGTTACACAGGGGCCATCTGTAAATCCAGGGTGATCTCCCCATCTACAATCCTCCATCGAACCTCCAAAACCCTATGCTGTGAAAGGAGATGCACTCACAGGATATGGAAATCAGGGCATAGTGACCTCTGAGGATGCCATTATTGCTCACAGGATTCACTTTTCCCTCGAGACTTTTTGTGTTTCCCTGTGCTCAATAGCTTCCGAGCTCTTGGATCTTTACATAGCTACCGGCGTCACTGACAATAGAGCCTTCTTTGTGAGTTCACGTCCCTCTCCTGACTTTTCACCTATTTGCTTTGTCTATTATTCCGGTGGATTAAAGATCAATGAAAGCTGAAATACTGCGGTGCAGAAATCAAGGCTAGACGCATCCCCACAAACAACATAAAATTTTGACGGCTGCCTTTTGCCATACTTGACCTACAACATTTAAGACGTCTGGGGTACAACCAAAGCCTCCAGTCCCCTATTTCTCCCCCCAACGAACGAGCATCCATCATTGCAGTTTGTATTATTTTATGCTTTCAGGAACTTTCTCTTGACAAGTCACCTTCTCTAGTTGCCTGCTTTCACTCAAACCAGTTTATGTTGGTACTGTTCTTTAATTACTGTGTAATAGTCCACTATATAAATACATCACAGCCTAGTTACTCATTTCCCAGCAGAGGAGTAGCAAGCTGTTTTCACATTTGGGCTTCGACAGGTTTACTGACCATCTGTGTCCACATCTGGCTCCGCACGGGTTTAGGAGTACCTCAAATGTACCTGCTGGATGTGGCGGTAGGAAGTCCTGGGAGCTGTTGTTAGTCTAAGTCTCTGCAAATGTGCCTCCTAAGAACATCTCAGTGTGTCCTCCACGATTCTGACAACATTTGGTCTTGAGGGACGTTAAAGTTGTATCAATTGAATGTGTGTGAGTGCCACGCTGCTGTATGCCATCAGTAGTTTCAGAGGTCCCCGTGAGCACCAGCATCTTCCAGAACGTTTTTTGGACACTAAGCATCTTTTTTGAGATTGCCTGATTCATCTTCATTCTGCCCTCCCCCCCGTTTCTACAGTTATTCCCCTCCCTATTAATAACTGAAGTATAAAACATGAAATTTCCCTTCAAGCTCCTCAGCCACACAATAAATCACTTTAATCTTCCTATATGTGGTCAGACCCAAGTGGCTTGTAATTCATTTTAGGGTTTGTTTTCTTTTACCCATGAGTTATTAAAGGTGTGCCTCTTTACGGTTGTTAATTTGTTTGAGTGTATGTATGCATGTGCACACGATACCACCATGTGTATGTGGACAAACATCGGAAGAAAATGAAGGAGTCAGTCCTTTCTTCTTCCCCTCATGTGGGTCCCAGGGATCAAATTAATGACTTCTGGCTTGGTCACAGACATCATTACCCAATGAGCCATCTTACCAGCCCTAAAGGTATGTATTAGTTGTACTGGTTTTTGTTGTTTGGGTTGTTGTATTTGTTTTCTAAACAAAACAAAAACAAACACACAAATTTAAAAAACAAGCTTTAGGGACTAGAAAGATGGCTCAGGGATAAAGCACTTGCCACCAACCCTGAAAACCTGAGTTTGATTCCTAGGACCCATGGAGTGCACATGTGCGCATATGCACGCACGCACGCACGCACACACACACACATACACACACACACACACACGCACGCACGCACGCACGCACGCACGTGCACACACACACATGTACAGAGAGAGAGAGAGAGAGAGAGAGAGAGAGAGAGAGAGAGAGAGAGATATGTAATTTAAGATATTTTTAAAAACTTGCTTAAGAATTGCTCAGAGCACAGGGGGCTCTTCTAGAGGTTCCAGGTTCAATTTCCAGTTCCAACATGGAGGCTCACAACCATCTGTAACTCTAATTTCATGGAATCCAGTGCCCTCTTCTGGCCTCCATAGGCATCAGACACACAAAAGGCTCATAGACAGACATGCAGGAAAAACACCTACACACATCAAATTGGGAGGGGGGTGTGGCAAAACCCCAAAGACAACAAATATTCTTTCTTTAAAACAATATCTTTTACATGATGATGGTTCTTTGAGACCAATGAGATTCATTCTGCAGTCCAACCTGGACTGGGTTCTTGTAGACAGTCTACATGTGTTAGGTGATGATGTTTTCTCTGTCATCACAGAAGTTTGTATGTGCCCATTAAATCAAGCTTGCCTATTTGGTGTTGGCGATTTTACTATGTTTATCAGTTTTTTTCCATGAGATATCTGCTCACTGATTCTCTGTCAAATAGCTATCAGCAATTCTCTTGACTTCTATTTAACAATAAGAAACCTAGTGCCTGGGGTCATCAACCCTCAGGTTTACCAGATCATTCATTCCTTAGATCATTTTGGAATGCATTTGTCTAGAACAGTTTCTGACTCATCAAAGTTGCCTCAAGATCCTGGTTAAAACAGCTCTACTTTCATCTGCCTAATAACTTAACATTTTTATGATACTTTACTCTTTATGAACCTTATAAATTTGTATAATTTTATATACAAGCTTATGAATGCTTTCATACATGAATGTTAAATGAGGTTTAATGTTTTCATTTTGCCTATTAATTCTTTTTGCTTTATTTCAAAATGAATCTTTAATGACTCTCTACTTCTGCTCTTAACTAGTTTGACAGTTATAGTTTCATAATTAAACTACTTATAATCAGCATCATGCTTCATCTGACAAAGCTTCCCAAACACAAGAACCTTTAAATGCTGGAATATAAAACCCCTGTCTCTCCTAGACCTTGCTCACAAGAGGAGTCCCTGCCTCTCAGTTCTTACTCACACTCTGGTTTCAGTCAGTTGTGATCATTAGTGTTGCTTTTTATTGTCAGGGTTCCTTGACATCGGCCAAATTATAAACTCTTTCCTCAGCACCACTCCCTGTCTCCTTTCTTCCTCTTACGTTCAGCTCAACTCAGCCAGAATCACATTTGTGCTTTGGGTGATAGACTGAAGTTGTACATGTATTCTTACTGTAAATGTATCTGTTACTTTGACCTTGCTGAGTAGTTTAGCTGGGTATAGAATGCTAGTTCAGCAGTGATGTTGTCTTTTGCCTCTACTAGAAACTGTTGGCAATTCTGTCAGTTCCCATTGTTTGCTGTTCTCCTGTCTTTGCCATCCTAAGTATCTGCTCTTACAACCATTCAACTACTTTATGTTAGCCTCTTCAGATTTTAGCTCCTTAATACTGAAAACTCATGCATTAGTCAATGTAGTAAGATTCTCTATCGGTGTCTCTCAAAATCCTGCCTTCATTCGTCCCCTCTGTTTCTCTTTTGGGATACTCAGTGTATGTACTGGTGTTCCTCTTACAGCTCTCTGAGGTTATTTCTACACTGTCTAAACTGCCCTTTAACCTGTCTATCTAGTTTCTCAACTCATAGGCATTGCTTCTAGAAGGTCTGCTTGGTTCCCTTTTGAATCCACCACTTGTTCTTCTAGGTGGTTTTCATTCTTTCCTATAAAGAACAAGTCTGGCTTCACTGTGTACTGGCCAGCCACTCACCCTGTGCAGAGTTCTGTGAGTATGTTTTGTAATTTTTCATTGTAAGGTGAATTTCTTTGGAAATAGCTTGAGGATAAAATAGGAATAGCTTATTCCTCAATAATAAAATGGTGCTATGTATTATCTTAATTCTCTGACTTTGGATTTCCCATACAATCCTGGCCAAAGGACCTGATTCCCAGTGGGAATCAACTGAAGTCTGCTTGGGTACCTTCTCAGATGTCCCCCAGCCTGAATCAAGTCCTTCTTGGCTCCTTGGCTGCCCCAGAAGAGCAGCTCTTAGCTTTGAGTGAGGGGCTTGCCCACAGTGCCTCAGTGGTATAGACCTTAAGAGTTTATTTTCTGGCTTGATATTAGGACTCGAAACTCTTGAGGAAATTGAAGCAGTGTAACAGTCTCCATAGTTAGAAGAAGATTTATCAGACCTGACATGATGTCATGGGTTGAATATGCTTGGCCCAGGGAGTGGCACTATTTGGATGTGTGGCCTTGTTGGAGTGGGTGTGTCACTGTGGGCATGGGCTTTAAGACCCTCATCCTGGCTGCCTGAAAGCCAGTATTCTCCTAGCAGCCTTCTTATGAAGATGTAGAACTCTCAGTTCCTCCTGCACTATGCCTGCCTGGATGCTGCCATGCTCCCACTTTGATGATAATGAACTGAATCTCTGAACCTGTAAGCCAGCCCCAATTAAATGTTGCCCTTATAAGAGTTGCCTTGGTCACGGTGTCTGTTCACAGCAGTAAAACCCTAACTAAGACAGAAGTTGATACCAGAGAAATAGCTGTGATTGGCCCGACCAAGCTTTTGTCCGGAAGAATGTGGATTTGAATTTGGAAAGCAGTGGAATGCTTTAAGTAGGGCTTAATGGGTATCCTAGTAAGAATATTAAAGACTTCGTTGCTCAGATTGATTTCAACTATGCAGACCTGGCCCAAGAGGGTACAGTGGAGAAGAATGTCAGTGTGTGGCCTAGAAACTGTTTTGGTAAAGATTGTGGCTGCTTTTTGTCCTTGTCTGAAGAGTCTACCTGAGTCTAAGGTAAAGAGACTTATATTAATTGCATTGACAAAAGAAATCTCCAAAAAGCCCAGCAGAGACTTTGTTCTTTGGATAAGGCTCATGAAGAGCATTTTGAACAAGTGTAGCAAGCTTATAAAGGAAAAATATCAAATATATGGTTAAAGTATTAAAGGGGCACCAGGAAGTAAAATGGAGCTGAATCCTATGTTCTAAGAGATGACTGATCAAGGGATTTGGGGGTGAGATCCCATCCAGCTAAGTTTAGATCCAGGCATGTGGTATATACCTTTAATCCTAGAAGACAAAGACAAACAGATCTCGGACTTCAAGGCTAACCTGGGAAAAACAGGTACTAGGAGAAGAAAAGCTTAAATCCAGGCATGGTGTTACACACCTTTAATACCAACCAGCATTACAGGAGACAGAGCCATGCAGGTCTTTGAGTTCAAGGTCAATCTACAGAGTAAGTTCCAGGAAAGCCAAGCTTAGGCAGAGAGGGAGTCAGAAAACAGAAAGCTGGTAATAGAATGGGGGGGGGGGGAGGGATTTCCATCCCCAGTAAACATCAGAACACAGCAGCTTCAGCCATGTGGCTCTGGTTTTGGAGTGAAAAATAGAAGGGACTACTGGGACAACTGATGCTGGTTACCTGAAGCTAAGAAATTAGTGGTGATTAAGAAGAGACCAGCATCACTGAGGTGAAATATCCTGGGAAGTGTTTCCTGAGAGCACAAAAAAGCTGTGTTCCAGAGATAGTCAAGGTTGTACCTCATGCTGCAGCTGGACTTGGTAATGTGTAAGAATCACCCAGGTGGTACTGGTTTTGAAGGCACAAGAAGCAGCGGAGGCTTGGCACTGTGAGAGGCCAGAGAAGGCCTTTGGTGAAGGTACACCTTAAGTTGTAGTTGAAGGCCCAGGACTCAAAAAGAAGTTGATGCCTGGCACCATGAAGACAGCCTATGAGAAGCTACTGGTGAAGCCTAGTTGCAGTGGAAGACCTCAGTGTATTGGAGATGCCAGAACCATGGGATGATCACCGAGAACAGTAGCAGCAGTGGAGTGGATCAACCTGAGCTTAGCGTGCTACAGAGGGCAGAGCTGGAGAAGTGATGCCAGCCCATTGGAGGACTCCAGAAGATCATGTGTGGATCCCAGACATTGAAACAAGAAGCTGTAACATTGAAGTTGCCTTGGAGACCCCAAGATGTTTGAAATGCCAGAGCCATGGGGTATCTGCTGAGGAAAGCTGCTAACAGGGAGTGGAACCAGCCCAGGAGAAAGAAGTTTGTTGCAGTCAACAAAGATCAAAAAGGAGTTGAAGATCTGAAAACTGCTTTGACATCAGACATGGAGATTCAGAGTTTGGTGTTTGCCCAACTGGTTCCTGTCTTGATTTGTGGATTACAGTTAAGTGATTGGATGGATCTCAGAAGAGACTTTGAACTTTGGACTTTTAACATTGTTGATACTGCTGTAGACTATGGGGACTTCGGAAGTTGCACTAAAGGTAATTTTTGCTATGGTTAGATATAACCCCCGTAGACTCATGTGTTTAAACAAGCCTATGGGGGCCAGGGAATGTCATGGGTTAAATATGCTTGGCAAGGGAGAAGCCATGTTTGGAGGTGTGGCCTTTCTGGAGTAGGTGTGTCTCTGTGGTCATGGGCTATAAGACCCTCATCCTAGTTGCCTGGAAGCCAGTATTCTCCTAGCAGCCTTCAGATGAAGATGTAGAACTCTCAGCTTCTCCTGCACCATGCCTGCCTGGATGCTGCCATGCTCCCATCTTGATGATAATGGACTGAACCTCTGAACCTGTAAACCAGCCCCAATTAAATGTTGCCCTTATAAGAGTTGCCTTGGTCATGGTGTCTGTTCACAGCAGTAAAACCCTAACTAAGACACATGGAAATTCCTTTATTTTATTAAAAACTCACTTGATTTTTATCCTGGCCCATCACTTCTCCTCGGAAGTAAACCTGCACTATCCAGTTCCTAGCGAACAGAAACACCGAGTTTACTTACTCTCGGTCTGGGTCTTCTAACCCTGTGCTCTCCACCATGGCGTCTACTTTCTGGAGCCACTCCACTCCAAATGTTTTTTGCCTTTGACTTTTCTAGCTGCTCTTTGGCCAGGACACCTACATCTGACTGGTGTCTGTTTCTGAAATCCATGGACATGTCAAGTCTGCAGCATGGCCACAGAGCCACCCCATTCTTCAATGTGTGCCCAGAATTAGATTCCCTATCATGGGTCATTTGAATATGAGGACCCAGGAAGGTTGGATAGTTCTCCAAGGCTGCAAATGTAGAGACCTGCTTAGAACAGCCTCTGCCCTGGCAGACCCTAGCTGTTACTTTTAATCCGTTCCTTTCTCTTTCTGGCTCCTGGGCATCGCTCCATTCTGCTTGTATGTTTGCCAAAGCATTTACATTGTGTCCTAATATTTTACCAAGCACATGCATGTTGCTGACCCGAGAGAGCTTCCAAGTTAGCTTGGCACACCATTCTCTCCATCATCAATTCTCTGGAGGCCAAACCTGAAGGCTAGAGAGCCAGTTCCCTGGAGACTGTGCACCAAACCCCTCCCCCTCGGAGCTGAATTTGCAGCCGGCCAGTTAACCTCTCAGCTTCATTTCTCTGACACTCTAAATACAAGGCTCACACAAATCCTTTTCTAAGCTCTCCATTGGCTCACAAAAATTCCTTTGAGCAGCCCCAAACCTCTCTAGACAACAGATCAGGTTATAAGGAGCCAGGCAGCACTGATGGAGAACTTCATTGAAGACCTGGCTTGCACAGTGCATAAATAGAAACAGAAATTCCCCCCACTTGGATTCATCCATATGATTTCCCCTTCTGCGCTGAGACAGCCTTAACTGCTCATGCAAAGGGCTTCATCTCTGCAGTGTCCTGGTCAGCTCTATGCAGGGACTGAGTCGAAGCTTTAAAAGACCCAGGAGGCTAAAGGAGAATCCTATCCCTGGGAGACAGCTCCCATCTGCCCAATTGCACACAGATCAATGATTAGTGATTTTTATAGCCCAACCAAGTACCCAGACGGTCACCCATGTTGTCAAATGACTTAGGAAACCCCCTCACCCCCACTGGCCTCCTGATCAGGGCAACCTGGTGTAGGAAAGGAAATAAAGAAAGCCTTCTGTGCCTGGGGTCACAAGGTCACGGGGTTTCGATTGGTGGGAAACAAAACAGACAATTTCCTGGAGGGGCAAGTGAAAAGGAGACCTGAGGGTCGCAGGAGGGATGTAAAGCTGCCAACTTCAGAGGAAAATATTTACAGGTCAATAAACCAGCCAGAGGCCAGAGCAGGGGCCTGGGTTTAGGCTTTGCTGTGCAGTGTGCACAGACCCAGTGCAGAAAATGGGGGAAAGAGGAGGGGATGAGAGACCCTGGGGAAAATAAGAACACAAACGATGCACTGGTGTGTGGGGTAGGAGAGAGCTTCCTCAGTGAAGTGCTGGCTCTAAAGCAGGAGGCCCTGTTCCACCAAACCCCAACACCAGGTGTGGTGGCATATGCTTTAATCAGCACTGGCTGGTTCCTGGGGCTGCCTGCCTAGCCAGCCCAGACAAACCAGTAATATCCAGGAGAAAGCAAGGCTGTCTCAAAAACAACAAGGTAAATTATATCTGAGGAACAAACATCAAGCTTTCCTCTGAGCTCTACACACATGTGCATGTATAATTCCCACAAGTGCACCTGTATACACATGCATGTGAAAACATGTAAACAGGCTCTCTCTGTCTCTGTCTGTCTCTGTCTGTCTCTCTGTCTCTCTCTCTGTCTCTCTCTCTGTCTCTCTCTCTCTCACACACACACACACAGGAACCTGAGAGATGGAGGCAATAATAAAACTGTAGGCGCCTTTAGGAGTGATTCATGTCATTCAATGTTTTTTTGTTGGTGTCTTTATTTATTTATTCATTCAGTGTGTGTGTGTGTGTGTGTGTGTGTGTGTGTGTGTGTTTTGCACAGGAGAGTGAGTCCCTAGTGCAGGCTGATGCTCCCATGAATCATGTATGTAGCTAAGAATGACCTTGAATTTCTGCTCCTTCTGCCTCTACCTCCCAAATGCTGGGATTACAGGTGTGGAACCCCTGTCCAATTTATGCAGTCCTGGACCTCAAGCTCAGGACTTGGTGCATGCTGGGAAAACATTCTTCATCTTAACTATAGCCGGAGTCCATTCTCCAAATCTTATGCTGAACCCTGACCCCAGGTAACGGTGGGTGTGGTCATCTCTGACTTGGGATCACTGTGTATACTTTCAACTTAAGACGAGCAGAGCAGGCTCTGAAGCAATGAGCAGGGAAGTCCTGCTAAGCAGGCGTGAAGATGGACAAATATATACAGGAAAAGTGTCAGAAACCAGAACAATGTTACCCCAAGACAAGAAGTGCCAAAGGATGCCAAAGGCCTCCTGCAACTCCCAAAGCTCAGGGAGATAAGGGGCAGGGCCATCTCTGAGCCTCAGAAGGGGCCACTCCTGCTGACATCTGGATTTTGAACCTCCAGAATTCTGAGAGAATGCATCTCTGTGACGAAGGGCTATGTCCCAATGTGTGCAGCTCTGTAAAAGACCCTGATTGTCATTCAGTCCTCCACATATTTGGTCCTTCAGCATAGAGCCCGAAGATCTGAAGATGAGGAAGAAGGAATGTGGAGGAAGACAGACCTATGAACACTTGACACCCACCTCCTCTTAAAGGGACAGGAGCACATGCATAGGAACAGACAGACAGACATGAACAGCCTATTGCAGCATAGAGTGGGCCCCAGCAAAGGTGAAGTACTGTGGTTTATGTATTCTGAGGTTAACATCAGAAAGACAGGGCTATGGTCACTCCACCTAACTGAATTATTCCATTATTCTGGGTACAGTTCTATCCATGAAGCAGGAACCTCAATGTTCCTTGTCAAGAATCACCTGCCGGTGGGTGGCATCAGGGTTCAAGTCGTATCCACACGATAAGTCAGGCAACTCTTAACTGTCGGCTTGAGTCCTTGGGCCTGACCTTCTGGGGAGTGTCACGCTAGCCCATGACAGTGTCAGAAACCTACAATCAGGGTACACATTCTGTAGAGTAAACTAGTTCCTGGAAGTGGTGGTGTGGAGATGTTCAGTTGGTGAAGTACCTGCTAAAAAGCAGAAGGATCTAATTTCTATTCCCAGAACCTACATACAAAGCACACAGCTGTAATCTCTGCTCTGGAGAAGTGACGAGAGACTGCCCCTGGGGTTATCTGGCCAGCCCACCTAGCCATGCTGGCTACCTCCAGCATCCATGGGACACTGCTTGCCAAAGGTCAAGGTGGAAAGCCACAGAGATGCTGAGACTGACCTCCAGCCTCCACGAGCATCTGCACACAGAAGTGTGAACAATGGGTGAACTCTATACATAACACATTCACACACAAAAGGAACTGCAGCCTGAAAAGTCTCAGAAACCAGTCAGTGGTGGGTCTGTGGGTGCAGTTCCCCCATCCTACCAGCAAGCTGAACATGGAGTCTGTGATCTCAGTGGTCACATACAGGCTGCCTCTGCTTGGAGTCCGAATCCTTTTGTCTTTTTCATCTGATAAGAATTGGGGACTCGTGCTCTATGCAAAATTTACCAAAGTCACATACACAGACCTGCGCAAATTCTGCCATGCCCAGAAGCAGCCAGAAACAGGCTCAACGCATTTGCACATGGGTCCTCATGACCTACTAGAACCACGAAAGCCACCACAAATAGCAACGAGCATCTTCTCCATGGCAACCCAGTGTCTCAGGTTCTCTTGCAGAAGACATGTTGGTTCTACCTCTGGTCTGTTGTAGCTGTGGGACAGTCCAGCAAGCATGGGGTAGATAAGGCATGGACTTTCCTGCCTGTTACTTAGAATTCACCTGACACCCTTAAAACCAAAGGGGAAGAAACTGAGTCAGAAACTCCCCCAGCCGCATCATCGAAGTGAACAAATAGGAGATGCAGAGACCCGTGCCTGTTTTTATATGAGCCAGGAACAAGAGGACAAGAACCCTCCACTACAGCCGTGTGCCCCCACAAACAGCCCAAGGACCTGATGGACACAACATGAGCTGTTTGAATCACCTTGACAGCACAGCCCTGCTGCAGAGCACAGGTGGCTCCTGGGCTGATAACCACTGAACACAGATGTGCACGCAGGGGCCAAGTCTCACAGAACTGGGAATAAACAGTTCAGACTAAGCACTACTCCCAATATACTGGTTCAGGCCAAACAATGACAGCACCTGCCATGTGGAACCTTACAGCAAGCTTCTCATCTGTAAGTCACACAGTCCTCAGGGGTCACGATGTCATCTGCACAGGTTCTGGGCTGTGCCTTGCCTGTGTCTTTCTTGCCTTTCTAAGCCTACACTAACTACCAATGGCAATTTTTCCATTAGCGTGTCCATAGGAAGGGCTCAGGACACTGCCCCACACACAAAAGCTCTGGACACTAAGTCCTTTATTTAGTTTTGTATATGAGTGTATGTATGGTGTATGCGTGCTTGCATGTGTGTGTACAGCCGTAACTCCATGGAGGGGGAGGGAGCTTACAGGAGTCTGTAGGGACACCCAAGGTTGATCACCCGAGTTTGATCAGGAAGACATTGTAAAGGAAGGAGAGAATCGGCTCCTGGTAATTATCCTCTGACCTCCACAACTGTGGCATCACACACACACACACACACACACACACACACACACTCACACTCACACCAAAACAAATGAAATCTTAAAGTAAGAAAGATTGATTCCAGAACAGATGAGACAGATGTCCCCCAGGCCCCACCCTTGACTCAGGAGCCGTTGACATCTGACTATTTCTTGGGAAGAATTGCTCCCTGGTGAAGATGTGGCTGCCGATTGGATCTGCTTGCTCTAGTAAATGGTCCCACACTCACGCACATTTTGGGCAACACTAACTGGACTCAGGTTATTTTCTTTTAAATGACAAAGTTGGGAGGGAGAACTCTGGGGGAAGTTGAAGTAAGGAGTTGTATATGACCATATTCCGTTGCATACATATATATGGTTTTCAATAAAGAAATAATTAAGAATACAGAAGAAAACCAGTATCCATAACCCAGAGAATCCCAGATCCATGGCTACCGTTCCTATTGTTTGTCTCAATATTAATGTCGAAGGAGCTGTTTATGGTGGAATGCTTAGTGCACAGTGGGGCAGTGCTGTTCTGAGAAATTGTGGGATCGTGGGAAGGTAGAGGTTACCAGAGGAAACTGTGTTGGTGGGGAGACGGCAAAGCAATGGAACCAGATGCTTCACCAATTCCACCACTGTGCTTTCCCAGGCTCCTCAAAGCTTGAGTCAAACAGAGCTACTGAAGAAACACTAGCAGTTTTTATGGCAGCCAGAGCAGCCAAAAGAAGCAGAGTCGGGACCTAGACTGGAGAAGATTTAACGCCTGCAGCAGGCGAGGAGAGACTGCATGGGCATCATCCGAAAGCAGTGTCTTCCTTGAACACAGAAAGCATGGAGATTATATCCAGAGAGCTCCCACATGTTAGTAGATGGCTGGTGTCTTAGGGTTTTACTGCTGTGAACAGACACCATGACCAAGGCAACTCTTATAAGGACAACATTTAATTGGGGCTAGCTTACAGGTTCAGAGGTTAAGTCCATTATCATCAAGGCAGGAATATGGCAGCATCCAGGCAGGCATGGTGCAGGAGAAGCTGAGAGTTCTACATCTTCATCTGAAGGCTGCTAGCAGAATACTGGCTTCCAGGCAGCTAGGATGAGGGTCTTAAAACCCACACCCACAGTGACACATCCACTCTAAGAAGGCCACACCTACTCTAACAGAGCCACACCTTCTAATCCTGCCACTCCCTGGACCAAGCATATACAAGCCATCACAGGTGGCTTCATTCTTGAGCATGCTCAGTAGAGGAGGACAGGACACTCCAGCCCATGAACAGTTTAAATCCATGGTGCTCACGTTTAAAGGACTTGTGATGGACAGAAATGGCTGTGAGCACACTCAGTGTGAACTCTAACGTTAATGCTGAAAACACTGGAAAGAACGCTTTAAAGACCCACTGTTATGGGAGTCAGCCACAGAAGGTGCCCACATTGCCTTGTGGCTGACAGTACTGTAGAGTGAAAAATTATAAAGACCACTTTATAAAATATATACAGGCTTTTTCTTTACCCCTAGACCTGAACAAAAGAATGCAGGTTCCAGAAAGCAGAACTGAATGTAAGATTTCAGGCCTTCACTGCCCTGGATACATTCCGGGAAGAGTACATTATCCCTGAGTCAGAGGACACTTGCTGGATTAACATTCCTCAAGCCTCAGGGAAGAGAACCCACCTGTGGGTGGGGAAGGCCCAAAGCAGGAAGACACATTCCTGACCACAAAGAGAAATGCAAGTCATCTAGGTGAGACTGAGAAATAGTTGAGCTAGTGACAAGGCAAGACCACATTCTGAGAATACAGTGTTTTCCACATGACCCTGATTTACTTAGGTTTTGTTCCTCTGGAATTCTCTGCTATTTTTATGTTATATTTCCTTAACAACCTTTCACCCCCTCCTCACTCTCCAGGTTTGTGGTTTCCCCCTTTAAAAACCCTTCTCAGACTGACTGGCTTTGTTAATTCAACTCCTGCTAGAGTGAACCGAATTGACCTTGGCTAGCCAACTCTCCCTAATAAACCTCTGCTGATTGCATCCAGGTACCGTGTCTTGTAATTTTTGGGTGGCCATGATTTCCAGAGACTTGAGTAAGGGTCTCCAGAGTTTGGGGGTCTTCAGAACCACAGTGGACACTGAGGCTAGTACTACTGCCTCTGGGTCACAAGGCTTACAGGGTGCTTGAGGTGTGAGCAGCCATTTTGTACTACACTTTACATTCAAAACCCACTAGTGATCTGTGGCCACCACACCCACTGAAGCTAAGAGAAAAATGAAGTTAAAACACCACCAGGAAGTACTTAGTGAAAAAGGACACAGAACACTGAATGTCACAGCTCGGTGTCCATCATGTCTGGTCTCCTTGTTCCTTTGAGCAGGTCTCACAAGGATACTGCAATGGCTCTGAATATCGGTCTGCATGGTGTTTGTTCAATTTTGCTCCCACCCTGAGTGGAAAGGGCCTGCCATCAAGGAGTGGTCCTAGTTCATGGCCACAAGGCTCCTGACAGTGCCCTCACCCTCTTTGACGGGGCAGCTTCACTGCTGAAGTGTGAAGGTGAATGGTTATTCTGACATTGAAACTGGTCCTCTGCATGGGCCTCAATGTTTGCCGAGGACAGATGGAGGGCAGGTGGCATCACCTGTCCTGCCCACTCCCCAGGCACCTGTCTGGTGTTGTAGGACATGCTGTGTTAATAAACACTCTGTCTGGCAGGTTCGAGCTTCTGCCTGGATACTGTGTGTGAACCAGATGGAATCGGCAGAAAGCACTTCGCTATGCTAAGCACTTCGCTCCCCACATACGAGGCTCCCAGCTCATTCCCCAAGCTTCTCTGCCATGAGACCTCTAGTAAAACTTTTTCTTGCTTGCCCAGTTAGAAAACAGTCCTAAAAAAAATAAAGAATGTTGCAGTAGATGGCCCACATGAAGAAGTATATTGAGAGCAATAATTGGAGGAGGGGGGTATTTCAGAAAAGAACAGTATTGCTTCTTCAAGGAAGTAGACCACTTGGTCTCCTTTATTCTGGCAATAAAGCACACCTATAATGCCTATGAGGTATGCCAGGTAAGCAAGGTACCTACAGAAAACTTCCGGGACACCTGGAAGCCACCACGAGGGAACACAGAACGTTCCTTCAGATGGCAGCACAGAAAAGCGCCATCCTCTGAGACACCACCACATGGCTATTTTATTGAAAGGAATAAATATAGGGAGAGATGGCCATCAGCAGCTATTTCACAAAGGGACAAGATGCAAGACCAGCCACTAAGGCTTTGCTCAGCACTTGTGAGCACAAGGTCCTTTCCTCCCCAGTTGGCTGCATTTTCCACAACTTCTCTGTTTCTCTTCCAAGGAGCCTTATCAACTCCCAGAGCCTTTCCTAGGGGTAGGAAAAAAGACTTCATGTACGGATCTTACCTGTCCAGCAATGCGGCAGACCAGGGGACCCCATCATCTGGTTATTCAGGCAGGTCCGGCAGCCAGGGACAAGGGCAAAGCAGCCACTCTGTGATTTTCTGTAACTACAACAGCAGCTGTCCTTCTAGCTTACCTTTCAGAGTGGGAAGTGGACTGTCCGGTCCATCAAGTTGTCCCAAGGTGTCGATGGCTTCTGGATCCTCCACTTCACCTGGAAAGAGCACACACACATGAGACCTGGCTTCCCACTGGGGCAGATACTGTGAGAGCAAGCTTGCCCAGCATCAGCAAATTTATTGGAAGAAGATGCTATGGCAATAGTTATTGGCTTTCATAGAATCTGATTTCATGACGTGATATAAAGTGGTTTTTAATTTTTCCCAAGAACAGCACAGACCAATAGAACTTGGAAAAGAAACCCTCTATGTCACCAGGCAGGAGAGGAACAGGAGAGGGAACAAGAGAAAATGAAAGACGAAGAAAGGAGAGGACTAGTTACCAAAATGAAGGACTCTGAGCTAATTTGGATGGAAGTTCTAGGTAATTAAGAGAAAAATGCAGAAACCTCCCCTACCCCCTTTTGTCTCCCTCATATAGCCCATGCTGGCCTCAAACTCACTATGTAACTAAAAACAACCTTGAACTGGTCTTCCTGCCTCTACTTTCCAGTTAGGACTGGTGTGTGTCAGCACGCCAGGCTCCAGGAATTAGGACTTTCTTAAGCAACTCATCCCCCACATCCTCAGACCTAATGTGATGGTCTTACAGCTATCAATGACCGAAATGTCTTCTTTATAAGGACAGTTGAATACCATCTCTGATAGGACAGCAATCTACCCAGAGAGCATAGAATATGCCAGTTGGAATAGCCACCCGCTGCATTGGAACCTGGAAAACAAGCATAGACTTGGGCACATCTCCATATATGGTAAGGGGCTCAGTGTCACTCGGTTGGGGGAGGGGCCAGTACACTGCCAAACCTAGAAGCCACAAGAAGCTCTCACGTGCTTGCCTCCTAGTTTCCAACAGCCACCTAACCTATCACATTTTCTTCCAGCCTTCACCCAGGGTCCAGGCTGCAACAGGGTCCTGTTGGCTGAGAGTAAGGCATGACAAAGTTTGGAATGACTTGCACCTTCCACTCAGGCCTGGATTTAAGACATCAAAAAATTGGCCAACATACCTGTCTACTTAAAAGGGGGACCATGACACATGTTATTTATACGGTGATCCTTGAGGACATTGTTGCAAGTTGGACAGGTTGGCACAAAACGGCAAATCTAGTGTGACTGCACTCATCTGAGGTCCCTAGAGTGGCTAGGGTCACAGGGACAAGGAAGAGTGGGGGATGGCAGGTTCTAGTGTGACAGAAGTGGGCAGCCAGTATTTGGTTGAGACAGTTTCAGTTGAGGAAGAAAACTGATGTCAGCGTGACCACCAACACTACTGCACTGACATCCGAATGGTAAAAAGGGCTCCTTTTACTTTATGGACACTTATCACAATTCAAGATGGCCCCTCTATGATGCTTAGAATGAGAAATGGCCCCCACAGGCACACTTGGTCTCCAGCAGGCGGTGCTGTTTAGGAAGGTCATGGGACCTTTAGGGGGCAGCCTAGCGGAAGGAAGTATGTCACCGGGAACAGACAGGCTTTGAGAGTTTATAGCCCTGTTCCATTTCCAGTTTGCTTTATGCGCCTCATGTTGGTGGTTAAAGGTGTGATGCTTGGCTTCCTACTCTAGCCTGCTGCCACACCTCCTGCACCCCACCTCCCTGCCATTACAGACTCTCCTTGAGAACCTGTGAGCCAAAATAAACTCATTCTCCCACAAGGTGTGTTTGGACGTGGTGTTTTATCACAGCAACAAAAAATAACTATTAAAATATCAAAGTTTATAATTCGCTGTTGGGTGACTTCTGGTCAGTAAGGGAGCCAAGAGTTACCTACACAGCCTCACTCAAGAGACTTCCGCAGAGGAAGCCTTGCCTGGCGGACTAAAGGTCCAGCTGTGATTTTGAGGCAGAGCCAGGGACCAGGTTCTTCAGCTTGTCTGACTAAATAAACACTGGCTCACTTATTCTTGAAGGCATGGGTCTCTAAGCTGGTTCTAAGCTGGTTTGAGCATCTCTTTGTATGGTGCCCTCGACACCATGGGGCTTCTAAAATCCATGCCAGACTGTGGTGCCCTTGGCCTCTGTCTCCTTCTTAACCTGCATGGCAGACTTGATTGAGTCAGGCTGCTCTCATTTTTCTAACTCTATTTTCCCATCAGTCCTGGTTAAACTCACCCATACCACTTTTCATAAAATATTTATAACATATTTTAAATATATACATAAAAAATCGGGGCTGGAGAGATGGCTCAGCTGTTAAAGGCTAGGCTCTTGGAAATGAATGTCTTTATTCTTTAAACCTCTCCCAAGCCTATATATCCTTGGGTCAATCAGATGGACCTCCCTGGACCAATGGCAGGCACTCTGATCTCAGATCAGCTAGAGCCCAACAGGTGCTGAGTTAGGGAAGAAGGGCCTATAGTGTTGTCATTAAGGTCAAGGTGGGGTGGCTGGAGAGATGGATCCGTAAGCACTTTATCAACTCAGTGGTACTCAATCTTCAGAATCCACATGTGATGGTTTGTACATGCTGGGCCCAGGGAGTGGCATGATTAGAAGGTGTGGCCCTGTTGGAGTAGGTTTGGCTTTGTTGGAGTGAGTATGTCTCTGTGGGTGTGGGTTTTAGGACTCTCTTCCTAGCTGCCTGGAAACCAGTATTCTGCTAGCAGCCTTCAGATGAAGATGTAGAACTCTCAGCTCCTCCTGCACCATGCCTGCCTGGATGCTGCCATGCTCCTGCCTTGATGATAATGGACTGAACCTCTGCACCTGTAAGCCAGCCCCAATTAAATGTTGTCCTTATAAGAGTTGCCTTGGTCATGGTGTCTGTTCACAGCAGTAAAACCCTAACTAAGAAAACCCACACTTAAAAAAATTCACCCTCAGAAGCCAATGTCCTGTGGCTACTGTGTCTATTGAAAAACAGAGCACTTATAATCTCAGTGCTGGAATAATGGGGACAGCAGGTCCCTCGGCTCGATGGCCGCCCACCTTTGTTTATTTGGGGAGTTCCAGGCCAGTGAGAGAACCTGTCATAAACATTAAGGTGAATGGTCAAGGTTTGATCATTGGTTTCTACAGGATGTACCCACAAACATATATGCTTAGCACAGACACAATCTTTTTTTAAAAGGCAAAAGCAGAAACTATGCAAATGTTTGCTGGAGAAAGGCACTTCAGCTAGGGGGACTCAGATATGAGAGGGTCCAGGGGTTTTATTTCCCCTGCAGCTACAAATAGCCAGTATTTCCAGATATCCAGACCCTGGGGTCCTCATAAAGACAGCATCCGTTTCAGCAGAACTAAATTTACTCAAGACACTATGGCCTCCTGAAACTGATAAGCAAAATGGGGTAGGGATGGGTGAACTAGATGATAGAGAATGTGATCAGGGCCCATGAGGACATTTCTTGTCCTTAAAAAAATATCTAAGTGTAATATGGAGTAAACCTTGAATGAACACACACACAAACCACCCAAACTCTACCTCCATGCCCAAACCTGTACTGAGTCAGCCGGTATTGTTGCTAGTTTGAATAGCTTTAATTTTTTTTTTCTAGAGTGAATACGTATCAGTTGATTCTTTCGAACTAAGATATGCCATATAAAATAAAATATGATGTATTTTATTTTATGTGTTTAATAGATTTTAAAAAGAAATGGTCATCACGATCAAATTCGAGAATACCCATCACCCACCCCACATCACCACCACCGAGAAGCATTGTTCCCATTAGCAGAAACCCTCATCCCACCTCCCCCTGACTCTGGCAAGCATGGCCACGAAGCCCCCTCTATATACTCCCTACACAGGCCACTACATACAACCACAGTCATAGACCCGATATCCCTTTAAGCCTCCAGAAACAGAACAGAAAAGAAAGAGGGAAAAGCATCCAAAAGAAGCCTGCCGTCCTGCATGGTTGAGAAAGGTGGGTACATGACAGCTCAACTGGTGTGTCAGAAATGTCCACACACAAATGGTGTGGCGGGGTCCACGTGGATGACACTCCAGATGGCTCCAGGATGGAAAATGCAAGCTGACAAGTTCTCACGGTGATCAAGACCACTGGGGAAAGGTGGGTGAGGCTGGGGGCAGACATGCCCCTGTGGTAGACAAGTCCAAACACAGCCACACTCCTGCTGCAGAGGAGGTAGGAAACTGACTGGACAGGAGGCTGGGGGTGCCCAGCAGCTGTGACTCAGAGAAGGAATGTCACCTGGTCACTCTCCCTCCCCACCCCCTCCACCTCATGACCACATAACAGACAGTCTCCACTCACAGCCCAGTTGCTTTCTATCAACTAACACAATGGCTCATGTTATCACTTTTTCTGGCCCAGTTTAGCCATAGTCCTTGTGCCAGTCACTGCTCCCACATGCTCAGCCTGAGTACAGCAATCTCCCTTTCTTTTTGATGCTGCGTTCTGCAATCTGGGTCACCTAGAGCCAACTAGTTACAAAACTGTTACACAAACAGTGCACACTTGAACCCTCCATACATTTTACATCGTGAGCAGCTGTGACCGGCGTGATGGTGAGTTCTTGCACTATCAGAAAGAAAGCATTCCTGTGTCAGTGTGTCTCTGCCGTCTCTTGATTATGGAAGAATTAGTCACCATACTGGCTGCCTCTGTAACATGCTAACATGTAACATGCATGTGCCTCTGTCACAATGCTTCCCCTTACCATATCTTATCATGTAGACCAAAACCAGAAGAGGTACTATGGTAGAGATGAGATAACATGCAATAGACTGTATGCACAATTCTACTGTACTATAGTGATAGCCACGGCTGCCCACCTTATTATCAGTTGCTAGGCTAGCATTAACCTCTCCCTGTACCTAGTTTATAAACTGACTATTTCCACAGGTCTCTGCAGGGGAACAAACACGCTCTACAAAAGAACATGGTACCATCTGTGGCTTCAGGCATTCCTTGGGGGGGGTCTTAGAAGCTATCCGCCCCAAATAAAGGAGATCTGTCTTTTAAAAGAGACTGTTTGGTCTTTACATCAAACTCATGTGGGTTGGTGCTGTGCAAGGACTCTGTCCCCAGCTAGCAAGAATGTGGAGCATGGCCTGTGCCCTGTTACTTGGGTGGACATGGCTGGTGGCCTGTGCCCCTGTTGTATGAGTGGACATGGCTGGTGGCCTGTGCCCTGTTACTTGGGTGGACATGGCTGGAAGGGTGATGTATCCATTATTCTACTCATTGTTGGGACAAAATATGGAAAGAGAGCAACGTAAGGGGAGAGGTTCACTTTCGGCTCCATTTGGAAGTCCAGTCCACCACACAGGAAGAATGCATGGTGGCAGAATCCTGGTCCAGCTGGCCACACTGCATTGGTTTTGGAGATGGTAAGGGATAAACATCTGCGCTCATCTCTTTATTCAGTAGAGAAATCCAGGCCAGGGGATGCTGTCACCCATATGCAAGGCGTGTCTTCACACCTCAGCTAACCCAGTCCCCACACCTCGGCTAACCCAGTCTCCATACCTCAGCTAACCCAGTCTTCAAACTCAGCTAACCCAGTCTCCACACCTCAGCTAATCCAGTCTTTAAATTTAGCTAACCCACTCTCCACATCTCAGCTAACTCAGTCTCCACACCTCAGCTAATCCAGTCTTTAAATTTAGCTAACCCACTCTCCACATCTCAGCTAACTCAGTCTCCACACCTCAGCAGAGACCTCTCCTGCTTTGGAACTGGACATACGCCGAGTGGAGAAGAGCACTCGTCCATCTTACAGAGGTCCTGGGCTCGATTCCCAGCACCCACGTGGAGCCTCACAACTGTCTGCAATTCTAGCTCCAGGGAATCCAGCACCTTTAAATGACTTTCTCAGGCATTAGAAACACATGTGGCATACGCACACGCACACACACACACATGCGTGCTAGTGCAGAGGATCCAACACCCTCTTCTGGCTTACTTAAGACCTTTTCATTTTTCTAAAGAGTTATGTATAAGCCAGGCATTGTGACTCATGTCTGTCAGGCCAGCATTTTGAAGGCTGAGGCAAGGCTGCTGGGAGTTCCAGGCAAGATTCAGTTGCACAATGTGACCCTGTCTCAAAAGAATCCCCAAACTCAACCAAACAATGTATCCATATGTGTGACAAATGCTAATGAACTGTGGGCTGGGAGGGACGGGTGTATGGGACATGAGGGTACTATCTGAAGTTTGTTACAAACTCCCTCATCATTCCATCCTCACAGGTCACAGAGAGCAGTCTGAAGCATCCTGGCTCC
Organism: Arvicanthis niloticus; assembly: GCF_011762505.2. Lineage (NCBI taxonomy): Eukaryota > Metazoa > Chordata > Mammalia > Rodentia > Muridae > Arvicanthis > Arvicanthis niloticus. The sequence goes on along the minus strand of NC_047665.1, from coordinate 10,849,735 downwards.
CAACATCTTACATTCTCTGTGGTAGCATCCCTGGAAAAGGATCTGGATGAACCCAGTAAGCAGAACACGGTTCAGATGCATGGGTTTATGCATTACTGATTACAGGACACTCCAACAAAAACGGCGAAACAAATTACTCAGGGAACCTGACGGTTCAGGTTGGGGGTTTTAGCCAGACTCCATCCTGCCTGCCTCTGGCTCAGTGGTAGCAGTTTTCAGACAGAAACCTGTAGCATATTTTGGGGACACATTAGCAGTGAATGTCCTTTGTATTGGGGACAGGACAAATTACTATCTCTGCAATGACCAAAGGGAGGGGGCGCCCTGTCACCACCAGAGGATGCCTGTAGCGTGTGGTTTCACACAGGAGAGTGCAGCAGCTGGAAGCTACTCAAATGTGTGTGAATTTTGAATAAATGAACACTGTCTTCCAGTCGAGCAGCAGTCTTAGGCAAGCCTTCATACAACGTGGCCTCTCCCATGGCACTTTGATTGACAGCATCGAAGAGAGAGTCTCAGACTCTGTTTCTCCTTGCATCTTGCTCTCATTAAGAGCACAGACAGAACGAGGCAAGAATTTGCTAATGAAGTCCAACCCATGCCCTTGGACTTGGATCCACGGTGCTGGTCCAGATTTCGTTAGTGCTTCTTTTCAGTGCGTTTTGTTGTTAGGGCTTTTCATCTAGAAATCTCCTCACCTGGTGACCTAAGTCAGCGTGCTCTCTGTGATGTAATTAGTGACTCCCTGCAGAGGATCGCTCCCACTTCAAAGCTGGCTCCGTTTAATTAGTGAGGGGTTTTATAAAAGGTAATTTCCAAGACGTGAGAAAGAAATCTGCGCAGACTAGCGTGCAGAGACTGTGCACCAGCAAGCCTCTTGGAGAGCAAGGATAGGTCTTATGATGAGCTAATCTGTGTGAAAATTCAGAAGAGAGAGCCACTACCAGCCTGCGACCTGTGGCGAAGTGATACCATTACAACAACAAACAGAACCATCCAAGAATGTGCACCATGCCAGGAATGCAAGAGTTAAGATCTAGAATGAGCCAGGTCCAAAGTCTTGAGTAGGTGGGTGGCTGGGGACCGTGTTTCCAGGAACACTTATTAAGTGTGACACCATGAGTTTTCACCGCCAGCTGGGAGCCCACACAGCACCGGCAGGGAGCTGTCAGTATCTAACCGGTGAGAGTCTTAACAGTTTGTAATGTTTTATTTTCATTATGCCTAACTCTAAGTTGGGTAAATATTAGCCTCTGGTTCTGTATTCCTTAAAAGGTTGCTTAACCCTCCCTTAGAAATATGATCTGAAACTCAACCACCTGAAAACAGAATAAGCAGGGTCTCTTGTCTGTTTGACATTGGCTTTGGTCCCATTTCTACAGCAAACATATTGAACTCCCAACAAGTCCACACACTATCCCAAGTCCCTTAAATTTTGCTTTTATAACACTTTTTCTACCTTCTGCCTCTCACATCCCTGAGCCCCCAACAAAAGCCTACTGTCAGGGGTCTGGCGAGTATTTGGCTGAAGGGAGAGAGGCCCCAAGAGCTGCTGAATTGAAGCCTTTCATGAATTCTCTCTCTTCTTGACACTATGGTTTCTGGCAGTTGGAGGCAAGGGGACTGGCCAGGCATGCCTCACCAAATACTCAAGGAAGGTGTGACTCCACCCGTCCCATGGACACAGGCTCTGGGGCCTGCTTTCTGTGTCATCCTTTCCGCTTCAGAGTCAGCAGAAAAAGCTCCAACAGGAATGTAGGCAGACTACTGCCCGCTCATGTTTCCTCATTGGGTTTTCACTGAAAAGACTTTTGAAAATGAGAATCATTGCCATCAACTTCCCACTTCGAATCTCTGGGAGATTTTAATTAAAGGTGGAGAAAGATATTTTTAAAAATACCAAAACGCCTGAAAAATCAAGTAATTAAACTTGTCCCATGGAGAGAACATTCCTTCATTTGCTTAGTGGAGTCTTACGGCTAAGGTGACAGGTGGACACCTACAGGAGCCAGTTGAAGGCATCAGGCTTAGGCATAGTTTTACTGGGAATCTGTGGCCTGCCTGGTAGGCAGATGGTACTTCTCTCCCCAGAGTCTTCAGCCTATCAGGCTCAAAATGCTTTGACAACCACCTGATTCTGAAAACTCTCCAAGGGTAAGCATCTGCCGTCATCAATGGTAGTAGCATCATTTATAAACATCCCATCATCACCACCACCATCACCATCATTGAGGCTCACTATCTCACCTCAGCTGACCTAGAATTTGATATGTAGACCAGAGACCAAGATGGCCTCCAACTCATAGAGATCCAGCCACCTGTGCCTCCCAAGTGCTGAGATTAAAGACGGGTTCCATCCATTGAGCATCAACGACTTTTAAAAAGTTTTAAAAGTTGTTCCTGTAGAGGCTGGAGAGATGGTGCACTAGTTATAAGCGTGTGTTGGTCTGACAGAGTGACCCAGCATGGTTCTCAGCACCCACATAGAGTGGCTCACAACTGTGGGTCTGTAGCTGGAGCATGGGCATGGGTTCTGTTGGGCTGAGTTGTGGTTCCCGAGTGTCTGCCGCCCCAGGCAGCTGGAACCCTGGCTCAGAGGGCAGAAGCTCAGGAATTTGACTGAGTTCACTCCATGTGTCACCAGGTGGACGTTGGGCTGTGAGAAGCTGCAGAACTCTGCTCTGGGCATGGGGAGATCTCAGTCTGAGGTCCCACAGGGGCAGAGCTCTTGGGTGGAGACCCCCAGGCAAGAAGGCGTGTGGGGATTGACTGGTCTCAGATCCCTGGGCTCCCAGGGGCCATTGGGAGGCGCAGAAGAGTTGAGACTGGGGGCATATGGGCTGGATTGGCCCGCAGCTGAGAGGGACGAGGGAGAGAAGCTCCAACAGCACCCTGACAGCACCCTGCAGGGTAGAGAGACTCTTGATCACAGTGACTTGCTTGGCTGGGTCAATGGCTGGCTCGGCTTGCTTGCTTGAGTTGGCATGCCTCCATGGTTGGAACACAGAGAGGTCCTCCATGGGAGATTAGGCAGTGGCTCATTGGTTGAAGGTCTCCTCTATGGTTCTCCACCTCAGGCCCCAAAGACATGAAGAAGTCCATTGTTTTACAAGGTTTATTGTCATGGCGGAAAGTGGATGAAGCTGTACCTATACCCTGTGTCCTCAGGGAAGGCCTGAGGTTAAATATCTTTTGTGAGTAGGAAGAGGGTCTGGGAAGCAATGCTTAATTGGCTACACCCTCTGGCCTTTAGGTATCTCATTAATATAGAGATCTCTTGAGGCTCTGTGGCCTGTAGTCATGCCCTCTACCTGTGCAACCTGTACTACGTGACCTAAGGCCAGAAACCTTTCTTTGGAAGGGTCTGTGGATAAGTGAAAGGAACCAGGGCCTAGGAGCAAGGCCAAACACCTACCATCCCATTAGGGTATTATCTGGGGTTAGAGGCCTGTGCTCAACCAAGGTACCCAGCTGCCTCTCACAGCCCACCACCCCACACACAACTGCCTGTAACTCCAGCTCCAGGGGGTGTAATGCCTTCTCCTGGCCTCTGTGGGAACCTGTACTCACATGCAGGGACTCACAAATACATAAAGGTAAGAGAACTGTTCTGAGATGTGCCTGTATTAATTGTCCCAAGAAGCTGCATCAAAGCCCAAGTCCTGTGGCCTCTCCTGCTTTTTGTTTGTGGCTGAGGCAAGATGTTACTAAGTGACTCAGGTTAGCCTGGAACTCCCAACCCTCCTGTTTCCACCACCCAGACGCTGGGGTTACAGGCAATGTACCCCCATAACTGGCTAGGAATAATGGTTTCCGCTCAGCCTGCTCCAGACCACTCTGCATGGTTCACAGGGCTCTTTCTTCACCTTTTGTCTCATGACATCATCTCTCCTTTTCCTAAGCATATCTCTGTGGCCACACTTCTCCCTTTCAAAGAACACTTGATAAGGGAGGGACAGCCCTGTGGCCTTATCTAAGTCTGAGTTTAGAGACCCAGAGGTGAGGATCCACCAACACCAATATTTGGTGTTGACACAATTCAAACTGTAGTGGGTATTGCTATTTATCTATTCCCAATACATTAGCGGAGCTGAGTTCTTGGATCCAGAAATGGCAGGACCAAGACAAGACCCAAAGGCTTAACTAGGACAATAAAGCTCTCTATGTAGCTCTGATCAAGAAAAGCAAGCCAAGGGAGGCAATTCTCTGGACACGGACCATGGGCACCTTATATGAAAAGAATCCTCACTCTGAGTTAGCTCAGGCAAACTAGGCACTCAACCCTGATGGCTGCAGTCTGACCTTGGCTGAGAGACAGCAAGTAGCTGCTCAGCTTAAGACCTCCTCTTAGGGTCTGACAAAGTCTCTGGAGCTGGCCCCAACCTGACCCTGACTTGCATCCCTGTGAGAAGGGCTGTTGAGATTCTAATTCTGGCTTGCAAGTGAGGCATCCTGCTCACTTAGGTCCTTATTTGGAGTTGCCTGGGGAAAGAGAAACAGGTGTGATTCCGGCTTGGGGGGTGGGAGGGGCGGGGCGGGGACTTTCAACACCTGATCATTGTTATTCACCTTTGGGGTGGTCCCAACTGTCTCAAAAGAAGTCTTTATAATATTAATATTGACTTATTGACAAAAGACAGGCTTGGGCAGACAGAAAAGCCTCTGTGTCTGGGGATGCAAAGCATCCTAGCAACTGATTGTCTTACTGGCCACCAGAACCTGCTGGGGAGAGCAACATCCTCACCCCACCTTTGGATGCTAGCTTCTTACAGAAGGATGTCACTGCCAGAAAGCCCAGCCCCCACTAGCCAGCAGTTGGGTCGGGGCACCCCTAAGCGCTCTTTCTTGTCATTTCTGGAAGTAGCTGGGTATCGCCTCTTGCCCAGTTTTGTGCCCAAATGAACTCCTTGTTCCTCTCTTCCTGCCTGACATTCCTTTTTCTCATAATATTTATATGACTGCCATTCCACTCTGAAGAACAGCATGTCAGACCCACAGGAGGGCACTGTGTGGAGCTCAGGCTGGCACGGCTGGCCTGGCCATGTTTGGTAATGGCCTGTTGGACATTCATGAAGTCGTTGCATCTCCATGTATGCATAAGGTCTTCACAGCCTTCTGCACTGACCTGCCTCAGTCTCCCTGCCTGTTCTTTCTCTTCTTCCCCAGTCCTCCACACAAAAATGCAACCCTTCTCTAGCCTTGACTCAGTTTGACACTGAGATACCCTCACCCCCGAAGTGAATTTTGCAGACAGAGCTGCTCCCTCAAAAGGCTTCCTTGCCAAGCCTGCTACCCAGCAGCTCTTTGGCTTTTGAGACCTGATCTCCACTCTGCTCCCAGCTAAAGCCACAGATGCTACCTCTGATTCCTTTTCCCTCAAATGTACCAAACACACCACCCCGTGTTCTTTGGTCCACCTCTCTAAAGCTTCCAGAGCCTACCCCTTTACTCTGATAACACCAGGTCCCAGTTCTCTTCTCTACAAGATTTACCAAAATTGGCTCCAAAAAACCTCCAGACTAACCCTCTAACCCAACCCCAGTCTGTTGCCGTGGAAACAGGCATCCAGTGCTGCATCTGAAGGTCTGAAGCCAGGGTGGCAAAGCACCAGCTTTTCCTGGCACTGCAGTCTACTCACTCAGGCCCAGACAGGAGGAAGCATTTCAAGAGGGTGTGAGAGGGTGTCCCTAGGAGATCTTGCCTGGGTAGAAACCTGAGGAAATTTCCTCCTTTGTGAGGTGCCAGGTTGTTTGGTTCATAGGTGAAAGTATATGCTATGCTAACACCTCCTCAACACACAATTGGAACTTGGGAACGTATGAATATATAAATACACTATGTACAATGTATAACAAATCTTACAAAGACCCACCATACCACTTCCGTGAGCAAGATCCTCCCTGATCCTATTCAAACACCCTCACTCCCCTCCCGGGGTCTATACAACATCCTAAGGACCATAGCCACTTCCCATTTCATTCCATTCCTTGATAGTTTTTTCTTTTCTTCTTTTCTGAGACAGATCATTTGTCAGGGTAGCGTCAAAATCACTAAGTAGCCAAAGATGGTGACCCCCCCACCCCTTTACCTCCCCAGCACTGGAATTGTGGGTATGGACCACCACACCCAGTTGATGTGGTACTGGGGCTAGGTAAGCACTTTACCAACTGAGCTACAGCCCCTCCTTGACACTCTGAAAGTGGCGGTGTGTGGGGAGCCAACAGAAGGCGGCTATCATCCTTGCAGCCATCTTGAGCCATATACCCTGACAAGAGACTTGTTTACAACAGCCTACAACAGCTGAGCACACTCTGATAACATCTTGTTTTAGATACCCAGGATTTTTCCTTGGGTGTGTGAGACTTAAAGGCGTGACTTAGAGATCAGATTTAGAGACAAGACTTAAAGGCGTGACTTAGAAGTAAGACATAGACCCTGGGGAGCTCTGGTTGGCTGGCACTGATGCCCTCCTCTTGGGGCCACCAACCCTTTCAGCTCCATCAGTCCTCTAACTTCTTCATTGGGAACCCTTGATCAGATCAATGGGTAGCTGTGAGCATCCGCCTCTGGATATGTCAGACTCTGGCATCCATTTACCTAAGAATTTCTCAAATTCATTATTTTTAATAGCTGAGTAATACTCCATTGTGTAAATGTACCACCAACCACTAGCCTGGGAGCACAAAGGAAGGCACCCATGACTTCATCTGTATACTTAGGGGAGAATGGCCTTGTCAGGCATGGGTGGGAGAGGAGATCCCTGGTTCCATGAAGGCTGAAAACCAAGCAGGGAGGAATTCGAGGGTGGGGAGGGGGGAAGTGGGAGGTAGGTGGGGGCACATCCTTGTGGAGGCAGAAGGGGGGATTGGATAGGGGGTTCCTGGGTGGTGGAGGGAATGGGGTGAAGGGATAAAATCTGAAATGTATTTTTAAAAAATTTTATTTATATATATATATATATATATATATATATATATATATATATATGACATATAAAAGGCGAGAGGCAGACAGAAGAAGGAACTTGAGACTTGGACTAGAACTTGGAAAGTGACTTGGAACTGGGAAAAAGACTAGCAACTTGGAACCAGGACACGGACTTGAGACTTATACAGCTGGAACTAGGATTAGGACTTGAGACTTGGTGCTAGGAACTAGGGACTTGGAGAGAAGAAGAGAGACTGAAGAATAAACGGGATTGAATCACACTCTGTCTGGTCTCCATTCTTTGCATCTGTCCTCACTCTCTCTCTTGCTGAACCCTGACCCGCAGACTGGAGCAGCTTGGGGCAGTGCAGGCTCTAACAATTTAGCCCCCAAGGCTTTGGCAGTTCAGGTTCCAACATTGACAGAGCGGTCTCCGACATTTTGGCCCCCAAACGTGTGGTAGTGCAGTTCTCAACAGCGATGTATCTGTTGAGCTCCCATCTCCCCTTGGAGGCAGTAACAGCTTCTGTGGGTTTGCTCACTGCCTGGCTCAGAACCTGGAGCACGGCTCTGTGCATACATGTTCTGCACATGATCTTTGGATGAATGTGTGACTGGGTAAAAGAACACAGACTCAGTGCTTTCTAGAATCTTCTCACCTATATGAGTTAAAGTCAGATGGGCACACACACAGACAGAGAGAGATACAGACAGACACACACACAGACAGATGGACACACACACACCGGTCTCTCAGCTTGCTCCAGCCTACCTTCTTCCCCTCTGGGCTCTGCGGTCATTCTCTCTTCTGACTAAGAAGAGACTTCAAGTATCCAGGAGGACACTGGACATCCATAATCTCCTCCCTCCTCCAGTCTTCTATTCTTCTATTCTTCTCCCGGCCACTTCATTTAACATGATTTGACCCATTCACACCTTTACTAACATTGTGTGCAGGGCATTGCATGTTGTCTGTGTGTGAGTATGTGTGTGTGCGGGTTTGCACAGCACATGCACCTGTTCACCTCTGCCTTGCTTCAGATAAAGCTAAATCTCAGAGAACAGTGTATATGAACCAGGAACTGTATCCAGCTGACCCCAGGCACTGGGGAAACAGCTGGCTGGCAGACATGCTTGCCCTAGTGATGACAGGTACTATCACGGAAATCTTCATAAGTCTCTGAGTTGGAGCCAGAGAAATGCTTTAGCAGATAAAGCATCATCTATGAAAGCTTGAGACCTGAGTCCAGTCCCCAGAATGCATGTGAGAAGCCTGATGTGGTGGTTTGCACCTGCAATCTCATCACTCCCACTATAAGCTGGAAATCAGAGATGGAATCCCAGGATACTCACGAGGCAGCTTGCCTGGAGTGTGCAGTGAGGGCTGTGCTGGAAATACTGTGAGAGACCCTGCCTCCACCAGGGGAAGGCAAGAACTCCCAAAGTCATTCCCAGACCGCCACACCTGCTCCCTGGCATGTATCTGCCTCTAAGGCGTGTATTACATAGATGGGTAAACAGTAGGTTTGATTTGTAAATAAAGCAATGGGTACCAGTGAGATGGCGGCGTAGCAGGTAAAGATGCCTGTCACTGAGCCTGACAACCTGAGTTTAATTCCCAGAAACCGTATGGTGGAGTTGTTACTATATAGGTCTCTTGATATATTTATTTTCCCTATCAATTAAGGAATTTAAAAAGTCAGGGAAACTTCCAAACACAACAGGAAGCAACAGGTAACAAGATTTATTAAATGTGAAGAAACGAGCATAGGTGTAAGTGCATGCACAAGCACGTGTGTGTGTGTGTGTGTGTGTGTGTGTGTGTGCGCGCGCACACATGCACGCACACACATGGGCACAGCAGGAGAGAGCAAGAGGGAAGGGGAAAGGGAGGAGAGGTAGAGGGAGATGGAGAGACACAGACACAGAGAAAGATGCCCCACAATTTGGAAAGGGGATCCGGAAACCAAAAATCCAAATTTCCCAGGAAGGGCTAGGACTTTTGCATGTTTTGGTGACAGAGGCCACGTCTCCTTTCCTCCAGTTTTGAATCAGTCAATTTGAATAAAGACAGAGCAGGATAGCAAGCCTACAATCTTATGTAAACATGCTCATGATCAACCTTAAATGTATCTGCTCAATCAGGACTGTTTGAGCCTCTGCTGGCCTTGGTCTGGCCAGGAAGGGTAGAGAGGTCACAAATTTGACACTGTGGTTACTTATCACTGGCCCCTTCATCTGTGTGCCTGCCCACAAGGGATCTGTCTAGTTCGTGGTCCTTCAGAGAGACATGGAGAGAACCAACTTCCACGAGTTGCCCACTGACTCAATAATCTGGCACATTCTCCATCTCACCTACTTGCTGAATGAATGAATGAATGAATGAACAAATAAATAAGGCTTTTTGTTTGTTTTTTAATTAAACCACTATCAACAACAAAAAGCACCTGAGTCCTAGCCATAATTTGAAGTTAGCGTTCACAGGCACACCAAGTATGGAGTAGTGCCTACAAGCTGTGTCCCCTCCTCTTCCCAGGGGCAAAGCCACTGTACCCCCACCATGCAACACTTAGTCCTTGCATCTAGTGAAGGCTCTGGTCACTTGTACACTGTCCTCTGGTCTGCAGTCCTCATGTCCTGTGTGCCCCACCTCATTAGGAGCAGTCCTGCCTGCCAAGGTACCAAGACCTCTCTAAGAGTCCTCCCTGACAGTGTGCATCCACACCTCCTACTACGTACAAATGAGTAACAAAAACTGTTACCATTTCAAACTCTTCCAGACCTCCCCAACCATGGAAAGCATTGGCTGCACTGGGAACATGTCCAGCACCTCAGAGGCAGATCCTCATGCCAGTGACAGCCTGTTACAGAATGACGTCCAGCACAGAGCAGGGACAGGATGACCTCACTCACCCTCCTCAACAACAAAAATATATAGAAAAAGAACACAAATCAATAATCTTACTCCTCAGAACTCATCAGAGACACAGAAGCAGAAAATTCCCAAGCCAAGAGATACCCGTGCATTTCAGCAGAATAACAGGTATGCGTGGCTGGACACAGGCAGTTCCCAATACCCTTCTACCTACCGCCAGCCTCACACACAGCCACAAGTCCTAAGACATCTACAGCACTCCAATGGCACTGCCATTTAGTGCCTGGGCTATCTCTAGATAGTCCACTTGGGTACTAGAGCATAGCTTAAAGAGTGGGTGGCATTGGCTAAAACAGCAACCTTGAGGTCCAGTGCTACAGCTCTAATTGCAGGAGAGGTGAGCCTGCTCCAGAATTTAAAGCAAATCTGAAGAATTCAGGGGATGTGAAGAACATCAAAAGCTCTTATATTTGTGGGATGGGAGAAGCTATCAAGCTCAGACTATCTGTACATGTTGCAAAGACCTAGGAAAGAAGGTGGCCCACTCAGACTGGGTGGCCTTTGGCCCTTGCTATACCACCAGGAATTGAGACCTGAGGCTGTCTGGTCTTTTGCGGGTCTCATGCAGCTCCCCTGAGATTCAAGGCCTGTGAAGATAGCTGATCAACCAGATGGTGACATAGATTCAGATGTGGCCTTGAAGGATCCAGGCTTAAAAATAAAAAGAAGTTGAAAAAACGTTCATAGCAATAGCAAGCCGTTCAGAAGTCTGCTATCTAACCTCTGAGGCATTACCATCCTTAAAGAAGACTTGGGACTGGGATGCAAAATTGTGTCCAGAAAGGCGGGGCCCATGAAAACCAAAAACAAGGGAAAACAGAGAGGCAGGACAAGCTAAGAACTTTAAAGGGCACAAGGACTCCACTCCAAACTGTGGCAAAGCAGTATCCTCAAGTAAACACAGTGTACCAGGGTGGAAGGGAGGGAAGAGGGGCGGAGAGCAGGCAGAGAGAGAGGGGAGGGGAGGAAAAAGCCAATCTAAAGATAATACCATCGAGGAAACCAAGACTTTGGGCTAAGAAAGGCTTTAATTAAGCCACTGAGTACATTCTGTTACCTAATTCTGATACCTAAGAAGTCACAGGAAATCACCAGGCCTTTCTTCCCAGATGGAGGCTGTAACAAGAGTCAGAACTAACCATAGGACACTCTGAGTTGAAGAGAATCTAAAACCTACCAGTTGAGACAGTGACAGTGAGAGCAGACAGAAGAAGGAACTAGAAAACAGGTCAGGTAAAGATTATCCAGTGAGAGAGAAAAAACAAAGAATAAAGAGAACTCACCACAGCCCAAGAGACTATGGGGAAATAACCAAAACACCAGGACACTGACTGGTGCTGGGAGCCAGAGGAAACCCAGGAATGCTGGTGCCATAGTTAGGGTTTTACTGCTGTGAGAAGAAACCATGACCAAGGCAAGTCTTATAAGGACATTTCATTGGGGCTGGCTTACAGGTTCAGAGGTTCAGTCCATTATCATCAAGGCTGGAACATGGCAGCATCCAGGCAGGCATGGCGCAGGAGGAGCTGAGAGTTCTACATCTTCATCTGAAGGCTGCTAGCAGAATACTGACTTCCAGGCAGCTAGGATGAGGGTCTTATAGCCCACAGCCACAGTGACACACCCACTCCAACAAGGCCAAACTTCCAAATAGTGCCACTTTCTGGGTCAAGTGCCCAGAAAGCTGAGGCTGGAGCATTGCTATGAATGTCAGTCTAGCCAGGCCTGATAGCAAAAATGAAAAGAACAACTTTTTACAAAAGAAGTAATAAGCCCAGACTGTTCCCTTATTATGCATTCTGATCTCCACATTTAAGGAACTCTGAGTGTGCAGGGTGAGCTAACTGTGAGTTCGTAGTTAACCTACCACAAACAGGCTACTGAAAGACCAAGGAAAACAATCACGTCACACAAGGGACGATAGCACCACTAGGAACAGGGTCTCCTTTAGAACCCAAAGAGATAGAGCGCTGGACACCACTAGAGGACTGAAATTATCCACCCCAAATTCAACATCAGGCAAACTGTTCTTCAGAAACGCAAAGGGCTGGACACTTCCAAACAAGCAGAAAATCAGAAATGCCTGTCTATAGCAGACTGCCCTCTATGAAAGATCAAAGCCCCTTATGAGATCAAAGACCCAGAATAAGGAAATAAGGAGCGTCATTAAAGAGAACTGCATCGTTGAACTGTCTGGGGGGAGAGAGAGCCATTTTTTTGGGAGTGTAGACATGCAAAAGGCTGCTCAGGGTGAGGAATGTTCCTACAGTGATGTGCAAATAAGCAGCACCAATTATATCCAAAGGGTTCTAAAGAGTGAGATGGGGCAGGGAGGAAGGCAGGAAAGGAAGGAAAAGGAAGAAGAGGAAGACAAGAAAGAGCAAAAAGAGGAGAAAGTCACGGGGGATTTAAAGAAGACCGAATAAAGATATATTGTATCAGAAATTGCATATACTTATATTTGACTAAGTACTGATTATATATGATTATATATAAATATATCAGTCAGCAAAAGAGAAGTCTAATCTATTGTACTGATAATCAAATTTAATGTAAGTGGTTTTAAGAAATCAAGTCAAAGCACGAAGATTACTAGAATCCTGAAAAGTATCACCCAGCCTCAGGAGAGCCACAGAGGTTCACTTCAGTGTTAATACACAAATAAGCTGGAGAGTTACATCACAGAATAACCACCGTGAGAAAGTTAGAGCGGCCACCCAAGTAGAAGACAAAAATAAAGTACAAGGTTAAAGGTTATTAAAGTAAAAGAGAGGTATTTTATAGTAAGAGAGGCAATCCATCTATAAACATGTATGGACATAACAGCAGAGCCCCTCCAACAGGAACAACAGCAAAAACCTTTCAAAATTAGAGGGAGAAACTGATAATTCAACACCACCAATCAAAAAACCACCAATACCCACGTACAGTAACAGAGGGCAGGAGCAGATCAACACACTTGAACATCACAGGCGATCACAGCTAACACCACAGGAATGCTGCACCACACAGCACGAACACACATTCCTCTACAGCCCACACGGAACACGCTTCAACATGCTAGACTGTACAACGAGCTGCAATAACATGAGTGAACTAAAAATCATAACTTCTCCCATCAGAGCGGAATGGCATGAAAATGTGCAACGGAAGAAAACCTGAGAAATGGGTCAACACTCGGAAAGGAAACAAAGCATCTCCATGTAACTGGAGGTTGAGGAGGGGTCGGGGAGTGGGCACAGGACACCTGGGGGAGCAGGTGAAGCAGAGCTTAGGGGGTAACTTATAGCTGTGCATTTTTGTCTATATTTAATGAGATGATTTTCAAACTGAAAAACTTTATTTCTTAAGAATTAGAAAAATGACCTCGTTTAACCCTTGACACCGTGACCCTCCGGTGTGAAGAAGCTGCTGTTCCTCTCGGGTTTGTGGCATGAAGCTCATTAGTGTGTAAGTGAATATGGGCAAAGATGGACCACAAGCAATCAACATAAGAGGAGAAGATCCCACGACTGAGGCTTGTCCCCATTGGCAGATATGCACGACATCAGTGTTTACCAGCGGAGGGCTCTGTGAGAGCTGAGCAGAACAGAGGACAAGGCCAGCTGCCATCAGGATAATTTCTATTAAGGGAAACATTTGTTTTAAAAGATTAATTAATTTATGTATGTGTAGTATGAGTATTTGCCTGCGTGTGTTTATGTGTACCACATGCCTGCAGAGGCCAGAAGCAGGTGCCGGATCCCCAGAACTGGATGCGGATGCTGGGAACTGAACTTAGTCCTCTGCCAGAGCAGCAAGTGATCTTTAACAGCTGAACCATCTCTCCAGTCCAGGCATCCCCTTGCCAAGTAAAAGAAAAGCTTCTTTCGTGAATGTTTAAATAACAAGTAACTCCGGGCACTTCACGTTGGACCTTGTTTTATGAGACGACCTCTGCTTCTGGAAATACTAAAACACGAAGCATGTGATTTGAATGTCAATTGCACAGAAATGACAGTTTTGCTATACTTAGACTCCCTGTCCCACCCATGCAGTGAGACACCTTGGGGACAGCCTTGGGTCCCAGCTCCATTCAGCATCTCATTGCTTGAGGAATTATCAGATCGCGCCTGATTTCTGCAACATGATCGAGGATTGCTCAGTGACAGCATATAAGCTCTTGCGTTTTATAGTGACAGGACTGCATGGTGAAAGTTGACGCTATGACAGCGATCTAAGCCACCAATGGTTTGTGGTGACTGTAGAAATGTGTGTAGCTGCCAAGTATGTGTGCTCTTCCCTGAATGAATGTGGGTGTCGCCTCTCAACGTCTCCTTTTAAAGGAAAAGAATTCATCAACAGATCCGGCTTAGCAACTGAATTGCCAGGCACTACTTACTTCCGACGGGAGGGGGTGGGGGACTTTCAGTGAAATGTTTCACCTAACAGACTTGTAAACTCATAAATCATGGTAGCTCTGTGCTTATTTCCTTTGATACATCTTTGGTCTCACAACCAGAAGCACTGAACAAATCAACCATGGCCCATTCATGGCTGGGTGAGGCAGGCTCTGCAGGTGGACTTCGTCTTCAGTGAGCAAAGCACTTTTGCCTTTACAGCCAAATGGTACCCAGGAGTCTGTTATTATTTCACAAACATGTGTACCCAGAGGGGGCCGCCTGGGGGAGGGGGACGGGACAGCACGCTCTTGGAGATGCAGTTGTGTTCGGAGGCAAAGAGCAGACACACTCACTCACCAGGCTGCCTTTACCCATCACTCTGAACCTGGGTTCCCCAGCAGGAGATCCAAGGAGGATCTTGATTAGATCTGGGCTGACCGGCCAAATGAAGGAGCATTCTCTATAAAGTGTATCTTTATGTCTCCAGCAGCCCCTTTGTACATTCTTAAAGTATGTCTTGGCCTTTCAACACCTTCGTAGTCTCCCAGAACTACTTTCCCCCAAGGCCTCTATAACAGGCTTCATTTTGCAACTGAAAGTCCTGAGGTAACCATAAGCTAGCTGGGCATGTGCAATGGAGTTGACATTGGGGGATGGGGGTGGGGACTCAGTTTCCTGGTCTTAGGCATCACCTTTCAGTTTCCAGGCACCAAGTTCCGTTCCCCTCAAGCTAAGCTCTGACAGAGTGAACCTACAGGAAGTCCTGTACCTGTCACGGCCCAGCTTTATCTACGAGTCTGCCAAGTAGACCATGGGAACGGAGCAGAACTGGTCTCCTACTCCCATGGGGGAGGAGGGAGTTCTATTTGGTTTTCTGTTTCCTGCTTCAGGTTGTCCTAGGACTCTGCCTGCCCCCACACATGTGGTAATGTCCGCAATATTTTGAGTCTTTAGAAGGGAAGAAAGCCAAGAACACTATAAAATGTGCTCTATACAGAAGGTGTCCCAGTGCAGAGGACGAAGCCAGAGATGCTCTGCTACACTGGCCTGCCTGAGCCTCGGCATAGAAGCGACAACTAGATACAATCTAGTTAGATGCCCATCCTGAGGCTGAGCAACAAGATGTCCTGGCATACTGGCTGGTTTTGTGTGCCAACTTGACACAAGCTGGAGTTATCACAGAGAAAGGAGTCTCCCTTGAGGAAATGCCTCCATGAGATCCAGCTGGAAGGCATTTTCTCAATTAGTGGTCAAGGCTGGGAGGGCCTATTGTGGGTGGTGCCATCCCTGGGCTGGTAGCCCTGGGTTCTATAAGAAAGCAAGCTGAGCAAGCCAGGGGAAGCAAGCCAGTAAGCAGCAGCCCTCCATGACCTCTGCATCAGCTCCTGCCTCCAGGTTCCTGCCCTGTGTGAGTTCTGTCCTGACTTTCTTTGGTGATGAACAGCAATGTGGAAGTGTAAGCTGAATAAACCCTTTCCTGCCCAGCTTGCTTCTTGGTCATGATGTTTTGTGCAGGAATAGAAACCCTGACTAAGACACTTGGTGTGTCAGAAAAGCCCAGTCAGATGTACAAATCCTGTCTCTGCCTGCACCCCTCCAGCTCTAAGCCAGGGAGGGATCTCTGGGAACTCCAACACAAACAAGCCTTCTCAACTGCTCTTCACAGTCCTTAGGAGACCACACCACAAGCTTACTGCTTTTTGTTCACCTGTCCCACCTTTCCTGATTTATTTCTCCTTTCAACTCAACTGCAAGACAAACCAGATGCCATCAATGCCCTAAAGCCACGGTGAGCTTTTTTTCTTGCAAGGTTATACCTGCAACCTCAGAGGACCATGCTACCCCTAGAGGCCAGGCAGCCCAGGGTATGGGATTTGACTCCAAACACGGACTGCTGCGAAAGGAAAAGGTACAGTAGGCAAGATGGATGATTACAGCTTCTTATCTTCGTCTCCTGCCTCCCTCCGACCTCGGGAGAGGACACGGTACATGTTGGGGCTAAGGCTCTACCACTGAGACATATTTCAGGTTTGTACTTAATTTTTGCTCCTATTGTGAAACTTTTAAAAGTTTTTAGTTCACCGTGTGTATGAGAGGCTGTGGCAGCACATGTGTGCAGTAGAGTCCACGTGGTCAGAAGACAGCTTTCGGAATGGGTTCTCTCTTTCCGCCACAGTTCCGGGGGATAGAATTTGGTCATTGGGCTCGCAGAGCAAATCCTTGTACTCACTAAACCATTCGGAAAGGGCCTGTTTCCTTGGGTTTTGTTTTGTGCTGCTTTGTGGGGGCTGTTTTGTTTGTTTGTTTGTTGTTGTTGTTGTTGTTACTGCGGTGGTTTGAATATGGTTGGCCCATGAGAAGTGGCACTATTAGGAGGTGTGGCCTTGTTGGAATAGGTGTGGCTTTGTTGAAGAAAGTGTGTCACTCTCTAGGCTGGCTTTGAGGGCTCGTAGGTCCAAGCTCCACCCAACGTGGAAGAGAGTCCCCCTTCCTGGCTGCCTGCAGAAGACAGTCCCTTCTGCTTCCTGGTGATCAAGATGTAGAACTCTCACCTTCTCCAGCACCATGCCTGCCTAGACACTGCTGTGCTTCCCATCCTGATGATAATGGACTGAACCTCTGAAACTCTAAGTCAGCTCCAATTAAATGTTGTTCCTTATAAGGTTTGACTTGGTCATGGTGTCCACAGCAATAAGACCCAAACTAAGACAATCTATCTAACTATCTAGCCATCTGTTTATTATTTATTAGTTCAGCTCCCTAGGAAAAAGTCATACAGTAGTTGCTAAGCTCAGCAATAATAAAAACGAATGCATTACAGAGCGCTCAGGAGGCACAGGCAGGTGAGTCTCTGAGTTCGAGACCAACCTGGGCTCCATACCTAGTTCCAGGCCAGCCAGGGCCATACAGCGAGACCCTGTCTCAAAAGGGGATGTGGGAAGGCTGGAGAGACGGCTCGGTGTTTAAGTCAGGAGATCCCATGTTTTCTTCTAGCCTCCCGTAGGCACCAGGCATGGCACACAGGTAATGCACATGTAGGCAAAAGACACAAACATATAAAATAAAAATAAGTTGTTCTTTTTTTTAAAGCAAACCTAGAACAGGACCAGATGGATATGAATAGGGCCTATGCAGAAAAAAGAGAGAAGCAGGGGGGGAGCAGAAGCTCCCAGCCCTTCAATAGCTGCTTCAACAGCTTCACCTCACCCACCCCACCCCAGTAAAGTTCACAGCTGGACTTCCAGAGACTCATTATTTATGCACACACGTGCCCTCCATAGGCACCAGCAAGCTCCAAGACAGCAAAGCACCCATAACAGGCCAAGGCTCTGTTTAAAATATTTACCAAAACAGATGCCAAGTCTAGCACCATGTAAAGTGGATGGTGAAGGAACCTGAGACACTTTCATCCTGGAGGGTAAAATCATGTAGACACGAGGGCATAATGAGGACAGGTGACAATGGGCCTCCTGCCTTTCTCCATGGCCAGGGCAAACCCTGCAGAGAAAGGCTGGTTCCCAGCTTCTTCCCCAGCCTGAACTTCTCCATCCACGATTACTTTTGCCTATTAATAATTCTAAGCATAGGGGCAGGTCATGGCCTATCAGGAAACCTACATCTGTCTCCATAAAACAGGTTACCAGCTTGTCATTTCTCCTTCATGATAAATCACCCTGGAGACTACTGCCTTCGTTTTCACCCCTCTCTTTGAGTTTAATCGGCTCTTCCTCCATAACTGCATGCCTAGGCCCAGACCTGTGTCCTATACAGACCTGTGTTTGAGGTCTCCAACACTGTTTGCTCCAGTATACAAAGTTTGGCTCAAACTGCTATGAGCCACTGTTTTCTTGTGGAAATTTGTTTGCCTATGTAAAACTGGGGCATTAAAGTATTCCCTGCATTGACCAAAGTTAGTGAAACTGTGAGACCCCGCCAGACACTCCAGGAAGCAGAAAGAGAAAGATTCTTCCATTAAAGAGAAGTCTACCTATACAGGTGTGTGTCCCATAAGAAACAGAACACTTCTGGGGATTTGTGTGTAGCTGGGTCCCCTTGGAACAGGTCTTCTGACTGGATGCTTCCAGAAAGAATCACCCAGATATGGAGTTTGCAGGGCAGGTTAAAACACCTGGCAGGCTGGACGGTCACAGACTGGCGATAATTTTTCATGGTTATGAACTCAGGTCATCTTGTATGATGTGTCCTGAGTTTGCTCTCTGGCCCCCACAGAAAGCCTCGGTGTAAAGGACTATACTTCCAACCCTAGCACTGAAACAGATCCATCGGGGCTCACTGGCCGAAAACCTGGATGACTTGCTGACCTCCAGATCAATGAGAAACACCATTTCAGAAAAGCAAGGTAGGTGACACCTGAGGAAAGATGGCTGAGATTGACTTCTGGCCTCGTCTCCTCATGTGCACATGCACATGCATGCATACACACACACAATTAAAATATACAATTAAAACTGACTGGCACCCCACCATGAAGGCAGGGGCATGGGGTTTCTGTCTCGGCTGAGGGCTGGTAGGAACACGTCCACCCAAGCTCCATGGAAGACAGTGACAGAACTCTCAGACTCACGGTGACACACACCCCAAGACCTATTCATTCCAATTCCAATCCTGAGAACTTTTTATTACGCCAGATAATATAGGCTCTGAACCCAGACTGCAGGTCTGTGAGCCTACAAATTCCGTGTGTACTAAATGACCAGGTGTGAGGTGTTCTGTTATGGAGAGGTGGGAAACAGGCTAAAACAGAGCTAAGAAGATGTCTCCGAGAGTGAATGGCTTGTCTCACTCTAGAAGCCCAGTGAACATGTGCACCTACCCTATGCCAGTGGGCCAAGCGAGCGAGCCTGTTTTCCTGGATAGTCTCTTCTCAGGTAAAAGCAACTGAGATTTTATTTTGACTTACGTGACTTAAAATCACCAGACCCACTCATTCTTCAGCCTCTAACATCAGGAAGGCTCCTTGTGGCTCAGACGGGAATTGTGACTGTCTGCCTAGTAGAGGGGTTAGCACAGCATGGGGTCCCATGGTGCAGTGCCATCAGTGCTGGACTCTGACGGAGGCTGGCAGGAGCAATGGAGTACTTAAGAACTAGGGCAGTGGTGAGCTGCAGTGCCCAGCAGCAGGCTTTCCACAGGTCAGCCAGCCAGCACATGGGAGCACATCCCAGGCAGGTGGAGGGATCAGCTTCTTGCTTGCCTCCTGCTCACTCACTGCCTTAGCCTTTCTCTCTGGAGTCTCCTTCATAAGAATACTAACCTTCTTCATGAAGTTCCATAGGCTTGGCCTCCTGACTTTATCACTTTCCTAAGACCTACCTCCCGATGCTATTGCATTATGGTTCAGAATGTCAACTTAAGAATTCAGGGAGACACCAACAGCCAGCCCTCATCGTGGGGCAGCTGGAAAATGAACAAAGGAAAGCCATACACTCTGGCAAGGGGATGGGGATCCCCTCTCTGTTGCTGTGACACAATACTTTTAATAATCAACCTAATAGAAAGAAGGGGTTGGGGGGGGGGTCACAGTCTCTAGGTTTTAGGTCATGGTCACTTGTCCCTGGGCTTTGGGCCTGTAGTGATACAGCACATCATGGTGGGATGTTATTCCCCATGGAAACCAGAAGTAAAGAAAGGCATGGAGGGACTGATGTTGATGTTTGACTTACAAGCTGTTGACACTGTGCAAGGGCGTTGTACTGACCAATGTGCTGTAAGAATGCTCCCCAATAATCTCTGATTGGGTAATAAAAGGCTGGAGCCTGTGACTGGGCAGGAGAGAGAGGAAGGTAGGACTTGAGATCAAATAGGGGGCTTCATGTAGGAACCATGGGGGAAGAAAGGAAGGAGAAGAAGGTCGCCACGAGGCAGGATGGACCATGAGCAAGTGGCCAAGAGAAGCTCGCCCTGAGGACACATAGGGAACAGAGTAAACCGAGGCAAGACCAAGGAATCCGGGGCCTGTGACTGAGATGTAGAGCAGAAATGCTCACACAGTCCAGGCTTACAGCTTGTTAATAAAATACCAGGCTCCTGTGCCTTTTTATTCGGGAGCTATATGGCCAGAAACCACTCACATAAAATTACTTCAACAGATCGAAGTTCCACATCCCTAGTAACCTCTCTTCTTTCTGCTAGGCCCCAGCTTCTCAAGCGTCCGCCCCTCCCACCCGCACTACAGACTGATGGCTAAGCCCTCAACATACCACCCCTCCCATCAGCACTACAGACTGATGGCTAAGCCCTCAACATACCACCCCTCCCACCCGCACTACAGACTGATGGCTAAGCCCTCAACATATTGGCCATTTGGAAAATTCAAGATCCAAAGTAGTTCACCTTTGACCAACCCTCAATTACCCACCAGGTGACACCAGACAGTTGTGTGGTGGGAACTAGAGCAGCCAAAGATGGTAGGCTATGCTCCCAAACCCACTTGTTCCAGTCGCATCTGTCATTGTAATTATGTTATAGAGATGTCTAGGACAAAATGTGACATCAAGCAAAGAATGACAAAAGCCTTCCTACGGAAACTAAGCTTGAGGGTTTAGGCAGGTGGTAAAAGCAGGCTGCTTTCCAAGTGTCCATTCAGTACACACGTGACAAGTGACACTCTAAAAGTAACAACACAAATCGATGCAGATTCAGGATTTTTCTAGTGCTTAAAATGTTTACAGCAATGAAAGAATTCAAGCTCCTCCAAGTCACTGGCTATGCCTTTTGGGGGGACTACACCCTTTAGGAGTGGCTTACACAGTCCTGCCCATGTCACACACAAGGACTCTTCCAATGCCAGCAAGAAGTATCAAGTGGACTGCCTTGTTGTCTGTATCTGTTGGAATATACAGCTTCTGCTTGCAGTTGTCGGAAGCACAAAGACAGAGAGCTGGTTTGGTGGCATGTTTGGGCCTCTGCATGTGGGACCAAATGACTGTGTATTACAGGAGGTAACGCTGGGAAACCATTTGCTCGAGCAGAAGGCAAAACCACACCTGTCAATCCTGCAGGCCCTTCAGGCTTCAAACTCGCTTCTCAGGAGGTGTGTGCTGACGGCTTTTCATGTTTGCCTTCTAAATCCTCTCTCAGGATTGCTCTGGGCCAGGTTTGGTTTTTACTGTGAAATAGATGACATGGCTAGAAACATTCTTCCTGGAAGTCATAGCAGCAGCTTCTTGGACTTCAGGAAGCTGAACTCCAGTCTGAATTCTGTTATCACTACAGCCTTGGGCATGGTGGGAAGCTGTCAGTCCTGAAGAGTGGGGTGCTGACTGGCCCTGGACTAAATCCATTTTTCTGAGAGTTGCTGAGAAAGAGATTACGATGGAGAGCCATCTGCGCACTGCCAGGCTCCTGCCAAGCATTAACCTGTAAGAGGTAAGAATACCATCCCTCACATGAGCCTCCAGGAGCAGCAGGAGCACACTGCAGGGACCCAGGAGAGCTCAGGACTGTGGTCAGGGTGTCGGGAAGGAAGTGCTTCTGGTACAACCCACTGTAGAAAACTGGCTCTTCCCTGGGTTACCCTCCCAGTCTCCTCCAACACCATTCCCTGAGAAAAGGGGACATTAATTATGTGTCATGGTAGTCTTTGTTTTCTGAAGTTTGTCATTTGCTGCCTTGCTGAACCTATGGAGAACAGCCAGGAGAACAGCCTGTCCCAAGGTGGCCGATTCCTAGAGACGGCAAACAATGGCTTGTGTCTTTAGCCCAGAGAAAACAGACTCCTCTGCCCCAGCTGCTTCAGGCCACGTAGTGGATGAGTAGGATATCTCAGACACAAGGAGCCCCTGGAATCATGCAAACGAGCCAATCCCAAATGTGATTTGTTTATGGGACTAGCTCCTTCTTTCCTCAAAACTGCAATCAAGGGGCTCCTCCAGGTCCTCTTCCCCCTCAGCCTCCTCACCCACGATGCTTCCTGCATCTTGAGTCTGCAAGCATGAGAACGTCTTTTGTGATAATGATTTCCACGTCTGCGCACCTCATCATGAGACGCTGGTAAACAAATGCTGTTCGGATGCTGTAGTTCACACTGTAACCCTAGGACCCGGTAAACTGAGGCGAGGGGCTCAGGGATTCAAAGCCAGCCTGGGCAATTTAAGCAACAACGTGCCTCAAAATAAAACCAAATGAGGCCCAGTTCAAGTGCTAGAACATGTACCTAGCATACAGGCTCCAGAGGCCATATATTAAAGCCATGGGTTTAATTCTCAGGAGCGCTCAAGACACAAACACATGTGCACATGCACATGCATGAGATCAAACAACAAAATAATTAACAAAGTGAAATGAACACGAAGTCTAAGAACCAAACTCCTGAACACACTTTACAACATGGGCCCCATCCAGGGGTATTTCTCTGGATGTCCTGAGAGCCCTGCCTCCCTCTTTCTCTGCTTGGGTGTGTAATTCAGATCCTTGAATTCTTCATTTCTGCTACCTCCTATACAATGGCTCCAGCTCTGTTTACCTGTATTCTCGTCAAACGCCCAGATCCAGTCTTCCTCCAGAAGTAACAATGTAGAGGAGAATGGGCAGGCTGAGTAAATTACTGGTTAGGGGCACCCAAACCTCACACTTCACACACAGGTAACCTCAAAGCAATGCCTCTAGGCTCCTGAGCCAGGAACCTGGGGAGGAGAGCTGGGGAGAGACCTCAGGGAGGCTCCAGATGCCAATCAATCCACAGAGTTCAAGTGGGTGTGAAAATTGACACTGAACATTATTTTCAAAAGCAAGGCAAGGTCAGCACCTCTTGGTGGTCGGGCGTGTATGTGTTATGTGTGTGCATCCGTGTGTGCGTCCATCCTGCCCTGTCCTTGCATAAATGTGTGGTCTATCTTTCACACTAGGGACTCAAACGGCACTTGGATTGGAGATGGGTATGTGAATTGTGACTGTGGTCAGGAGAAACTCAGGAACCTATTACACCTACAGCTCCCTTCCAGAGGCCCCTTCTCCTTGGTAAGGGCGGGTTCTGCTGATGTCCAGGGCTTCACTTCCCCAGCTCTAAAAGCAGAGAGACTTCAGATTTGATGCCTGCGGACAGCCTGGAGTTCCGGTGTCAGCTGCCTTTTTCCTACCTAATTCTCCATCACTACGGATCTGTGTGGCTTTTCCCTAAGTTACGACATCACCACCTCAGTCCTCAGTACAATCACTATTGCCCGAGTCACTTTTGCCCAGGTACGCATGGACATGAGCCATCAATACATTTACTTCTGGCAAACACAACACAAAAGTGAGAGCTGGAGAGATGGCTCAGCAGTTAAGAGTGCCTGCTGCTCTTATAAAGGACCTAAGTGTGGTTATCAGCACCATGTGGATTGTTCACAATCAGCTGTAACTCCAACTGTAGGGCATCTGCTGCCTTCTCCTGGCTTCCACACGTAACCTGCACTTGAGTGCATGTCCCTTTAGGATGAATTCACAGGGAAGGAAACAGAACAAACTTTCGCACACATCAAGCAAACAAGCAAAAACTAGCTTCCCACAGTTTACATCCCTCACATCCCTGGGAGTGCCAGCCCTACAAATTACAGCTGTAGGTGCTTTGACAGACCTAAACTTTCACTCTACAGAACTGCTTGTCTGAATGACTTTAATGCTTTCAGTCACAGAGGCCTCATTACATACATGGACTGTTTAGTTGGTACCCTGAGTGTTCTAGGATGTTGGCTTTTGGCTGCGGAAGGTCTGCCATTAGCATAGCACTTAGAACCCACAGGGTAAAAGGAGCCAAAGACTCAGTTGGAGACCAAGATACAAGGACACAAGAAAAGGTTATCGTAGAGACCGTAAATAGGCCTGAAAAATGAGTTATTCTTAATATAATGTAAATAGTGAATTGATCAGGCGGCTCTATTCATTACCTTATGCTAACACCCAATAACTTCACAAATAAACCAAGATTTACTTAAGACTGCACTTCGACACCCGAGCAGTTAAATGATGTATCTTAAACTTCTATGCTAATCTGGCTGCCTCCCAGCCCCATCCCATGATACTCCCATATTATTATTATTAATTTGGCTCTTCAGACCCCTTCTTCATGAATCCACTTCCTCCATCCTCCCGTGGATCTGCTTTCCTCCTCTCCTCCCTCTCACTAGCAACGTCCCACCCTATTCTCTATTCTGCCCTGCTATTGGACAATCAGCATTTAATTGACAAGGCAGAGAATAAATGGTAAGAATTGTTTACACGAACTTGAGACAGGAGGTTTTTGGTAAATGCATTATCAAAGCAGCCATATCGTTCATATTCAAGTAAATTCAAGTACATCGGACAGGAAATACGACTACTTCCACTGTCTTCAGTACTTGGAGCCCTGTGTCTTCTGTATGTCATTTCCTGTCTCTAACTAATAGGACTGCCTGTCTGGTGAGTGGGGCATGTGGACAGATTGCTAGATTGCTATTAGATTCTAAAATGGAAATGCAGCCTACTTGAGAACTACAAAGTGAGGCTGGGGGTTGGCTCAGTGGCAGAGACTATTTGCTGCAGAATGCACAAGGGCCTGGGTTCAATCTTCATTGAAAATATACACACACACACACACACACACACACGCTGGACCTGTTGTAATTTTGACTTTTGGCATGAATAATCCAAGAAGAGCTGATGCATGGGCTACGGGAACATGTGTGTAGATGGGGTGTGGCATTTGTGCTATTTTGAGACAGGGTCTCTCTATGTAGCCATGGCTGCCCTGGAACTCATTATGTAGACTACACTGGCTTCGAACTCTGCCTCCTGAGTGCTGGGATTAAAGGTGTACACCATACCCTGTCACTCTGGCGTTTTATACAAGGGATTTGGGATATACCTAGAGTTCTTTGGTAACCACAGGGGAGAGGGGGTTAACAAGCAGGAAGCAAATCCCTTTGGACACTTAGGGAACAGTCCACACTGAGAACACGGCTGGGAAATAAGAAGCTATAGAATACAAAATGAGAAACAAAGAACTTAGCCCTGGCTCCGTTTGTTTCATTGGCTTTGCTAAATTCTTTGGTTACTTTTGGTGACAACCTTGCAAAGCATCCAGCCAAATCACCAGCAATAGCTCAGAAACATCCTTGCAGGTCTCCTCAGAAAATGAGGCATTGGAAAAATGGTAACTGTATCAAAGGCAGGATCAGCTGCTAGAAGCAGCTTAGGTCTAGAGAACTGTGGTCTGCTTATAGGGTATTCATGAGAAATTGTTCAAGCCAGGTGATGGTGGTGTACGCCTTTAATTCCAGCACACCAGATATTAGCGGCAGAAGCAATCGGATCTCTGAGTTCAAGGATAGCCTGGTCTATAGATTGAGTTCTAGGACAGCCAAGGCTACACCGAGAAACCCTGTCTTGAAACTCATGCCCAGAGAGAGGGAGGGAAGGACGAAAGGACAGAGATAGAGATGTAGGGAGGTAGGGAGGAAGGGGGTGGGGGGAAGGGAGGTAGGAGGTAGAGAGGTAGGGGGTAGGGGGTAGTGAGGTAGGGAGGTAGGGGATGGAGGTAGGGAGGTGGGGGAAGGGGGTAGGGGGGTAGGGAGGTATAGAAAGTGTTAGTTCAAAAATAACTCTAATAACTTCAACTCCCCTTTATGTAATAAATGTGTGCACAACATTTTTGGATGATCATGGGTCCCTGACCCAGGGCATGTATAAGGTGACTTTCCTTCAGTGAGCTGTCACTACAGAGCTGTATAGCTTTTCTCAGTAGCAGAGAAATTGACGGTGTTTCCATTCATAATTAACAATGTGCCATTGCTTTAAAAGAATAAAACAATAACTTTAAAGGCAACCACAATAGAGGGTCATAAATCCCATGCTCTGATTATGGATGCTAATTATGTTTATTTGTATGTATTATACGGGTGGGCATGAGCATGGATAAACGTTATGAAATCGGATGGGAGACCACATGGTGGGGGGAGATGTTGGGAACTGGGGAACACGACTGAGAGGAGTCTTCCAGGGACAGAAAGACACAGTGCAGGCGGAGTACTGAGGAGAATCCAGGGGCAGAGAATCAATGGAAACAAATTTTGTTTGAGACTTCTGCAACCAAAGCTAACACACTACATGTTAATAGAAAACAAACAGAACACGTGGTTCACAAGTGACACTAAGCAGAACACCAAATATTTGCGGGCAAAATGGGTGAACTAGACTGAGGCATTAACTAAGCTCTTGCTCTTGACAGGCCCATGGTGAATCACAGGATTTTCACTAATCCTCAGATAAACACTGGAAAGACTGTTCCTACCTCAGACATTGTCTGCTGACTAGCAAGAGGTATTCTTGCTGAAGAATGGACAACACCTCATCCATCAGCCTTCGAGAGGCAGTCTCCCAAAGAGATTCCCCACAAGGAAAAAAATGGTAGTGGGACCTGAAAAAAACCAGGACTGTGCACTGCAGAGCAGCCCCCGGCCCCCATCTCCATTGCAGTCCAGAGCATCACAGGGCCTGGCAACAGGCAGATGTCTGGAGATGGAAATGCGTCTCAAACCCAAGAACTATTCAGGGACAGCCAGCGCCCACACAGATGGTATGGGTACGAAAGGGGGGTACTCACACAGGGGTACACTGGTCTGGTTGGTGGGGATCGATCTGCACAAGCCCTGTTTTTTTTTTAATCAGCAGAAGATGGTTCGTGATCTAAGAATTTCCCGTTTCAGCACACTCAGTGTAGTCCATCTTGCTTCCTGGTGCTCAGGACAAACACCCAGGGCCACCCCACTCCCCTTCCTGACTTTTTATGAACCATGCATCAGTCCTCAGTTCTCTTCCCAAAAGAGACTTGAGTCCTTGAATCCAGTCTCTTCTGTCCTCCCTGTCTACAACCCTAACCGCAGACCCAGCCATCTACCCCCGACCCGTTCCAGGTCCTGGCACAGACACCTGATAAAGACATCCTTTCAAGTGGTAGGCTGGACTGTGTCCCTTCCCTTCTTAAAACCCTTCCAATCGCCTCCTTGCCACTCCAACCAAAGCTACAGATCCTTCCCAGAGCTGCCCAGAGATGGCCTCCACTCTTAAGAAAGCCATCTTTTCCACCAGGCAGCCACCCGACCTTACCGTGGAATATGTGTACTTTATGGCTTTAGTGTGACTTTACCTTAAGGTCCAGCTCTCTACAAAAGCTATGGTTTCAATGAAGCCTTGTGCGGGGTTGCCTACCCGAGGCACCCCACCTACTCACACCCCCTCAGTCTCTCCCCAGTCCTGACTGGCATGTGCAATCACTATCTGTTTCACTGCCCCATTGCCCTATCTGAGCTGATTCCATTATTTCTAAAGAGATGGCCTGGCGGTTTCCTATGGTTTACATGTGGATTATCCCCAACAAACTGACAGTGAGGTTTGCTCACCAGTGTAGCAGCAGTGTGTGCTTGCAGGCCTCTAAAAGGTAAAAAGGGGTCAGGGAGATGGCTCACCGGTCAAGTGCGCAGCACAAACCTGATGGCTCTGGGACCTGTGTAAAGGTGGAAGGGGAGAGCCGACTCCATAGCGCTGCCCTCTGACCTCTACACATGTGCCGTGCCTCATGTGCTTCCCCCTTCCAACACACACACAATGATAAATAACAATTTTAAAGGTGAGTTGAGGCCATCCTGATCTACACAGTGAGTTCCAGGGCAGCCAGGACTACATTGTGAGACCCTGACACAAAGAGAGACAGAGACAGGGGAGTCAGAGACACAGAGAGAGCCTGTGAGACAGAGAGAAAACCAATGCATTTCTTCAGGAACTGAGCTTGCCACTTGAAAGCAGGTTCCTAACCAATTAGTCCACCCCACTCCCCACTCCCCACCTGCCATGACACTTCCGGTGGGAATAACACAAGGTCACCAACAGAACTCGACAGATACTGGTGCTGTCCTCCTGGACTTCCCAGGCCTCTTTGTGTTCTAAAGAGGGACCAGAGGCCCATCCACAGAGGTGTGGAACAAGCTAAAGAGTCATGGGTGTGGAGAGCGAGGGCAGAGCTGTGACACTCCAGACACAGCCAACGCTTTCTGGCTTTCTGTCGGCAGCTGGGAGTACCCCACGGAGACCTGCACAAGATAAGGCCCATTAACTTCAGGATGAGGCCCTGCCCTTAAGGATTTATAGGCCGTTAACAGTTACAGAGGGAGGGCTTATGAGGCCTCACCCCTCCCCAAATATACAGGCTGTTATCAATCACTGGGGGAAAATTTTTTTTTTCTCCAGTGGTCTAGCCACTCATTAGTTGTGCAAGCTCCTGCAAGTAACCCCAGTTAAACTGGCTGGTTCCCTGAGCCGCTCTGGGGTAGAATTGTTACATTGTTTCTATTTCTGTACCCTCTCTGGGTTGAGTAGACATTCATTTCTCCTGGGCTAGGGAGAATCCTACAATAAGGACAAAGACCTTAACCGGCCAATTAGAACTGCTCTTGAACCTAGCTTCTTTAAAATTAAGATGGGAAGAAAACTCACAACCACTATGTGAGCAAACCAGACTACTGTGAGTCTTCTCTTCTTTTAAATCTTAAAAATGTGGCAAGACCTTGGAAGGCACGTGTATCAACTAACATCAATGCTTTCAAGTTACTGTGGAAACAATGAGCACTTTTGAGGAAAGAAACAGGAGGGGGACTGAGTGGCTCAGTCGATAAAGAGCATGCACGGACGTCTGCCTTTAATCCTCCCATCCCCGGCACTTCATAAGCTGCACGTGGGCCACACCTGCCGTCCTGGCATTAAGGGATGGGTGGAGCAGGAAGACCAGAAGTTCAGGGTCCTCTTCCTACTAACAGGGAGTTCAAGGCTAACCTTGTGTAAGGAGCAGGCCCTTAACAGGACTGACTCCATATTTGTAATAGAAAAGAAAACAAGTTTGAAGTGAAGTTGTTTTAAAGTATTGTGATAACCAGAAGTTGTTTTGATAATCAAAAGTTGTTTTGAAAAACCTTATGAATCAAAATATTTGTACATTAAACTAAGTTGTTTTGAATAAGTGTGATAACCAGCTGTAATGAAGTTGTAGCCCCACAGATAACCAGACACACCTGGTTATCTGCTGTGTACGTTAGAAGTAACCCTAATTCAAGCATAAAAAAGGAGCCCTTCATCACACTGGTAGCCACGGTTACATAGCGTGATCCTCCGTTCAGTCCTCCTCTGCACCGGAGAGACCGAGCACTCGGCAGCATGGATCATCAAAGCAACAGCCGAGAGACTGGACACTCTGCACCTGATCATCAAAGAGACAGCAGAGAGACCGAAGCCTCCTCCAACTTCTTGGTTAAACACTCTCTGGACCTGAGCTGCTAGAAGCCTCGGAACGCCCTTATCTTTGTGGTCAAGCACTCTCCAGACCTGAGCTGTTGGAAACTGCAGTCATAAGGACTCAGGTCGTATAACTCAAGAATAATGGTGTACTTATTGCTATGCTTATTTCCTTGGTAATTAGCCATTTATTATTTGTGTTTATTGTACTGACACTGATAGAGGCAATGCATAGGAAATGTGGCAATACCTCGTTGTTACAATAGCTTTAGCCTTGGTGATAATATATTGTTTGCTGTGCATTATTAAAGAGCAATTAAACATCAAACCTCCGTCTCTGTCTCTGGCGTACTCTCTCCCCTCTCAGGGAACTGACCATCTCACAGTCAATCCTGTATACGATTCCTGAGTGGAGAAGACTTGTCTCTCCTCTTCCCACAGGGACCCTAAAACCTTATCACAACCTGCTCTGACAGATAACATACTGGGCTCAAGACACCTTGACTACCAAGAATTCCCAGAGGGTAAATCCCCTCCCTCCTGCCTCAGGGCCCTTGGATCAGGTAGTGGTCCATGCCAGCAATCTGCCTTAAAAAAAAGAACACAGGCTTGCCATGCTACTTCAGGGTCTTGGGACTAGTTAAATGCTTAATTTCCTTTCAGATATAGTCGACACTCAAAAGGGAGATGAAGACCACAAAGTAGCCAATTGGGCATCCCCACCTCAGGTTCAGACGTCAGCAATAGACCTCCACTGTGAAGCCCTGGGAGAGGTTCTAAGGAGCCACCCCAGCCCGAATGGTCTACAACCAGCATCTAGGTCTAGCAAGTCAGGACAAGCTTACCCTTGGATGGACTGATATGTCTTAGAAGAGATTGTTATTATCACAAGGAGCCAGAGAAGGGTCTCTGCTCACTGTGCCAAGCCCTGGAGGGCCAGTGTTTCTGTATATTCCACTGCACTCCAGAGAAGCAGTCCTCATGTGGGCCACAATAGTCCAGGCACTGGACCCCAGAACCAACCTGCTGTGACCATGAGTTCCGAAGACAAACACCTTGTCCACCACCCACCAACAGGGATGCCCTTGACTGAGCAGTCCCAAGGCCGTCGAATAAAGATGAAGCTCTCAGGATGAGATGAGATATCCATGGCAACGGAAAAAGAGTCAAGGTTGGGTTTGAAGATCTTGATTAAGATTTACTTAGAAGGTAGAAGCAAAAGAGCAATGTCCCAGATAGCCACTAACCAGCTAACCAGCTAACCAGCTAACCAGCTAACCAGCTAACCAGCGCAGGAGGAATGAAAGGGGCCATGGGCTATTTGAGCCTCTCCAGATTTTGTTTATAGCTGTTCCAGACTAAAATCCTCGGGTGGGGGTGGGGAGCCTCGCAGCCCTCCCGCCCCAGGGTGCAATTGACAAAGCATTTCCTTTTCTCCAAGGCCAGGGCAGGATCACAAGAGCCTTTGCTGTTCTCAGCCTATGTTTGTTTTTGTAGTTTCTGCCAAGTTAAATCAATCCCGCTTGTGGCAGCGCTCAGAAATCTCGACTCCGCTCGCTTGAACAGCCTCAGCCTTTGACTCCTTTCCAAGAACAGAGAGCGATGTTCGTATAGGTTTCACATGGCTGGAGATCAAATCCTCTAATTACTCAAATCTGTGTCACCAAACTGCACATTAGCCACTCGCAAGATGACAGATTGCCATTATCTGATACGCCTGGCTAAACTCTTCCTTCCACTCAAAGAGAGCTTTGCGTGCAACTGCACAACCTTGTCGTATGCCACACACACCTCCCAAGGCTACAATCCGAGCAAGCCTCCTCCACCCACCACTATGACCTGCCTATACATAGCCAAGCCTTTCTCACTAAGCCCTTGCCTCCTCCGGGACCCAAGATGCTGGCCGAAACCTTTAAGGTCCAGTGCCAGGGATTGCATTGATAGACTCTTCTAAAAGGCGAAGAGCAAGAGAGAGCCGGCACAGTAGCTTAACAGTGCGTCTGTGAGGAGACAGCTTGTGGGTTTGCTAGTCCAGCTACTGGCCCTAGAGTTAGAAATACAAATGCAAGAGGAAAGATCTCTCTGGTGCTACTTTCCTCAACTTGATGGGATGGAGGCCCACCTGGGATAAAGGCCTCTGGGTAAGCCTATGATGAATTATCTAGGCAAGTTACTAAAGTGGGAGCTCTGTCCACTGTGGGCAGCACAATTCCCTAGGCTGTGGTCTTAGACTAAGTTAAAAGAAGTAAGCTGAGAGCTTCCCTCTCACCTCCATTCCTGAGTGAAGATACCATGTGGCTAGCTGCCTCCTCCGGATCCTATCCTATCGTTGTGTTTTATTTTTTTTTTTTAAAAAAAAAAAGGGGGAAGGAGCAAGGATGTGTTTGATAGAGATGGGGTATGGTGAGGCAGAAGGGGGTGCCTCTGCGGCTCATGCTGAGGCATCCCTTTCCCCTGAGGTACTAGCCATAGTACCATAGATTAGTATAGAATAGAGTTTATTTAGGGCATGAGAAAGGGAGCTGGGAAGGGAGCAGAGACAAAGAGAGATGGGGACGGGGGAGAGAAAGCAGGGGTGAGGCCGAGAACACGTGTAGGGGGGGGAGGAGGGGAGGGAAGAGAAGGAGCAGAGAGAATAAGAGTAAGAGAGCAAGGAGGGGGCGAATGGCCCCTTTTATAATAAGCCAGGCATACCTGGATGTTGCCAAGTAACAGCGGGGCGGAGCCTAGAGGGAATGCCTACACCTACTGCTATCCCTTCCTCACCACAATGGACCGTATGGGGGAAGGGGGGGAATAACCCCGCCCTTCTTTAAATTGCACCAGTCAGGTGTTTTGTCACAGCAACAAAACAATTCCCTAGGCAGCTCCTAAATGCTTGCCCTGGTGGCCTCCTGGCTGCACATAAGTCTCTCAAGATGGTGAAGTCGCACATGAAAACACATCCTGGCCAGGGCTGGTCTGAGCAGCCCTGCAAAGCCAGGGCACCAGTGCCTTCACTGTTGTCTCCTCTCCTTTGTTTTTCAGTGAGGTAACGCCACTGTCTCCAATCCTGAAATAGAACCCCTATCCCAAGTTGGGAGTGGGGCCTGTAGCCTAATGATGGAGCACTTTCATTGCATGCAAAAAAGTCTTAGGATTGGTCCCTGGCTCAGGAAAGGAATAACATTACAAATAATGCCCACTGCCTCTTACCCATCCTTGGCTGGATCCCAGTGGATCTGGCTCTGGGGAAACCATAGTTAGGATGAGACTGTGGCCCAGGAGAAAGGAAGGTATAAGGGACACCAGCAGGTTTGGGGGAAAGACACGACGTATGATCACGACAAAACTAAAAATCCTTCTATTGCAGGATTGCCCATCCCCAAGGTCCCGTCCCTGCGCCTGTACTGAGTCACTGTCTTCCGGCTCTTTATGGAACCGTCTCTACACAGTGAGGTCCTGCTTCTCAGACCCAGCCTACAAGGTTCGTCTATATCTACGACTATGTGACTCTATGTGTGTGTATTTTCTGGGTCTCTTGGGTATGTGTGTCTGCATACCTGTGTCTGTGTGGAAGTGCAGCTGGGTGTGTGCACACATGTGTGCCTGTGAGGGAAGGAGGGGCAGGTAAAGTCACAGGGTACTGAGGTTGACAACTCCAAGTATCCCAGCTGCACCTAACAAGTGTTGGGGGTCACAGGCTTTCACAATCCAATCTGAACAAGATTGGGGTGCAGGTACAAGATCATGGAAGGGAGAAGCCAAGCACACTAGGAGAGCTGAACCTCTGGAGAAATCCGCCCTGAGCCCTTCAGTTTGTCAGTGCTAGGCTAGGAAAGTGGATCACTCCGAGAAGTTCTTGCCTTGCAAGCCTGAGGACTTGAGTCTCAGAACCACGGAAACTACAGGTGTGGTAGAGTGGGCTTGTACGAAATCCCAGCACTGGGTAAGGCAGAGTTGGAAGGATCCCTGGGGCTTACCAGCTACCAGCCTAGCCCACAGGGCCAGTTCAAACCCTGTCTCAAAAAGGAGGCAGACAATCCCTGTTGTCCTCTGGCACACACACACACACACACACACACACACACACACACACACACTCATCATCATTGTCGTCATCATCGTTAGGATAAGAACACAAGGAAGGGAGGTTTCCTTCAGTATCTAAGTAATTGTACAGATCAGGGAGGGTCACTAAGCAGGCCCTCCTCTAGGGAGGAGAAGGCCATGAAACACATTCAGTGAGGAACTGAAGGAAAAGTAGCTATTGGGGGCCATGGTGGGCAGTTGTTCATTTCCCTCTGTGTAGGAATGGTTATGCAGCCATGGAGAATGGGGTTGGCCTTCTTAGGAGACACCTGCACACTTCTTTGAGGAAAGGGAATGGCAGGATGTCAATATTCAAGTTGTTCCTCAGAATGTTTTTATAAAGTGAGTGCATAAAAGGCAGAAAACCCTGCGATCCAGAAGCAGAGTGGAGCCATGGTTAGGTGGAGTACGAACGTTGTCTCTCGACATGTTATAGCCCTTAAAACTGTCATACTGCAAATGCAGAAGAAGCTGAGTGCCAAGGTATGCACATGTAATCCGAGCACTGGGGGCTGGGGTAGAGGGTGGGGGTGGGGAGCACAGGAGCAGGATGGTCAGGAATTCAAGGTCATCATTGACTATTTTATTTTTCAGATATGTATATGCTGTGCTTGTGTGTGTGTGTGTGTGTGTGTGTGTTTGCATATGTGTGCTCATGCATGTGGTGTGGGGAGGTTGCATATGTATACACATGCATGTAGTGTGGAGGGGTTGCATATGTGTGCACATGCATGTGGTGTGGGGGGTTGCATATGTGCTCATCATGCATGTGGAGGCCTGCGGTTCATGGCAGAACCATTCACCACCTCTCTTTCATCTTACACACTGTAGCAGGGTCTCTTACTCAAACCCAGAGCTCTCCAATATCAATAGTTGCACGTTGCTCTGGGAATTGCCTGTCCCAGCTTCCAAGGCTGCATTACAAATGGACCTTGGCGCCCACCTGACATTATCCTGAATGTCAGCTTGACACAGCTAGGAATCCAGAACCTCTCTCTCTATCAGCTGAGGAACTGTCTCTATCAGATCTGCCCATGGCCATGTTTATGGGGGCATTTTCTTGACTGCTAACTGATGTTACACCACTGTGGGTGGTACCATCCCTGAGCTCATGGGTTTGGGCTACATTAGAAAGGCTGCTGAACATGAAGATGGGGACAAACCAGTAAGCAGTGTCCTTCCATGGTCCCTACTCCAAGCTCCTCCTCTGTTGGCATTTCTGTTCTGATTTTCCTCTGTGGTGGACTATAGCCTGTGAGACAAAACAAATCGTTTCCTTCCCAGGTTGTTTGGTCATGGTATTCTGGAGGGGTGTGTGTGTGTGTGTGTGTGTGTGTGTGTGTGTGTATACCATCTGTATGCCTGGTGCCATTGGAGGCCAGAAAAAGGTGTGTGATGCCCTGGAACTGGAGATACAAAGTTTCTAAGACTCTATGTGAGACCTGGGAGTCCTCTGCAAGAAGTGCCACTGTTTTGAATTGCTGAGCCACAGCTACAGTGCTTGGCATGGTGTTTATCACAGACACAAAGTAGGACATGCGGGTTCTGAAGTTCCAAAGTCCTGCCCTCATGCTTCTTGGTTGTCTGTCCAGCACCATCCCTGATTATTAATATAGAGTGAGTTCAAAGCCAGCCTGGGCTATATGAACGCCTGTTTCAAAACAAAGTAAATAAGCCCAGGTGTTTTGAACATCAAGCCTATTACATATCCCTGCCACACTCATGCTGGGAGAGGCTTTGGAGGTGGCAGCATTTCCCTCTCTCCTGGAGATTCAGGGTCCAGAGAGTGGTAAGGCTCAGGGCAGTCCATGGGGGAAACACTCTGGAGTGGGAAAGAATGCACATGCGCAATGTAAAAGGCCTCCCAAATGTAAGACAGCATGTTCAGAAGTCTGTAATCACAAACACATTGACGGAAAAGAGGGAAAGGGAGACAGATTTCAAAGGCCCTCCCCAGGAGAGCTGCAGGAAACAGTGGAGGACAAAATGCAAGCAAACACTGTCATTCCCCACCTGAAGCAGCTGTCCTCTGACCCTGGTATACGACACCCTAGCTTCCTTGACGAAAAACAGGACACCAGGGGTGGGATGCACTCAGCCCTCAGCAGGCATCCTCCTCGGAGGGAGATCGGCCCATGTGTTTGCAATTAGGAGGTTGCAGACATTGGGGAGGGGCTTCAACGCCCTGCCAAGCAGTGTTTCTTCCCAGCAAAACAAGGCCCCCTTTACCCAAGGACCAACAGCCCACAGAATGGCAGGGCTCACAGAAATGGAAGAAAAGACTTCAGTTGTGTCCCCAAGTCAAGACATACAGCTGGTTCCCCCGGGCGGTTCTCAAAAGGAAAAGTATGTGTTATTTCTGCCGTTGACAACAGGATAGATACACAGAAGCCCTCCCTACATGCAAAAGAGGTGATTGGGAATAGGGGACGGTTAACCCCGAGTAATAGAGTGAAATATCCCCCACATGAGAGCACCATGTAAGAAGAGGTGGTTTTAGGGGTGTGTGTGTGTGTGTGTGTGTGTGTATGCATGCACTCAGAAATGGGGCTGTTATTCCATCTGAATTCTAAAGATCTTGGATTAAAGTAAGACTCTCTGGGAGACACTTCCAGCTTTCCACAAGAGAAAACACACTGGTTAGTGGTGGTGCATGCCTTTAATCCCAGCACTAGGGAGGCAGAGGCAGGCGGATTTCTGAGTTCGAGGCCAGCCTGGTCTACAGCGTGAGTTCCAGGACATCCAGGGCTACACAGAGAAACCCTGTCTTGAAAAAACAGAGAGAGAGAGAGAGAGAGAGAGAGAGAGAGAGAGAGAGAACACACAACAGTAAGTAACAAACTTCGGGGCCCCTGAGCTCCGAGACACTCGCTCCACTGCTAGACCCACAAAATACACACACTTCATATTTACTCTGTAGTCCAGGCTGGTCTGGAACAGAGATCAACCTGCCTCTGCCTCTGCCTCTGCCTCCTGAGTGCTGGGATTAAAGAGGAGACTTACAGAGTTTTGGTTTTGTTTGTTTGTTTTAAACAAGACCCTCAGCCAGGGACCCAGGGGAGAATAGGAAGTCTGCTGGCAGGAAATGGTTACTCTTGTATTTTGAGTTTCTTACGGTTTTGTTGTGTATCTTGTTTGTTTTCTGGCTTAATTGGTTTCCTTGTTTGTTTGTTTGTGTCAGGATCTCATGGATTCCAACAAATTCACTATATATAACCCTCGATGTCCTTGTACTTTAGATGCTGTTGCTGGGTTCTGGGTGTATGCACTACTGTGCTGTCGAGTTTTATGTTAACTTGACACAAGCTTGGGTCATTTGGGAAGAGGGAACTTCAGCTGGGAAACTCCCCCTCCCCCCCCCACACACACACACAAGATTGGCTTATGGTCAAGCCTATGGGGTATTTTCTTAATTAATGATTGCTGTGGAGGGCCAAGCTCACTGTGAGGGTGCCATCCCTGAGCTGGTGGTCCTGACTTCTGTAAGAAAGCAGGCTGAGCAAGCCACGGAGAGCAAGCCAGTAAGCAGCATCCCTCTATGGCCTCTGCTACAGTTCCTGCCTCCCAGTCTGTGCTTTAAATTCCCACCTGGACTTCTTTGGATGGTGGATTGAGCTGAGAGTTATAAATTGGATTAACCCTTTGTCTTGCCAAGTTGCTTTTGGTCATGGTGTTTTATCACAGCAGTAGAAACTCCAACTAAGACAACTGCTACACCCCGTTTTATGTGGTGCTAGAGATCAAATGCAGGGCTTTTGCATGCATCCTGAGGCAAGCAACCCTACCAAGTCAGTCTCATCCCGTCTACAGCTCAAGTATTTTGGAACATCCTGCGGGAATGGAGCACCCGCCATGGCATGGGACATGAAGCCAATGCCACAGTCCTCAAGTCACAGGACATCTGAGTCAGCTCCACATGCGGCTCCCCCCACCAAGGAGGATGGAGGATGAGTCTTGAAGAGAGGGTAAGGAGGGCTCCCTCCCTGCTGGAAAATGAGGGCAAGGAGACCTCAATTCAGCCACACCAGAGAAGCCTCTGACTTCATTTCCATAGACTGCTGTTTGCCACAAGGACAAGATAGGCTAACAAGCTAGCATGGAGACTTAGATGTGGCTACTGAGCTCTGGTCCAGGAGGACCTTCCATCTGCTGCCCAGTGGCTGTCTGACCTGTGCTGCTTGCACACAGCTGTGCTTTGGGGGAACGTGTATCCCACTATGTCTATTGTTGGATGTGTATCACTGTCTTGTGGCAGACATCCCAGACTCCCTGGGTGTACATGCCAGCCCAATCCTCAGAAATATGAAGCCCCTGGGGCCTCATTATTCTCGTCTGTTAAATAGGAGGGTACTGCCTTGCCAGCTCACATGCTAAAATGTCGTAGACAGCAAAATAAAGAAAGAAACCTCTGTGGTCCATTTAACAAGATCACACACACACACAACACACATGTACCAAATACACAAATCACACACCCACACACAATACACAACACACACAAAACACACACACAATTTCAGTCCTTTCCTTCCTGGCTCCTCAAATTACATTATATACCTTACATATTGGTATAATAATTGGGACAATTATTACAAGACTGGAGGCCTTTTGCAAAGTAAAGTCTTCATTATTGACAACAATAACATTACTCTATTTATAACACTGTCACACCCCCTCAGGATTCATCTTGCAGGCAATTTTTGCATACACTCAATGTGCCCCTATG
Source organism: Arvicanthis niloticus (assembly GCF_011762505.2). Classification (NCBI taxonomy): domain Eukaryota; kingdom Metazoa; phylum Chordata; class Mammalia; order Rodentia; family Muridae; genus Arvicanthis; species Arvicanthis niloticus. The sequence continues at coordinate 10,811,436 of NC_047665.1, read as the reverse complement.
TGCCTGGCACAGTGATTCGTGGGTAAACATACCTCCAGTGTGTTAGCTGATGAGAGTAACATTGCAACCCTAAACAGATAGGCCTGGGCTGTATAAAAAAACCTGGAAGCAGTTCTTGTTTTCTTTTCCAGGTCAAGCCCCCTGATCACTTATTCATTCCCAAATGGTCAGCCTTAAAAACATTTACATACAATGAACATTGAATGGATTTATCAGGGGTGTGTGCGCATGTGCGCACCTGCATGTGTGTGTTCGTGTTCGTGTGTGTGTGTGTGTGTGTGTGTGTGTGCAAGTGCGCACGTGTGCACGCACGCTAAAATCTGTAAGCTATCTATAAGCTAATGGCAACAGTCACTTAGCAAATGGACTTTGATATTCCCCTGCTCCTGATCCCAGGGATCACCCAATTGTCTGCCGTGACAAGCAAAGCCAGGGTCAGCACTCCGTAGGTATTTTTTGGTTTTCTAGAACAAGTTCCTAGAAGTGGGATTGCTTCATCAAGGTTCTGCATGTGCTGCCTGTAGTGTTCTCCAAACAGATGAGTTCGACTTATGTCTCCTTCGAATGCATAGGAACCTAGCTTTCTGAATTTTCACAAGTGTCACAAAAGCCTGTGACAGAGGAGGAAAGATCTGAGCTGTGGGGTCACTCGGCCTCACACCCAGACAGCAACTGTTTATAGCAACTGGAAGCAAATGGATGAAGACACTGTTCACTTCTTGGCAGACAGAAAGTGACATCCAGTAAGGGGTCGGTTGTCTCCAGTGACTTCACGTCCTCAGATGAAGCCTCACCTCTCAAAAACAACATCATCTAGGGACTGCATCTTCAACATGTGAGCATCTTGGAGCATTAAAGTTCCACAGCAGCCAGGCACAGAGGTGCATGTCTATCATTATAGCACTGGGGACACTGAGGCAGGAGGGGACCTGCATTGAGGGCTAACCTGAACTACAACAACAACAACAAACAAAAGCATAGCAACAGACCAAAAACCAGAGTGAAATGTAGAAGTTGTAAATCCTCTCACCACCCAGAAGCTTTTTCCTTTTGCCTGGAAACTCACTTGATACTTAATTCAGCTTTCTTTATTAACATTCATGACTTCGGGACACTGTTATAAGAGTGTAATGTTTGTAGTGTTTCAAGTGTACTTTTATACATAGTAAGATCTCCTTTCAGCATGAGCCACACTCATCAATTTCCTGGTCTCATTGTTTTCCCAGAGGGCTACAGGATCATTTTGTCCTTTCACTGGGATGTGAATTGAAGGCATTTTAAAAGTTGGCTACACTGGAAAAATTGGCATCTTTTAAAACGTTCAGTCCACTGGAGGATGAATTATGAAATTCTGATGTCTTCTGTTACACTGACAGGCCTTCCCACTGACTGGGAACTCTGGGTTACTTCAAAAGCACTTGCCTAGGTTTGATGGTGATACAGTTTCTGGTTCCAGCCATCAGAAGGGCAACAATATGAAGACTTCCATTTCCAAAGTAACCTCAGAGGACATTAACAAAATATCACACACTGCGTCTGTCACCTCCAAGCAAATGAAACTGTGGGCTGGTCACTCCACAGAGTACAGCTGAGGCGACGAGGGAAGGAGCTCTATCCCATCATGAGAGCTCCCTGGGCACAGGCATCTCTGCAAGCAGCACTGACAGCCCACGGGAGGCAACAACCTGGACTGTGGCGAGTGACTGTTTCCACACTCCGTGATACCAGTGAGACAAAGTAACTTACTAAACAGAGACAAAGAAATGAACGCCCAGCCACTGGTCTAAGTAGTTAGTATCTTCTTGCTAAGGACCTGGGGTCCACACATGTGGTGCATTAATAGAGACCAAGCCGGAGCTGGGAACCCCAAAGCCTGATACAGAGGTACAGCAAACACTTTGTACACTCTGGAACACATCACGGGGCCATAATTTATCTGCTGATGTAGTGCCCGGCACCCCTACCCCTTCCCTAAGTTTAAAAAAAAAAAAGAAAGAAAGAAAGAAAAAGCCTACTGACGGCTGTTTGCATTACTTTCACCATAAATCACCTATATTTTATCATCTGTTTCCTGGATTGGTTTTCTTAACAGTGAAGTGTTTAAACACACCTACGAGTCTGAATATAAACCCCGATCAATTCGCGTAAGAACTCAGACTTAGGTCAACAGAAACTGTTTAAACAAGTTTTCCACATTTTCTATTTTCAAAGCCTTCACTTGGAGCATTTCCTTTCTTCTGGCCCACTGGACTTATGGATTATGTGATTAGGTTATATCTTACAATGCAAGCACAGTTCCCAGAAGCAAGTCTGGGAACACACAGTGCTAGCGGCACACAGCCGGCTGCTCTAACGATATATGCTGGGGCAGTCCAGGATCCTTCCAAAGCTGTGGGCAGTGGTATGGCGGTTTATTTGCAGAGGAAACAGGGGCCTTGTTCAATGTGTACCTATAAAAATTACAAGGGGGTCTGGAGACATAGCTCAGGGATAAAGCACTTGCCTAGTATAAGGTCCTGGGTTCAGTCTCAGCGCTAAATATTCATCATCATCATCATCATCATCACTATTATTATACAGCTAGTCACTAACAGACATTCATGTTACAATATTAAGAGAAAAAAATGAATTCGCAACAATCAGTTTGAAGATTTTATGGGGGGGTAGAGGGTATGTATAGCAACTCTAGGTTGGGAAACTGGGACAGTAATTATATCAGGCCCTGGATAAGTAAAAAGAATTCACCAATGCATACTTCCATAAAACATTTGTATAACATTATTTACACAGTGCAGGTTTGCTATAGTTTCTACGAGCAAGAATGCAGTGAGAACTCAATCAGGGAGGTTGGATTTAAGGACATAGTTTGCGGTGAAACAGGACTTTTGTGCTACTTTTCCTTAAATAAAACCATGATCATTTTTGTTTTGTTGAGACGGGATCTCAAGTAGCCCAGGCTAGCCTCCAACTTGGTAGGTAGCTGAGCCTAGCCTTGAACTCCTGAGCCTCCTGCCTCTGCCCTTCAGGTGCCTACCATACCCAGCTTTGAAATATAAATCTGAAACCTTGTTTCCTGGACTTATACTTAGATTAACAAAACCAGTTTCAACAGCACCGAGCTTCATGCTTTTCATGCAAAGGAAGTAAGAGATTGCATGTATCACGTCAGGGGATGGTATATCTTCCATCCCTGAAGATGGCCTGCCTGTGAGACCAAATAAGAAACACACATTTCTGACTCAAGGATGAGAAAATCCAAGCCAAGAACAGAGGCTCCCTGAGCGATTCTCTCATAGAGCCTGGGACAGACCATGGTTCAGCAACGCCATTAACATCCACTGACCTTTCAGGGGTGCGCTGACATTGGTATATTTCATCGGTTTAAAACTTATGGGGCCAGGGTGCAACTCAGTGACAGAGCACTTGCCTATAGGCGGCCTTGGTTCTATCTCCACGTGCATACATGCATGCATGCACGTAAGAGGGAGGGAGGGAGGGAGGGAGGGAGGGAGGGAGGGAGGGAGGGAGGGTGGGTTGGGGTACATAGTCATTAGCTACAGAAAAGAACAGATTGCTTTTTATAAAACATCCTTGCAATGTTATTGAGGGAAACCTGGTGACTGTGCATCCAGCCCTGACACAGAAAGAACAACTGTATTCCTCCCCTGTGACAGGCAGGGTCCAAGTGATGAGAAAGGCCTAGACTTCAATCAGATAGGTGATACAACTGATGGTCTTGCTCACTGACTTGAAGCTTTACCTTTACATTTACTGTGTGTCTGAGTGTTGGAATATGTGCGTGGGTATGAGTGTGTGTTTGAGTATGTGTGTCAGTGTGTGAATGTGTGTATGTTTACATGTATGTGGGCCATAGTGTATATGTTGATGTCAGATAACCTGTGGGGTTGGTTCTCTCATTCTGTCATGTGTATTCCAGGGATCAAGCTCAGGTCATCCATGTGTTGGTGGCAAATCTTTAATCACTAAGTCATCTCTCTGAGTCCATGTTGACATCCGAATAGAGAGCATGCTCAAAGTGAAGAGGATAGGAACTCTGCCCCAGTGAGCCCTTTCCTCAAAGGCATGACAGAGACTTCCTCAAGGAAGAAGGAATCCCACCCAGGGACTAAGCCTCACTCTGCCCCAGGGCTCTAGCTGTCCATCCATACCACCTACCCACTGCCCTTGCCCTGTGCTATAACACCTCAGTATCTGGGTTACAGCGACTGCCGGAGGCTAGCCTCACACATCCTTTCCTAGTGATACACCCATTGGTTAGCTCCGGCCACTTTTGCTTCTCAGGTTGAACCCTGGCTGTAGCCACTCAGGTCACCCAAATATGGAGGTGAGAAGCAGAAGTGCAGATTCCTTTTTAAAGCCTTATTTTTAGTATCTTTTATTATGTTATGTATAAGAGATTGATTGTATGTATGTACATTGTATGTATGTACACCATATTTGCCTAATGCTTGAAGAGGGGGGCAGAAGAGGGTGTCAGAACCCCTAGGACTATCGTCTCGGTTGGTTGTGCGCGACCATGTGTGTGCTGAGAACAGAACCCAGGTCTTCCAGAACAGCAACTGGCTCTTTTAACCCCTCAGCGGTATCTCCAGCTCCTTATTGTTGTTGTTGTTATTACTATTTGTGTGTGTGTGTGTGTGTGTGTGTGTGTGTGCGTGTGTGTGTGTGTGTACTCATACATTTATTGTCTTTAAGCCCTGAAGAAGATACCAGATCCCCTGGATATAATGTTACAGGTGATTGTAAACCAAAAAAACATTGTTGCTGGGAACCAAATTAGGCTCTCAGGGGAAGAATTATGGCTTCCTAACTGCTCAGCCCTCAGACATGCAACTTCTACCTTAGGCAGGATAAAGCTACCTGGAGCCCCAGATGTCAGGGGAGAAGTTCCAGGCATGGGAAAAGGAGGCCAGTAAGAGGGGTTACTGCAGTGCTGGCCCAGGAGATCAGCCTACCACAGCTCTCTCAGTAGGATGTCACCAACAGCCAAAACACTGAGTAGCAAAACCATGTGGGCAAGTCAGTGCAGACCAACCCCACCCCCCACCCCCCAGGCTCCAAGAGCAACAGAAGTGAGCTAACAACAAACCCCTCGCCCCTCTCTCCAGACTGGACAAGGCATGACACACTGAATCGTCAAACAAGCTAGAAAACAGCTGGAGCCCTGTGCCAGCATGCAGACCAGAGCCAGCCAACCCCTGTGTGCATCTGCTCTCCTGCTACTCTTCCTAGTCAACTCTACTTGGCTCCAAGGGGCCGAAAGCACTGAAGTGGGCCAGCCTGATGCTCACTCTGATTCTGTTCTACCCAGTGAGCCATGACAGAAGAGCCAGTGTGATTGGATTCAGGGTCTAAGTCCTAAAGGCATGTTCTTTTGCTGCGCCTTTATTACTGTGTCTTGGGACTGAGGAAACAACTTAGTCAGCAAAGTGCTTGTCTTGCTCAATCCCAGAACCCACATAAAAGTGGTGGTTAAGGCTAGTAATACCAGAGGCAGAAACAGGAGGATTCTGGGACTTGCTACTTGGTTAGTTTAGCCTACTTGGAAAGTTACAGGCCAATGAAAAAACTCAAGATGCCACAGGGATATTGCTGAAGTACCAACAGCCAACGTTACCCTCTGACTTCCACAAGTTTTAGGAAAACACATTCCATATCTAAGCAAGGTGACCTCCTCCTGTGGCCTTGCTCCCATTTCAGAGATGGGCTGGTTGGCCTAACTAATGATTATTAAGAACAGTTCTCATTTCCAAGCACACTGATGATCATGGAAATGCCCCGCAAATCTCGGGAGAGACTAGCACAGAGGAACTTCAGGGGACAAGACTAGGAGCCGTGAGCTACAGGAACCCACAGCTGTGTCTCTCTCTTGGGCACCAGTGGATCCACTGTGGTCTGAATCTGCTTAGAGCCCCAGTACTATGCTTCATTTTCTATTTCCTAAGCCCTGGGGACACCCCAAGGACAGCTGCCTACAACTCACATGCTGGCTGACTGCTAGCTCTCAAAGCTGGTCCAATTTAAGAACAACAGGCTGTGTGTGTGTGTGTATACATACGTACACACACGGGGGCACGCACGAATTTTCCAGCCCAGGCACAGATCACCATCAACCCTGAACAGCCTGGTGTGAGCCTGTCTGAGTCTATCACATCCAACACCGATTCCCTGGGCAGAAGCCTCACTCTCAAAGACTAAGATATATAGCGGCACAGCAGGGACAAAATGCTTACTGGTGGTGAAGGGCTGCCCCTGAGAGTCACAAGAAGCAACAACATTGGTAAGATCCATGTGGTACCCAAGCCCAAGTATGCCCTGAATAACAGAATTTTCTTCAATCACTATCCCCAACACTCCAAGGAAAACCTGCAAGACCTTCTTAAAGGGTGTGGGTCCCCCCTCACCCCCTACGGAACCCTTTGTTATTTAACCACAGGCTGGGAGAGGGAGAGGAAGGTGTGGTCTGTTGCACACATGCAGGTCCGCTGAAAAGTTCCATTTGCTACAGCTACGGACTCCCATGGGGCTCAAGACAAGCACAGCCTCAATAAAACTCAACAGCGCAGGCTCTGTTCACAGGAGACCACTTTATAACGGGACCATGCTCTCTGCCAGGAAATGACTGCTTTTCCAGTCTGGCCCAGGAATGTGTCCTGCCTTATGTCTCTGGGCAAAAACATCACTGCGAGAGGGTGGGCAGGAGGAAGAAGGGCTCTAAGCCAGTGGGGTAGTCTTACAACACACGAAGCAATGAGGCTGCGTGCCCAAGGAGGACCCTGCAGTCTCAGGGGCCTGAGGTCTTCAGGTACGCTCTCCTTGTGGGACGAGGCCACCCTGCTATCAACCCACCAACCGATCAACCAAGAGTTGTCTGTCAACCCAGTGGGTCCACCCACTGCAAACACATTTGCTAATGCCTTGATCAGCAAATATGCAAGGTCACCCTTAAAGCAGCTTACACACAGCCTAAGCACTGAGTCAGTGGCTTCTTTAGGAAGACGCACGGTCTAACCTCTACTGCAGCGCCAGGGGAACGGCTCCACTGCCCATCTCCTCCACACACTGCCTAGGCCCTCAACCCACAGCCCGAAAACAAACTAAAAGGGCCTGGAAACCCTGGCTATGCAGACGCGCATGCGCACGCCCACACGAAGCTGTTGTTCCCAGTGTGGCGTCTCTCTAGTGGGTGAGCAGAAGTGAAGAGGAGGCTAGGCAATGGTCTTGTAAAATTAGCAGTGTGTTGGGGGAAATATGATTCTCACTGGCTTGGGAGGGACAGTCAACACTCTCCGAGAATGTCGTGACGAACATACTTTCATGGGCACTTCCCTCTGCATGATTTTTTCCCCTCGCAAATTATCCAACTTTTTAACTTGTCAAAAAATAAAAACAATGTTTTTTTTTCTAACCATCACGTTCCTAATTTATTCCTATGTGTGTGCATGTGTGTGTGTGTGTGCATGTGTGTGTCTGTGTGGGTGGGTGTGCCTGTGCATATCTGTTTCTGTCCTTGTATATGTCTATGTATGTTCAGGTATACATGGATGTGTGTTGAGGCCAGAGGACATCTGTGGGTGTCCTTTCTTAAACACTATCTGGGTTCTTTCTGCTCTGGAAAGACAGGGTCTCACTGCTCTGGAACTTGCCCAGGACGCAATGCTGAGATTCCACGGAGAGTTTAATTTAAATAGGTGAAACTAAATGGCAATTTGCTGGGAGCAAATGCTTAAATAAAACTAAAGGACAACTTGAGAGATGGCTCATTCAGAAAGGCCTTTGCCTTTCCAGTGTGGGGGCTGAGTATGATCCTCAGAACCCATATAAAAAACCTCCTAAGAGAGCATGGGCTTGTAATCCCAGTACTGGGAGGACAAAGGCAGGCAGTTCCCAGGGGCTCACTGGCCAGCCTAGTCTAGCCTGTTTGAAGAACTCCAGGACAGTTTGAGACCCTGATCAAAAATACTTCTTAATTAAAAAGGTGTGAAGCACCTGGGGGACAACACTCAAGGTTGCTGTCTGGCTGACACAGACACAAATACACATATGAATATTCTCATTCTCTCTCTCTCTCTCTCTCTCTCTCTCTCTCTCTCTCTCTCTCCCTCCCTCCCTCCCTCCCTCCCCCTCTCCCTCTCCTCTTTCTCTCTGCTTTTTCCACTCACTCCCTCCCTCCCCCTCTCCCTCTCCTCTTTCTCTCTGTTTTTTCCACTCACTCCACCCCCAACACTAAGCTCCAGAGTGTCTGAGTACGAAGGCCTGGCAGATAACATGAGCGGCCCTGGTGGGCACTGTGAGGCCTGACAAGAACTCTTGGTTGTGTGTCTCCTGCACCTCATCCTTAGTCCATGGAGCTACTCTGATCACAAGCCTGAGGTAGAAGAATATCTTTGCCAGTTCACACACCTGTTGTCAGGAGCTAGTGGCTCTACTTCCTGTCTGGGAACTCACCCACTTTCCCAGCCTGGTTAGCCAGGCTAGAGGACAAAGTAGTCTCTACTAGCACAGGTGCCAGCCAAGGCCCCCTTCAAGGGACGGCTACCATCTAGAGAGTCTCAGTCTGCAGACTGCGTCAGAGTCTGCCGAACTGTCTGCAACTTTGGTTTAAGAGCACCCAGGATGCTTTTAGAGGGAAAATGCAGCAGTGACTTAAGATATTTGATTTTGAATCATCAGGACAGATCCATGGCATCTCTCCTTCCAAAATTAACTAGATATATTAGATATATAGAATGTGTGTGTGTGTGTGTGTGTGTGTGTGTGTGTGTGTCTTTTAGATATATATGGCTAAGAGATGGCTCAGCAGCTCAGTGCACTGGCTCCTCCAGAGGACCTGGGTTCCATTCCTAGCATTCACATGATAGCTCAAAACCATCTATGACCCCAGTTCCAGACAATCTCATGACCTCGTCTGACCTCTGTGGGCCCTGGGGCACACATGCAGTGTGCTGGCATGTGTGCAGGCAAGACACTCAGATACATAAACTAGAATTGTAAATGTGGTCTTAGAACAAAAAGCCATATAATGAGAGCTTACCATATCCACTACAAGGAGACCAAAAGCAGTAAGGAGCCATGACACATCCCAAGCCAAAAGTTAGCTGTCGCGGAGGGAAGGGGAAGGAAGCAAGCAGTCCTCACGTCTGCCTTACGAACACAGTAGAGAGTAAGCGGTCTTAAGGGGTTTGGGCAAAGGGCCCAATCAATTAGGGGGTCAGCTCTTATTCTCAAAACCGTCTCATAATTTTTTTGTTTCATTTCCCAGTTGTCTCATTCTCAAAACTGTTTTAAAGAGAGAGAGAGAATTCCAATTGTGCAGAATAAAAAAAATTTTTTTTTTCAAATCACCTTTGTGGGCTCAATCTCTTTTCCCTATCCCTTGTATTTAAATACGGCAGACGTAAAAGAACAAGAGACGGCAGTTAAAGCGCCACGTGCTCACACGTTCTAAGTGTAACACATAAAAGACAAAGATCCTCAAATTATAGGTTTGGTTGTCAGACTGCCACTTTAAACACAAGGAGTGGGGAGCAGAAATTACCCATACTCCCTCTCTCCTCAAAACTGGTTTCATTTTTGACTGTTGACATGTAAATTTTACTGCCTGTCCAAAAGTTTATTTGGGGAATTATACTTTATTAGGCAGTTAAAAAAAATCACTGCTGTTCGCCTTAACCTGGCCATACCTGTGTCTCCAGCTCCCACTCGGGATCCTGGAAATGTACCCTCTGCAGATCAGGGGGAGGAGGAGAGGGTCTATTTGAAGGCTCCCCTTTGCTTGATGGTTTGAGATGAGATGGACCAGGCAGCTTTCCAGGACAGAACCAGCCACCAACCTTCATCTAGTTTAAGGCAGTGAGAGGACCTGAAGGTCCGAGAGACAAGACGGGGCCGGGCTGAGCCCTGGATGGCTACCCTCGGGTTGCAGTGGCGTCAACCATGCTCACCCTGCGGAGCTGAGGTGGGAAGCCAACTGATGGCTGCAGGCCAGTCTGGAAAAGCTCCCTTATGCCTTAGGAGAAGTGCAAGACAAGCTTGGGATGACCCCAAGATCAAACCCAGAGAGCTCTTCCCCCCTCCCTACCTCACCTATGTAAAAACCCTTTATTTTATACTTAAAACTTTTATTGTTTTATTTGCAGTGCTAAAAATAAACCCAGAGCCTCAGGTATGCTGGGGCAAGTCTCTTCCGCCAAGCAAAACCCTAAGGCCTTCATTCCCCCATGGCTCTGCTCAGGGCTAGATAGCAAGGGATATCCCCAAACAAGGTCTATGCATATCTCAGGGTACACTGCCAAACTAGAGACCCTACTGCAAGGAGAAAAAAAATCTTTCCTATGGGGCTTTAGGAAAGCAACACAGATGCAGTGCTTCTCCTTCCACCTGCGCAGACATTGGGGTATCTGAGAGACCCAGCAAGCACGCCACACAAGCAAGCACGCCACACAAGCAAGCAAGCACGCCACAAACAAGGAAGGAGCACAGAAAACCAGAAGATCATTTTCCAGTGCAGCAGCAGTCAGGGACAGCACGGCTGTGAACCACTGCAAGGCATGCATGCCCCTCAAACATGTGGATGTGTGCCTCCTGCCGCAGGGCAACAAAGCTGAGGCTGCAGATAGCGCAGGGATGGAATCATGGCCAGACGGTGATGGTTAGAGATGTGTGCCAACGGCCTGTGACGATTAACTGCTTTATGTCTCAGATGGCTGAGAGGATCCTGCTTTCCCAAGGAGGCAAAGTAGCAGCTATGCTGGTGTCGGGTAGGACACAATGGCTTTATTTTCCTTATCAAAATAACTCCAGAATCTGGTGACACCCATTCCTAGCATTGTCATATGGGGGAGGGGTACCTGAGGGTATCTGAATATGAATGTGTATGTATGTCCCATGTGCACGGGTTTCCAGGCATGGTATCTATGTGGGTCTGTGTAGCATGAGTATGATATGGTACATGTTAAGTATGTGGTAGCATATGTATGGTGTGTGAGCATGTGTGGTACACATAAGTATATCATATATGTATATGAAGCATATGTGTATACAGTGTGTATCGTACAAGTATGGATTGTATGCTGTGTGTGGCATGTGTAGCATGTACAGGATTGTGTGCAGTGCATAGTACAGGCTATGTGTTTCTATAGCGTTTGAGTGTGGTACCTATGGTATGTCTATGAGTGTGGGGCGGGGTAAGCATGGTTGTGTATGTGAGTGTGGTTCATGTGTGTGCCTGTGGGTATCAATATGGTTTGTGTAGTATATGTGTGACAATGTCAATGTGTCCATGTTAATGTTACATATCTGTGGACGGGTATGGTATATGCAATGTTATCCTGTTTATATAAGCATGCCATGTGGCATGCCTGTGGGTATGAGTGTGGTGGTGGTGGTGGTGTGTGTGTGTGTGTGAGAGAGAGAGAGAGAGAGAGAGAGAGAGAGAGAGAGAGAGAGAGGTCTGTAGATGAGTGTGGCATAGCTATTGTTGTGTGGCACTATGTATCTGAGAGTATGGGGCACATGTGGTATCTGGATTTGAGCATGCTGGCATGTGGTTTATCTCTGGGTATGACATGGTAATACATGAAATGTCTGTGGTGTGAGCACAGTAGCGTGCATTAGGAGTGTGGTGAGGAGTCAGGCAGACTCTTAAGCCAAGGCCACAAGGCCACCTGGTGACCAGCGTGTTTTCTGGGCCTTGACTTTCTCGCCTACCTTTAATTTAGTGTGCAACGCTGGCCCACAATTTCTCTTTATTCACACTCCTTCCAGTTACTTGAAGAAATGCCTGGTGGGCTCACCACACCCCCATGATGATGCCCAAGACATCCATCATGGGGCTGCCTACTCTGCCTTCCTGGTGTTAGCAGTACAAGGAACGGAGCGATCCCCCATTGAAGACACCAGGCCCCAAAGCTCTCCATGTCTCCCTGATGGTACCATGTGGGTCCAGCTGTCTTAGGTGGCAGGCATGGGGCAAGTGGAGGGTAATAAAATCATGGTGCTTGCATGGGTGGCTTAAACACATCAGAGGGGAGGTGAATAATTAGAACAAATGCCACCAGCTGCACAGGGCTATCGTGTGTGACCTCATTTAAATGCCACAAGGACCCAAGGCTGTGTGATCGCATGCATCCTCCTCACTCTGGCCCTCTACTTTAATGAATGAAGAAAGCTGGAGTTCTGTGGCCTTCTGGCAGGGCGTGGCTTACTAGAGGCACACCCGTGACAGCTTCATTCCAGCAGTTCCCTGATCACTAAATCACTCTGGTTCTAGAGTCTCCAGCCTTTAGCACAATGCTCCCCTCCTTCGGGCAGGGAGCCTCCCAGAAAGTTCTGGATGGAGGCCTGCTCAGGGTCTGAGGGGCCCAGCCAGCAATCGGCTCATTCTCTGGCCTTCCGATTGTACCCACCCTCAGTTCCTGGCAGTCAGTACTGGCTACACACACAGTGAAAAGGAGAGAAAGACAAACACTTCATCACCCAGCTGGCCAGGAAGTCACAAGTGGAACCAACGACAGCTCGGGACTCTTCTCAACTTTTCCCCACAACTCTACATGCCTTGGCTGAGTGTGATGCCAGGAACACAGAACCCAAGCCCAGAGCTGAGAAGCACAGCCCCAGAGGGTCTCAATCCTCCTCCACTTCTACTGCGTTCCCAAACTATACACTACATGTACATTCTATCGTAACAGGCTGTGGGGATCGGCAAGGAAAACGTTGCACCCAAGCATTAAAGACAAGTTAGGAATATCAAAGTCACAAATACAAGACAACAAGTGGTGTGTGCCCACAGGCAAGTTCAGGCTGAGGTGAGAGTTCTCTGGTCCAGCCTCACCTCAACACAGGTAGATCAGGGACCAAGATGGAGTCCTCTACTCCAGCCCATCTGTCCCCAAACAGTTTGCCATCAACTGAAAGTCCTGAAGACACATATGCTTCCCTTTGTCCACAATCTGCAAAGCAGGCAGATCAGAACAGGTCACCTGAGCCAACGGGAGCATCTGACTCAGAGGACAGCAGGTAACTATCACACTCTTTTCTGGTCCACAGAAAATATTTTTCTGGAACTTTACCAAGACTCTTGACTTAGAGCAGCCCTTTAAAAAAGAAGAAAAGAAAAAAGCTACTTCCTTCTATTTTGCCACAGCAGCACTTTAAATGCCCTCCCCCGAAGCAGGTGTTGGTAGACTCGCTAGGTCTCCAATCATAGCACAGTCTGAATGTTCACGGACAGACCCTATGTTGACAGGGATCTGTAGCTGGGACACACAGACAGATGGAGATCCGAGGCTCATGAAGATACAATCTTTTAAACTGAACTAAGATGGGGGGTTGGAGAGATGGTTCAGCAGTTAAGAGCAATGGCTGCTTCTCCAGAAGACCTGGGGTCAATTCCCAGCACCCACGTGTGGCTCACAACTGTCTTTAACTCCACTTCCAAGGGGATCTGATGCCCTCCTCTGGCCTCCAAGGGTACTGCATGCATGTGGAACAACGGTACATACAAAACATACACACATACACACACACACACACACACACACACACACACATATATACACACACATATATATATATATAATTAAAAACATATCTTCAAAAAGTTTTAAAAACTACATTTCTTAAGGGACATACTAATTGTTAAATTAATTCTAAATTTCCATTTCTAAAGTGATAGAATTTAAAATCTAACTGTTGGATGACATCGAGATGAACTTTTGTAAAGAGTGGGGTGAGGATGTGGCTCGGCTAGCAAGCGCTTGCCTAGAATGCACGTCACCTTGGTTCTATCCCCAGCACCACACAGAAGCCATCGTGGTAGAGGGGTGCCACTCAGCCACATCTCCATACACAGGTGATGCATCAGTGTGGACTCTGAGGGGCTGGAAGAGCAGTGAATTGTTGTTGCCTGTCTACTTCCTTCGTGGTAGGAGGCAGGTTCTGGGCAGGTTCCTCCTGCCCTCTACCCCCAACCACTGCAGATGCCTGGAACCAGGGACCAGGGTCCAGGGATGCTATCCTATTCTAGAGGTTGAAGATCTAGGAGGAGAAGCTACCAAGAATAGACCTCAGTGAGGGGAAAGAGGAGGAGAGCTGGGGAGCAGAGATGGGCACACAGCTTAAGGGGCGGGGCCTCAGTTACTCCCCTCCTGTCATTCACCCAGCTGCAACACAGGCCGAGTCAGTATCCAGTCCCAAGCTCACCCCATTCCTAGGAAGGCATCCAGTCCCCCAGAGAAGAAAGCAGTGGGGCAAAAGGTGGGTATAAGGGTTCGTATTCTTGGGCCCTGTGCATGCCACCCTGCATGTACAAACTACCTATGTCTCTTGAGGAAAGACAGTCCAAAAACTTTGCTCAAGCTGAGGCTCAAAGGCACATGGCACAGTCTCTGATTGTCTCAATCAAGAGGCCGAGGAGGTAGCTCAGCTGGTTAGGTGCTCAAAGCACGAGTGTGAAGGCCTGGATGCAAATCCCTGGAACCCAAAAGCAGAAGTGTGAAACTCTGTCTCAAATCACCAAGAAGACACTGGAGGTTGATCTCTGGCTTCCACACACACTAACACATATGTGTGCATGCACTGACACATAAACACACAAACATATCAATTCAAACCCCAACCAAGCCAGACATAGTTCCAGCTGCTTCAGGGCTGGGCTGTAGGGCCAGCCTGTCTGCACAACCTGCCCCCAGTCGTCACCTCCCTGCAGACCCGAGCCTTTCAACAGCCACTCTTGGGCCCTGGAGGCCTTCCATGAGCTTTCCTACTTGAAGCCTTTTTCATCCCAGCAGCGGGTGGATAGGCGGAGGGGAGGGGCCCTCATAACTCTGAGTTCCACGTTTCAACAGGCTGCCCCGGCCAACAGCATAAATCAGGCCGTGTTTTAGTGTCTCGGGCCAGAGGAAATGGTTCTCCAGCTAGGTTCCCTACTGTTTCTTAAAGTGATTATTTTGATTTAAACCACTGCCTGGTGGCAAGTCTGCTAGCTACCAGCTCCAGTTTGTCCTGGGAGCTGAGAGCACAAAGAAACCCTGTTTTCTGGTTCCCGAGAGGACCTCCTCCAAGCCACTCAAGGTGGGCTTCGGGTACTCACACCCCTCCAAACAGGAGGACTGGTCCCTTGCCAGAGGAACTGCCAACCCCAAAGACACCCTGTGCTTATAGCCAGTGGCTGTCAAAGGAGCTGTTTTGCTGGAAACCTTTGGACTATCTTCAGCACATCAGGAACCTCCATGTCTGTAGCTCACGGCAGGAAGAGGAGGGCCCTGACTTGGTCCACAGCAGTCTAGAATCTGCTGCCCTTCTTAGTCTAAAATGAAGAGACAGGCCTATCTTGTTTAGCCATCCACATGAAGAGTCTAGCAGGCCCTAGCTGGGCCTCACGTCTACCTACAAGCCTGGTTAAGATACTGTGGTCTGCTTCTAGGACTTTCCCAGTTTCTCGGGTTGGAAAGAAAGGCTGAAGCCAGGTGAATTTTCAAGGCAGAAGGCCCTGTATGCAGAGGAGGGGGTTGCCCTCTGCATGTTCTTATGGGAAGAGCAGAGAGGCAAGGGGGAAGAAACCCTTCCCGGTTTTCTGAGCATCTGTCCTAATTTAAAGCTGGCATTTCACGGTTCGCAAAATGTTGCTAAATAAAGCAAAAATACATTCATGACACAGTTGAAAATTATGAATCTAATAAAAAAAGAGGGGGGAGGAGGATAGAGCCCATCCCTGGGGAGGCCCTGACTCACTCACTCTGAGTGTATCTTGTAGACATTTCCAGTCAGGACTGCAAAGCTAAGCCTTATCCCAAATCCTAGACTCCCAGGTCATCTTGAGGGGTGAACCCCAGATCAAGAGTTATTTCACAGACATATGGGCCTCAGCAAGGCAGCAGCACGTAATTCTTATTCAAAACCAATCTACTTTACTTCATACTCAAGAATGAAGCCAGAGAGCCCCACTGGCTCCCTTCTAGCAGCAAGAACACTCAAGCCACCCCACGACCATCTTCTACCAAGGAAAGGGGTTTAGCTGTTGTTTGCACACTTAGGGGTATCTACTTTAGGGGTACATGATGGTGAATTCTTCAAAACATGCACCAATGCAGCCAGAGTCTCAATCCCCAGAGAACAACAGGTAGGAGGTAAAAGGGAGCTGCCTGCGCCAGGGATGGCTGAGCAAAGGATGCAGCCATCTGGGGATGCTGCCTGGGTGGGCTATTACCACAGCAATCATCGTTGTGGTGGGGAGACATGCCCCCCTCCCCCCGAGGGCTTGGATCCCCTTAAGAAATTCTCAACCTTCTCATCTTAAAGCTGAGACTGGCAGTCTGAAGCTGTGGCTCAGTGATGGAATGTTTATGGGGGGGGGGGGGGCTGAGTTCCAGGGCCAGCATAGGGAAAGAAAAAAAAGGGAGGGAGGGAGAGAGGGAGGGAGGGGATCTAGAATATTGGCCAGGGTGATAACTCAGATGTAAGCATAAAGACTTGACTTCAACCCCAAGCATCCAAAATAAAATAATTTAAAGCCAGGCATGGTGGCATGCCAGAATCTTTGGGGCTTGCTGACAAATGCAACCCACCTGTCAAGGCCAACGAGAGACTCAATCTCAAAAAACAATGTGCAGGACCTGAGTAATTACTGTCTTCTGCTCTCTACACACATGTATGTAAACACACGTACACACACACACATAGACATGCACTCGAGCGCACTAACACTATATAGTAGGTTTTACAGTTTGACAATGTCTTCAGTTGTGTTCTCCAAAACAGAAGCCCAAATGTCACTGTGACTTTATCTGATGACCACGCCCTTGTGATGGTGGCAACTGTCAGACCTGAGGACAAGGGTCTCATCCCAGGCCTCCTGCCCTTATAAAGAGGGAAAGAAACACTGGACCTTTCTCTATCCCTCCAAGGAGGATACATTCAGATAGCCACAGTCAACTAGCCAGAGTGAGCGCCCCAAAGGGAGCTAAGTCAGCTAGTCCCTAGACCTCAGGCCAGCAGCTGTAGCAGTGTGAGCAAGGAGCAGGGGCATGCCCGGCAGCTACCCAGTTTGCAGCTCTTACACAGCTGCCCAAGCTGATAAAGGCAGTCTCATTCGAGAAACAAAGGTTTCCTAGGAAATCGCTGATGAAGGCTCATCCCCCAAAAGTCAGAGAACCAGTTATCTAAGCAGACACGGGGTGGGGTTTCCCAAACTTGCCTGTCCCTGTGGCCCCTCCCACAAGCAACCTCCGCTGTCCTCCTGATCATCCTCTAGAGAAGAGCTCTAAAAAGCAAATGCACTAAAAGATGTCTTTCCATTGACTGCCCCAAAGGCCTCCTAAGGGGTGTGACATCCAAGCACCCAGGACTTCTTTTAACAGAGCTACGACTTCCAAAACTAGCTGTACAGGTCAGAATGATGTGCTGAAGAAAGGAACCCCTTTAGATGGCAGGATGAGCACTGGACAGACACAGTGTGAAGAGACCAGGAAGCAGAGCTGGGGACACTGAAAGAAAGGGGAGGCAAGAGAGGGTGTACACGCCTAGAGATGGAAATGGTACCCGCTGGAATGGGGTAATGAAGAAGACAGAAAGCTAACCCAGGGAGAGTCAGGACCTGACACCTTAGGGCTGGCAAGATGGCTCACTGGGTAAAAGTGCCTGCTACCAAATATGATGACCTAAATTAGATCCCTAGTACCCATTCAGTAGAAGGAAAGAACCAACCACTCAATTGTCCTCTGACCCCCACGTGTGCCTACCCACGATGTGTGCCTACCCATGTGTGCACGTGTGGTGCACACACATAAACATGCAGATTAAATAAAAGGTCGGTAGGTTCTGTGACCTCACAGGGTCCTTAGGACCAAATGCCTGACCAGTCTCCTGACCTAAAGGGCCGGCCAGGCAGTGTTTTGAACACAAGATCTGTTCACAGAAAATATATCCAAGTTCCTACATAGAAAATACGCCCCAAATGGAAGTTAGTTTCTATTTGCAAGCCATGGAGCATCACAAGCTCTCCACGAGAAAGAGTTCCTTTGCCAACCTCTGCTCCCCAGCTTCTATAAAGGGAGACTGGAAGATAGCAGAGGAAACTGTTGGGGTCAGCTTCCATTCTATCTGTCCCTCAAGGCCAAGCTGAACAGCCAGGCCCCCAACCACCCTGCTCCACCGCAGGTCTTCCAGGGGTTGTTTTTCTCGATCCCAGATGGAGCACATCACAGGCTAGGGCAGGAGGCAGAAGCTGAGAACGCCCACTCAGCACAGACTTGGACCCTGATGCTCTTTCGGGGTGCTGTAGACAGGAAGCCTTCCTCCGTGTGTCCACTGCCACCCAACTTGATGTTCCCTGGAGTTCAAGTTCCTGCGTTGGGCTGGGCTCCAGTCAGTCTTTGATCTTGAAAGCAACACCCACCAGACTCATTGTCCAGGGCAGAGTAGCGAAGAAGACAGCTCTGCAGAGCTCCCAGCCCAGCCCACATCTCCCAGACTGCACCCCTCCCCCACCCCCATGTGGTCCAAACCACCTCGAAATGGAAAACAGATGAGCCTGCTGCAGGAAAAAGTTATTTATATTATGGAATACTTCAGAGCAAGCAGAGACTAGAAAAGGTTTATCACCTGGGGCAGGAGACTCATGCCGACTGAGTCTTCTCACACCGAAGGGGCGGATGTGTTTTATGGAGAATGGAGAGGAGGAAACGCGTTGGTTTGATCTTATGTCTTGATCTCTATTTCTAATGACCTGTGTGTCGGGCAATTCCAATCCATCAAGGACAGATAACACTCAACTCAATGAGCCAGCAGAGGACTCTCTTCCTGAGAACATCCTCCCGCCCCCAAAGACAGCAGTGTAGATTGGATGGAACCTGGACCTCAATGGCTCGTTTTCCAGATACTAGGAGAGCTTAGACCACAGATGTGAACACAGCAAAGACGGGCCTTAGGCTGCAGATGTGGCTGCAACAGGCTCACTCTGCAACTGCTTTTTCAACTGCTCTGGTAGTTTTACTTTGTTTTGTTTTCTTAAATAACAGCGAGATATGAGGCATTGGTTGGACAGGGTGTGCTGTCTCTGCTGGGGACATTTTTAAATACTATACATGACGCATGAAGGAAATAAACATTCCACGGTACTGTATTCAAAGACCTAAAACAATTACTGCTCCCAGGATATAGCCTTTTCCAAGAAAACCAGGGCTCCCTGTTAGGTTTTTATAAATGTGTGTGTTGTGTATACATGTGAGTATGTATGTGTATATGTGGGTATATGTGCATGTATGTATGTGTGCGTGTATCTGTATGTGCATGTGTGTATATATGTGTATCTGTATAAGTATATATGTGCATATGTGTATGTGTGTGTATGTGTGTGAGCATATGCGCATGGGGGGATGTATATATGTGTGGATATGTGTATGTGCATGTGTATGCATGTATGTGTATGCATATATGTGTATATGTGCATATGTGATTGTATGTACATGTGCATGTGTGTATGTATGTGCACATGTGTAGTTTCATGTGGAAATGAGAGGACAACTTACTCTGTGATGTCAGTCTTCTCCTTTTGCCTTTGTGTGGGTTCTGGGAATCAAACTCAAGACATGAGTGTCGCATGGCAAGCACTTCTGCCCTCTGAACCATCTCTCTGGCCCCCAGGATTCTTTTCATACAACGACAAACATGCTCAAGTTCACTACTGGCCACCAGGAAAATGCAAGCTGCACAGGAGACTGGGGAGCAGGTCAGGCCACTGAGCTGCTGCTACAAGGACCTGAAGTCAATTCCCAGCTCCCACAGAAATATCCAGGTGCAGTAGCCTGTATCTGTAACCAAGGCCTGGCTCAGGGCAGAGGATTCCTGGGCCTTGCTAGGTACTCAGTCCAGCCATAGTGGCCAGGCTCCAGAGAGCTGAGACCCTGTTTCAAGAAAGGAAGTGGAGAGCAATCGGGGAAGAGAAAGTTAACCTCTGCTCCACTGCATAAGCGCATGCACACGACCCCCTACATACACACACACACACATACATATACACACACACAGCACACACAACACACACATACACACATAACACACACACACACGAATGACACTGAAGCTCCATTTCACCCTGACCAGAATGGATCATCACAAAGACATGCTAACCTCCAGGATTTAATGAGGATGCAGAAGAAGAAAACCTTTAAATGCTGCCAGTGGGAATCCAGACTACTGCAACCATGAAGGAAGACAATCTGGATGGGCTTCAAAAACTAAAAACAGGACTCTAACGCTAGACTTGACCCCATGGGGCCATTCTGGCTAAGTCCCTCCATCTGCCCCTCACACAGGGCATCCTGCCATTCAATGAGCATTCTAGATGTTGTCATTTGAGAACAATGAGAGTCTGTACTGCCCACCAGCCTGGCTGGCCTTCCCAAGGGACCAAATCCACCAGCCTGGCTGGCCTTCCCGAGGGACCAAATTTTCATGATGTGCTTTAATGGCTTTAAGAAGATGGTTCACAGAAAATGCATCTACAAACTCCTGGGTTCCAAACTGAAGCTGCATTAAGTGTGTGCTAATGTTTAACGGTGACAGGGTCCTCTCCAAGCAAACAAGCATCTTCCAAATCACTGAGTGGAGTCACTGGTGTCTGCTGAGGTCACTCCAGGGTCGGTGTCTGCATAACTTTGTTTCGACTCTTAACTGGACATTTTCCATGGTCCGTTTCTTATCATTTAACTCAGGTATTTAAAAATAACACCCAATGCTACTCCAGAAAAGTCTCGGAATCTCCAAACAGGATCTACAGTTGCAACAAACATCTTCAGATTCTGCTCACGGAGACGCTGAAGCAGCTCATCCAGAGTCATTTTCTCATTTGAAAAATGCACACCTGGGCCTGGCATTGAAGCTCAGTGGTACAGTGAGTGATGGGCACATGTGAGGCCATGGGGTTGTGTAAGTAACACCAAAGTGGTAATAAAATAGGACCTCTTTATTAAAGGAACGGTATTCTCTTTTTGAAAGATTTATTCATTCGCTCATTCACATGTACACGAGGCAGGTATGAACATGTGTCCTGGAAGAGGTCTGCAGAGGGCACCGTGGACCCTCCCCGTGTATCCTCCCCATGTTTCCCCCCAGCCACTATTTATTTGTGGCAGAGTCTCTCCCTAAGACTGGAGCTCATGTTCTTTCAGCTAGCCCGGAAGCCAGCAAGCCCCAGTGAGCCTTCTGTCTCCATGTGAGTGTGACAGGAACTCCTAGCTTATAACGTGGATGCTGGGTACGAACTGTGGCCTGTGCGACTGTGCAGTATGCACTCTTAAATGTTGTTACCTCTCCAGCCATAGTAAAATAGGACTTAAAAGTAACGGAGATGTATCGCTAGCTTCAGTTAACTTCCCCTAGCACACTCTTACGACCTCTGGGTGTCCCTGAGTCTATTTTCATGTCTCACAGAGCAACTGTGACTGTTCAAAAACGGACTCTGTCCCATGTGATGTACAGGGAACACCGAAACGTAGCACAGAGTGCTGGGATGCAGCCTAGCATGGAGGCCCTGGGCTCCAACCTCAATACTGGGAGAAGAAAAACAAAAAAAAAACAAAACATAGAACTTTCCAGAAGAGGTGAGGTATGATGTACAGAACTATATACAGCCTAACATGGAAGTCCAGGGTTCCACCAGCAACACTAGGAATAAAAAAACAAACAAAACAGCAGAACTTTTCAGAAGAGGTATGATGTACAGGGAGCCTACCCTTTCCCCAAGTATAAGAAACGTGAACCCATTTAAAATGTCGAGGAGAATTCTATGCAGCAGACAGAGTTATAAGTAGTAAAAGCAAGCACAAGAAGACTCGAGAACACGGGAAGAAAGCTGGAGAGGAACGAGGTTCACAATGTACAGCATGGGCACGGCAGCATGCACACGGGCGTGGTAGCAAATCGATGATACAGTCCCGGGGCTGAGGATGCAGAGGCAGACGGGGCTTGCTCATCAGCCGGTACAGCCTACACATGGTTTGTGCCAGACCAGATACATGATCTCAAAAGAACAGGTAGGAGATGCCTGATGAATGACACTTCTGGCCTCGACATGTATGCATGCATACATACACACACACACACACACACACATGCATCGCACACATGCAAATGATTCTTTCTTCTGTGTGAGGCTTTTGCTGTGGCAACTGTAGAACCGTAATATACAATGCCCTGGTCTGAGCCTCTACCCTAAACAGACATCCACACCAACGTTTGGTGAGTGCCCCAGACATCAACAGAACCTTATGCTGGGGCTGTAGCTCAGTTGGTAGAGCGCTTACCTGGCATGCACAAGGCCCTGTGTTCAATACTGCGCTACATAAACCCAGCCTGCAAAGTAGAGGCAAGGAATTTGGACTCCAAAATCATCCTCTGGCTCTACCTGAGTTTCAGGCTAGCATGGGCTACACACGACCTTCTATGCAATGGGAACAGCTTAATTACAACAGAGAGAGCACTCTAGCTGGCTCCTTTCACGTGTTAATCTAGCTGTTCCAGCCTACATGTGTGTGACCTTATGTGTGACCCTTGAGGTAGCAAGACTCAAGCTAACTCCTATTTGGAAACAGCCCCACACCCAGGGGACCCAATGCACACTATATGTGGTATGGCCAGGGAGAAGCAGACTACAACCCCTGAGCCCACTGTTAAGAGTTCCCTGGAGCCCCTCCCCCTCTTCTAGTATCCAACCTGCCCTGCAGGCCCCAGAAATGTCTAAATCCCTGCCTGTCCTGGAAAGTGTGGCAGGAGATCAGGGACCATAGCCTGAAACAGCAAAATCAAGACATGAAAGAAGTCAGCTGGCACACACAGACTGGAAACCCTTTCCTGCCTGGGCTCCATGGAAACAACAGAACATGCTTGAGAAAAGCCCTAGAGACACAGCTTTGAAAAACTTGGGCTACTGTGAAAAAGTCTATACAGAGCTACAGATCTCATGGCTTGGTGCTTTGGGGGAGTCTTTCCTCAGCTCACTGTCCCCTTCTAGGCTTGGGAGGCCTTCCCCCTCTTTTTAAATTTATTTTTACTATTTGAAATTATGTGCACGTGTCCGTCTGTGGGATGTGCATGTGTGTGCATGTATGTGTCTGTGGACACATGTATGTGTCTCTCTGTGGAATGTGGACGTGTCTGTCTGTCTGTGAGTATGTGCATGTGCCTGTCTGTGGGTATGTGTGTCTGTGGGTATATGCATTGTGTCTGTGGGTATGTGCACGTGTCTGTCTGTGGGTATGTGCATGTGCCTGTCTGTGGGTATGTGCATGTGCCTGTCTGTGGGTATGTGCATGTGTCTGTGGGTATATGGGTGTGTCTGTGGGATGTGCATGTGTGTGCATGTGTTTGTGGGTATGTGCATGTGTGTGCATGTGTTTGTCTGTGGTATGAGTAGTTGCCTACAGAGGCCAGGAATGTCAGATGCCCCTGGAGCTGGAGTGACAGGTGGTCTTCAGCTGCCTGATATGAGTGCTAGGAACGGAATTCAGGTCCTCTGGAAGATCACCATTTGTTTCTAACCACTAAGCCATGTCTCTTTATTAATGAACTGTCTCTGTTTATATTTCTAACCACCCATCCATGACCATGGTGAAGTCCTTTTGCCCTGGGACAAGCAGGCGAGCCTGGGACCAGGTGTCCTCTCAACCTAAGCCCTCAGCCAAGCATTAAACACATTTTTTTCCTTTCCCTTTTCCTACTTTTCTTCTTTGGGGGAGTGGGGACACTGGCCAAAAGCCTAAGCATGTTTTACATGACATGCTGGCTGGCTATTTCTCAGCCTCAGTGCCTAACTTAAAAGGCCATGACTCCCCCCACCCTCTGCAGTTACCACCCTGTTGCTTTTTCTCTCTTACAGTGCTAAGAGTGTCCCCTGATCTCCCTCCAGAGTCCATTCTTAAATTATTTTCTTACTGAGAACTTCAGCCTGCTTCCTGAGTAAGAAAACCATGTCAGAAGCAACAACAGGGCCACCTCCCTTCAGCATGGAGACCACACTCCAAGGACAACCCTATCCAAGGCTTTCCGACCAAGGGGGCAGCCACAAGACCTTGTCACAGCCTTGCCTTGATGAGGCTGGTGACCTGTGCACAGGATACAAGAGCCAAACCAATTCCAAACACACTTCTAGAAAACATTCCAGCAGGCTCTGAGTGGGCTCACGGGCCTCACTAGGAAAGGGTCTTCAGAAACATAGACCTAGAGCTATTCCTCGAACCCTCTCCAGAGCAGAGTGTGACATTGGCCAACTCTCAGGAGGATGCAGGCCAAGGGATGACATGCCTGGGCAGTGCCACTGTCCCCTGCTACCTTCTGGGTAGGCATCAGGGGAAAAGACTTCCTCTTTGAGAGCTTAGGTTGCTTCCTCTCTGCATCCAGCTGAGGAGTTTCCCGGGGCGGGGCGGGGCGGGGCCGGGGCGAGGCGGGGCGGGGCCGGGAGCAACAGGGCGGCCCTTGTTTCCCTGCAGGTTCAACAATCTGGTTTTCATTGAACAGTCCTCACTGCCCTCCCACCACATTTTTCTTTAATTATGATAAAAGAGGGTAACTTAATCAAGCATAAATCCTGTTGAAATGAACAGGAGAAAATAAGGGGGCTAACGTGATGGAGAGGGGGAGGGTGGAAACTTCGCCCACAGATCCTCCTCCATTCTCAGGGAGCCTGCCGGCCCAGCCCAGCAAATAAAACTGCTGGCTAGTTCCCACCCAGAATCTGGTCCTGATCCTGCCCAGAGAAGAAGAAACAAAGGCCAGGCACAACCTGCTCACTTGATTGAGGCACCTGAGAATAAAGACCACAGTTATCAGGCAGGATCCAAGGAAAAGACCTAAGTTCCAACGTGAGCTTCTTGTCTCACAGGACAGAGGCGCTGATCCTTGGTGACTTACGCGGGCAATGCAAAAGATGACAGTCATACATGCATAATGCACACATGCATTCACAGAAATGCATGGGACATCAACAAACAGGCATGTACTGTGCTCATAAGCACATACATCAGTGGTTCTCCTGCATCTGCTGACATCCCCAGTGGCAGCCCCTAAGAGATCTCTACAAGGGCAGAGTCTCAAGCCTACTCCAAACCTACAGAATCAAACACTAGGGCCTAGGCTGGGGTTCCAGACTGAAGACACCATCCAGGCTAACATTAAGGGTCCACTGATACTTACAGAGTGTGTGGCTTCCATACACAGAAGCAGTCCTAATTGAAAACAAGGGAGAAAAATCACACTTGTTCATAGTCAGGATGTGTGTTCATACAAAGAATACTTAGCTCTCAGCAATTCCATATGCCACCGGGAATCCCAATCACAGATGTGGTCCAATCACCCAGCTTCCAGATGAAGGGTGGTGCAGCAGGGTTCACTCCATCAGGGCACACGATCAGGAATCAGAACTAAGTACTGCTCCCTGCCACTGTCTCCCCTCTGTCCCCTGCAACATACACACCTCAGCAGCACACCCAATGCCAGGTCTCACAGGACTCCAGGTGGGTTAGCAGGCCAGTCCTCCCTTCTAAAGAGTGGCCTCTAGAAGGAAGCCAAGCAGCCTGAATCCAGAGGAGTACAAGGTCTGGGTGTTCATCTGTGGGGACTCAGGAGGTCCCTGCAGAGAGAGGGCAACACCATTGCAAAGGTTCTGGGCAGGGTCACAGCCCTGCTAAAGAGTGTTTGAAAATCTTTCTCTTGCACAGGCTTGAAAGACTGAAGTATTTTCTGGAGTCTCTAATTCTAAGTTTGCAAATTTTGAGAAGGTTTTCCAGGGGATAGGAATAGGTAAGTATTGGTGCCATATAAAGGTCCTCCCCTTGACCTGGAGTGATCATGATTAGGAAATTCTGTAGAGGCAATCTTTTGTGTAACATATGGAAGTTTCGCCTGTCAATAAAAAGGCCTGCACCAATGATGTGAGGAAGAATTAGAGGGTGGGACATCTGGCAGAAAGAGTATTTCTTGGATGGAAGGAAGCATGGGAGATTCACCCAGGAATGCAGAAGGAAGCTGGGCATATGAGCCTGAGGACCAGGTACCCAGCCCAGTGGCAGGCCTTAGAACAGAATACATGGGATAATTAAGTTATGAGCTAGTCAGGGAACAAGTCCTAGCTTAATCATAATAATTCAGCCTCAGAGTCGTTATTTCATGAACTTGGGTGTGTGTAGAAAGCCCTCCCCTCAGCAGATCCCGTGGGGCGTGTAATCAGTCTGCGAGGCCAGGGCACTGCTCCAGCAGGGTCCAAGGGATCATTCTGGAAATAGCTGCAACCTCAAGGAGTCTAAGAGAGACTCCGATTGGGGTGTTCTGAGTAAGGCATGGGGGGAAAAAACAAAAGCAAACCAAGAGAACAACAATAAAACCAGGACAGCTTTGAAGGGCTTCTAGGTTGACAGAAAAAGAGATACTGACCAGCTTAAGGAGGCCTCCCCTGGATGAGAGCCCATTTTTTTCTCACATGACAGGGAGGCTTCGGGGTCCTAAGGACAGACAGACTTGTCATGGGGCCTTCTGCAGCACTTACTGACTCCCTGTATGTGAAAGGAACTTGCAATCCCCAGGTGCCTCCTGCGCTCCAGACAAGTGAAGACACTCACAGAAATCCAGGCATGGGGACAAAGAGCTGCCTGGGAAAAAGGAATCTATCTGGGAAGAAGCAGGTGGCAGGATGTTGAAACAGAGGGCTGGGGAGACAGCTTGGTCAGTAAGCCTGATCCCCAGAACCCACTAACAAACAAACCAAAATCATGAGTGTGGGCTGTGGCAGCATTTGTTTGTAATTCTAGCACTGGGAAGGTGGAGAAAAGCAGGTCCCTGGAACTCACTATAGTCTTTGCATAGGAAGTTCCAGGCCAGTGAGACATCCTGCCTCCCAAACAAACAAACAAACAAACACATTGTCCTCTGGCCACACAAGTGCACATGCACTCAACACACCACAAGTATTATCTTCCCCAACTCTTACACACCCAGAGACACAGAAATGGTAGGCCTGACCTTACCAACTCTGACTATAAGCCCCCAACCTCCAGAAGGGCAAGGTGTGAATTTCTCTTGTTTAAGACAACTTGGTGAAATCATAGACTGGGTATTAGGTCTATCTTGTACCTTACTGACACAAATTGGTATAGTTATGCTCTAATTGTATTTTAAAAGAAAAGTTTTATTTTAACAGGAAGGGTGATATGTAGGAGGAGCTAAGGTGGGAGGAGTAAGGAGAGGAAGAGGAGGATTGAGGAGAGGAGGAGAGGAGGAGCTAGGTGATGAGAGAGAGAGAGAGAGAGAGAGAGAGAGAGAGAGAGAGAGAGAGAGAGAGAGAACTTGGAGGTGGATGTTCGTGTGTCTCCACCAGTCAAAGATAGTTGATATATCTGGGTTGGGTATTGGGTTATACTTCTGATTGTATGGGCATCTTGTTATTGAGCATTACCAAGCTTATAAAGCCTTTGATTAACATTTAAAAAAAAAGTATAAAAGCAAAAAGGAAAAGGGGGGATGGGATAGGGGTTTTCTGGGGAGGGGAAATGGAGAAAGGGGATGGCATCTGAAATGTAAATAAAATATCCAATAAAGAAAAAAAAGACAACTTGATGAAATACAGTCAAAGGCTCTAAATGATCACCTCTTCCTCCTGTAATGCGCAAATGGTCAACAGGCAGTCACAAACATGTTCAATGCTGGTGACCATCCATGAAGCACAATTCCAAACTACTAGGAAATACCACTTCCCAACTAAGATGGGGTAGTCTTACCTGTCCATCAACTTGACATAGTGTAGAATCACCTGGGGAGGATGCTCGGTGAGGGGACTGTACAGATCAGGTTGCTTATGAACATGTCTGGGGATGGGGGGATTGTCTTGTTTATGTTAAGGTGGGAGGACCCAGCCTAAAAGTGGAAGGTACCATTCCCTGGGGTTGGGTCCTGGGCTGTGTTAATAGAGCAGGTGAGGCAAGCACTAGCCAGCATACATCAGCCCATGGTGACTGTTCTTGACTGAATGTAATGTCATCCTTGATTCAGCCACACAGACAGGATCTTCAACATGGATAAACCCAAACTATCAGCCCAGGAGTGAAGGCCACTACATGAAATGTAAAGAGCATGCAAATACAATGGGACAGAGGGGACCCCTGCTAGGGATGGCTGGGAGATGGGGGACAGTGGGTGATGGCTAATGGGCACTGAGTATCTTTGTGGGGGTGAGGGGAACGGCCTAAAGATTGACTGTAGTTATAGCACAACTCGAAATAGATGGAATAAACTATGCTGTGATGTTGGACAGTAAACTGAATTACACTGAAGCATAAAAACAGAAGTGATTAGAAGCCAGTGGCAGAGTGCTTGCTTAGCATTAAGTGAGGTTCTAGGTTCAAGCCCATAACCAAAGACAAAGTAAAAAAGTCAGATGGAGAAATGGTTAAGAGCACTGACTGCTCTTCCAAAGGTCCTGAGTTCAATTCCCAGCAACCACATGGTGGCTCACAACCATCTGTAATGGGATCTGATGCCCTCTTCTGATGTGTCTGAAGACAGTGACAGCGTACTCACATAAAATAAATAAATAAATAAATAAATAAATAAATAAATAAATAAATCTTTTTTTTTTAAGTCAGATGTCTTAGGAATGGCTAGAAACAAGTATGGTGGAATAAAATCTGTAACCCTAGCATGGATAAGCAGGAGACAGGAGGATTACGAGTTCCAGGATAGCCTGGGATAGACAGGAAGACTCTCAAAAATGGGAGGTGCTCACAAAACTATCTACCCTTGAGGATCCATAAGCAGTTTACAATCGCTTGGAGAGGAAGAGACATTTTCTTCAGTGGTGTGACCATGGGCAAGGTGTCCCTGCTTCTGTGGGAAAACGCTTGCCCATGCTACTATAAGCTATCCTAATAAAATGAGTCACAGACTCAATGAATGGTTATGAGTACTGACTGCTCTTCCAAAGGTCACGAGTTTATTCCCAGCACCCACATGGTGGCTCTCAACCACCTGTAATGGGATCTGATGCCCTCTTCTGGTGTGTCAAGGATAGCTACAGTGTACTCATATACATAAAATAAATAAATCTTTAAAAAAAAAAATGAATCACATCCTGTACCTCCCTCCCTCCATACACACACATACACACACACACACACACACACACACACACACACACGAGGGAGCATTAAAGTAGAAAAGGGGCTATCTAGCAAGAGAAAGGGGATCAATGGGAATGAAATTGGAACAAATGAGAAGACTGGAGATTGAATAATCATCAAAAATATAAAATACACATGTGTGAAGTGTAATGAAACCCACTATTGTATATACTTAATCTCCACTAATAAAGACACTAATCGTTCTAAAAAAGACCAATTTTGAGTTCCTGGAAGTGGAAGCGAAGAGGAACTACAAAAACTGAAAAAAACAAACGGCAGGGGCGAGGGGGAGAGAGAAGGAAACGAAGTGGCAAATGAGAGGGTGAGGTTAACAGCTGTGAGTGCCCAATACCTGGGCAGACCACAACACAGACTACTGGGCTGGGGACAGCTCAGCAGGGCACAGGCAGCGCACACAGTATAGAAGAAATCTTCACCTAGCAGAGGCCAGGAAGTAGAGGAGACAAAAAGAGTCTGGAAGAGTCTGGAGATCCCTCTAGGACACGTCCTCGGTGACATCACTTCTTCCCACTAGACTCCGCCTCTTAAAGAGCCCCATCACTTCCCAACAGCACCTCAGGCTAGGAACTTTCAATGGGTGGGCTTTTGGAGACATTCCTGACTCAAACCAGTAGTTTGGGAACTGGGTTCCCATGTCCCCTTGAACAGGGATGAGGGCCCTCATCCCTGTAATATAAGAGTAATGTCCACCGCACACAGCAGCAAGCCTGGATTATCTAGGTTATAGGACACTTTGCCCTGAAAACAAATAAAATAAAGCAAACCTTGTGCTTCTGACTGGCTTTCAGCCAGAAGACATCTGGTTCTTACAATAGAGAAGGCATTAGAGGCTGGAGGTGTAGCTTGGTGGTAGAGAACTTGTAACAGGAGTAGTAACTTCATCTCCCAGCCCAATAGCACACCATGTGTCTCTAAAACCCCTGTCTCCAGGATGCTGGAAACACAGCCATGGACATCAGATCTGTAGAGATTGACGAGGAGTAGGAAGGTTGTCAATGTCCACCAAGGAGGGGCAGGAAGTCTAGTCCTGTATTTGAGAACTACACTCTCAATTATTCTTTATATGTTATAAATTCCCCTGCCAACGTTTGCAGGAAAACGTTGCCATAGATCAAAGTGTCTAAAGGGGACTTGGCCTGGACTATGAAAGTCACATGAATCTGATGTCTGTGGCAGGCTAGCCACCTTGCCAAGCCAGTCTCGGGTCCAGCCTCCCCTTCCAAGCAGAAGTCCTGTGAATCCCCACATCCCAAGGGCTTGCCAAGACACTGATGAGGATGGAATGTCTTCAGGCCATGCTCACTTCAGACAGCTTACTTAAAAGACAAAGGAAGGAACAGATAAATCACATCTGGAGAATCCTAAAGGGCCCTGTGTTTTATTTATGCCGCTGTTAACGCACCCCATTCTGTCTTCCCTCTGTCTGCTCCAAAGGGGAAGTGGGGAGAGGCATGAAGATAAAATTCTTTAACGATGATTTAACCCACAAGCTTTTGTAAATTTAGGTAAGTTCAAGGGCATGGGACCACCCCCCCCCCTTGGTGGGAAGTGTATGGCTCCTTCCAAAATCCTCCAATGGTCAGGCTAAGGCTCAAACTTTTCTCGGAGTGATTTTCAGATACAGTGATTCCACACAGACAGAACAGAACCGCTGCAAGAGCACACTCCTGAGTCCTTTCAAGGACAAAGGGGGAAAGCCACATGAAGGCACCCCATCCTTAAGCCATGAGCTAACAGATTATAAACTTGCTACCTTCAGGAGGTATCCCAAGTCCCCAGACCAGAGACTCAAGGGATCTAAAGGTTCAGTGACAAGGCTCAGTTTTTGCATTTTGCCCCACTTAACTGAAAAGTTATGGGCTTTTGTGCTATGGTTTAGGTAACTGCCCTCTGTGATAAAGGTTTGGTCCTGAGCCTAGGGCATTACTGGGAGGTAGGAACTGTCTGTCTCCCTCGAGTTGGCTTCCTGACAGCCACAGAGTGTTTCTATGAGAAGCTCTCATGAGCTCTGACTTATTACAGGCCCCAGAGCCAAGGGCAGCAGACCACTGAGTGGGGCTGTAGAAGGCTGGAATGCAATTCAGCCTCTCCCTCTTATTTTAACACGTGTGGCATGCACATGTGCATGTGTACTCGTATGTGTGAACAAAAGTATGTATGCAGGTGCATGTGCACATACATGCACGCATGCATGTGGAGGTCCAAGATGAGGCTAAGATCCAGCAGCCTCCAGTTGCTCTCTACAACATGCACTGAGACAGAGTCAGTCTCTCAAATGAACCCAGGACTCGCCCTAGTATAGCTAGCTAGCTTGTTCAGGGATCTCCCGTCTCCCTGGGATTCCAGGCAGCATTCACTGAGTTTGGGAATCCACGTTCTTGTCCCATACACTTGTACGTCATCCACTGAGCTGTCTCCCCAGCTCAACCTTCTCTATAGATCGACAGCCACTGATATTTTCTCACAATCATGGAAAGCTCAATTTGATCATACCTTCCTTTAGAAACTAAGGACCCAGAATGATGGTTTGGTACTTCTGTATAAATAAAAGGTAAGAAGGCGGACACTGGAGGCTGGGTATAGGTTAGAGCAAGGGGGAAAGACGGGGAAAAATGTAACCAAAGTCTCAAAGGAATACATTTCAGTTCTGCATGGTGGACCACAGTTACAGGAGACAGGGTTTCTCTGTATAGCCCTGGCTGTCCTGGAACTCACTCTGTAGACCAGGCTGGCCTCGAACTCAGAAATCCACCTGCCTCTGCCTCCCAAGAGCTAGGATTAAAGGCGTGCGCCACCATCGCCCGGCCGCTAAAGTGGATTCTTGTGTTTCCATCACACACACACACACACACACACACACACACACACACACGCCACTATCATTCTGGTGATTTATATGCTAATTAGGTAACAGAAT
This sequence comes from Arvicanthis niloticus, assembly GCF_011762505.2. Classification (NCBI taxonomy): domain Eukaryota; kingdom Metazoa; phylum Chordata; class Mammalia; order Rodentia; family Muridae; genus Arvicanthis; species Arvicanthis niloticus. The sequence goes on along the minus strand of NC_047665.1, from coordinate 10,779,318 downwards.
CTTCCTCTAATGTATGCATAAATGAAAGCACACACTGTACCCTATAAATACACAATTACTGTCAGCCAATAAATATTTGTGGGAGACAAATGAGGAAAGAAAAAGAGTCGTTCCATCTTTTTCCCCAACACACGTGTCCCTGTGTAGTCCAGGCTGAACTTAAACTCCTGTCCTCCTGTGACAGGAGAGGAGGAACTGAGAAATGCTGCAGAAGATGAACCCGTGAGGGGCTGGAAGTGGACTCGGAAGTCAAGAACATTTGCTTGCCTTCCAAAGTACCACAGTTCGCTTCCCAGCACTCACATGGAGGCTCATCACCCCCTCATGCCATTCAGACCTGCCATTTTCTTCTGGCTCTTTGAGGAGCAGGTGAACATGTGGTGCATATACATAATTGCAAAGAACCACCAGAATACATTTAAAAACGTAAGTAAGTCTCTTCAGAAGAAAAGATCTTCGAGTGAAGTAAGTCGGTTTGCAGAGGATTGGCGGCCCGCCCTCATCAGGCAGTGTCTAACAAACTGAGCATGCGCAACACAAACCCCAAGAGACCAGATGGCTTGCTTAGGATGCTTCTGCTTTCTCCACTGCTCGGCTCGCTCGCCCGCCCACGTCTGCTCTTGCCGTGCTTTTCCTTTCTCATTAAACTTTCCATTTCCATGCCGTGCCGAACTTAAAAGGCTTGACCTGTTCTCCATCTTGTCCTAGTGGCTGCCTAGATTTTCACCTAATCTGTATCATGGTGTTTTTCTCTTCAACTCTGATAAAAGTGTCCCTCCAACTTCTTTCTCAGACCACTTTAAATACTTCCATTAATGAGGCTAAGAACTGCCCACAAAAGTTTCCCCAGGTAATACTCCTGCCTCAACTTCCTGACTCCCAGGATTTCAGGCATGTCCTACCACGCCTGGCCCATCACTTCATTTTTAAAGAAGCATCATGTAACCAAGGTTAATTATGTAATTATGTAAATATTGTCATCTAAGCAAGCAAGCAAGAAACCAAGCTTCTCCAGATGCCCCTTCTCACTCCTTAAGACTATACAAGGCGCCTATCATGGTAGCTTGCTCAGCAATCCCAGTACTCAGAAGGCTGAGGCAGGATTGCCAGGAGCTGGAGGCCACCCTTGGCTACAGAGTAAGCTCTAGTCCAGCCTGGATCATCACAAACTGGTACATGATCTCAAAACAAACTAGACAAGAGCAAGGTAACATTACATTTTCAAAATATGGGCCCCTACCATTTAGCTTCCCGGGGGCCCATGAACCAGCTAAACCTAAGCTGTGAGTATAACCTGATCCTACATCCTTCCAAACTGTGCCCCAAGAGATGTTTCCTTCCCACTGCTGCCTCCGGGACATTGTGCCATCCAAATGAAACAAACATGAAACAAACAGCCCTGTCCTGCTTTACCTGAGGAAACACAACCTCCAGGGCCTTAAGTTACAAGACTGGTAGCACAGTAAAAATGGGTAAGGGAATAAACACATCCGTTCTTCCACATACGTCTGCCTGCTGACTGCTTACAGCACAACTCTGTCCTGGAGTTGGAACCACAGGATGCATGGTGGCTACTGAAACTTTGGCAATATTAATTTAACCTTTTTAAAGAAACAGGCATTAGGGGGTTGGAGAAATGGCTCAGTCAGTAAAGTGATTGTCCTTCAGCAAGAATAATGTGGTTCAGATCCCAGCATCCATGTAAACACAGGACAGGCATTAGGGTCTCCTGCCTGCAATCTCAGCACTTAAAAGGCAGAGACAGTGAATCCCTAGAAAAGGCTGGCCAGATACACTAGCCACCCACGGCCTGGTGAGCTCCAGGTTCAGGGGGAGACACTGCCTCGTGTGACAGAGAGGATCCACAAAGACACCAAAATTCAATCACTGTGAGGTTACAAAAGCACATGCACATTCATGTATGCACACAGGTCTACCTGCACACGCATGTACACCACACATATACCAAAGGATAATAAGCATCAGGAGGCTAGAGATGTCTCATCAATTGTGTCTGCCACACAATAATTCATGGTCCAGACTCCAGAACCTACATAAAAAGACAGAGTGACTTAAGCTTGCAACCCCAACATCTATGGGGGTGAGGAGTGGTAGATGCCTGCTCCTCATTAGCTAGCTGCTCCAGACAAAATGAAAAGCTTCGTATGCACTGAGAGATCCTGTCTCTTCGGGAGGAAGGGAGGGAGGGAGGAAGAAAGGGAGGAAGGAAGGGAGGAAGGAAGGGAGGAAAGAAGGGAGGGAAGGAAGAAGGAAGGGAGGGAGGGAGGGAGGGAGGAAGGAAGGAAAGAAGGGAAGAAGGGAGGGAGGGAGGGAGAAGAAGGAAGGGAGGGAGGGAGGGAGGGAGGAAGGAAGGAAAGAAGGGAAGGAGGGAGGGAGGAAGGAAGGAAGGAAAGAAGGGAAGGAGGGAGGGAGGAAGGAAGGAAGGAAAGAAGGGAAGAAGGGAGGGAGGGAGGAGCAGGAAGGGAGGGAGGGAGGGAGGAAGGGAAGGAGGAAAGGAAGGAAGGAAGGAAGGAAGGAAGGAAGGAAGGAAGGAAGGAAGGGAAGAAGGGAGGGAGGGAGGGACAGGAAGGAAGGGAAGGAGGGATAAAGAAAGGAAAGAAGGAAGAAAAGAAGGAATGGAGGGAGGAAGAGAGAAAGGAAGGAAGGAAAAAAGAAGGAAGGAAGAAGAGCCACTACAGGTGATGTTCTACATCTCCCTCTGACCCTCCAACCTCTGTACGTACAAACATACACACATGTGCACAAATCCACACCAACACATGACATACTCAAACTTGCATACAAATAAACCCAGCTGGCATTAAACCATCTGTGCATCTATAATGGCACAGATACATACCCGAGACTGGGTAATTTATAAAGAACAAGGATGTGACTCTCACACATCTGGAAGCCTGGAGGTCCAAGGCCAAGGGTCCCAAACCTGGGAAGAGCCTTCTAGTTACATCTACCCATGGAAGAAGGAAAGGGGCAAGAGAAGAGAGGAGGCGGGATGTAGGAGGGTAGACCGGGAAGAGGACGGGAGGGAAGAGAACACAGGGAACATCGCAGGTTTGGAGATACACGTTTTAATTTTTATTTCACTTTATTTTCTTCTTATTGCCCTCTGGCTTCCACACAGTACCACAGGCATGATGGAAGTGGGAGGCGGGGAGCAATGGAGGCAAGGCTGGCAGCAAGTGGCCACTTTAACACTCACAGGAGAACCCACCTATGCACACAGGACCTGGAGTCCAAGGTGTACCCAGAACCAGCTGTTACTGTTCCCTTTATCCCTCTATCCTCCAACTACTTGGCCCCGGTTATGGGTGTGATACAGGGGATCAGGGCTGTAAGATGGAAAGGAGACTCCAGGAACAAAAAGAACAGGGACATGATAAAGAGGAGAATGCTCAATGCCCTAATCCCCTGGGTTGTTTACAAATTCCACCGACCACACATGAGCTACACATGTGCAGCTCTGCCCCTGAACAGATGTTGTGAAGAGAACTGAAGCACAGCACCACCGTGGTCCAGGACTACATGGAAAGCATCCGTGATGCAGGAGGTACAGACACAGGCCCCTGCTGGGGTAGCCCAACCCCACAAAGACCCTGAACTCTTAGAACAGAGTCTGAAGTCTGCCTAGAAGGAAGGAAACAAGTCTCATAATCAAAATATTATTCATTCATTTATCTATTTATTGTTTGGTTGGCTGGTTGGTTGGTTTTTTTGAGACAGGGTTTCTATGTGTAGCCCAGGCTGTCCTCAAATTCAAAGATCCACCTGCCTCTGCCTCCCACATGCTTGGATTAAAGGTGTGCACCACCACTGCCTGGCTTCCAAAATATCATTCTAAACTCTCCATAACACAATCTAAAAATTCCCCATACAAAAAAGTCCAAGAACATCTCAAATGGCCAATATACACCAATGATTTGTTACAGTTGCAACATCCAACAAAGAAGACTTCAATAATGCTATATAAAATTAACTACAAAGGCCAACCCAGAAACAAACAGAAAGAGAGACCATCTGCAAAAACTAAGATGTCTAGAGAGGTGTCACCAAAAGCTGCTGAACCTGTGAGGGTGGAGAGACAGCCTGGGGTCAAGAGTGCATACTACTTATCCACAGGACCTGAGTTCAATTCCCAGTACCCATGTCAGGCAGCTCACAACCACCCATCACTCCAGCTCTAAGGATTCCACTCCACAACCACCACACGCACATGCACACGCGCGCACACACACACACACCCCTAACCACATAGGAGCACACATAATTTAAAATACCAAAATAAATCTTTTTAAAAATACAGAACTGAAACAAGTATTTAAAATGTGATGTGAGACCAAAGAAGGCCTGTGGGGACATCATGGGATGTCTGACATTCCTACTGTTAAGAGGCTCTGGAGGAGAGGGGAAAAAAAAAATCAGACTAACAAGTTAAATTGAGTGAGCTCAAAAAAGATGGATGAAAGGAAGGAAGGAGAGAGGGAAGAAAGGAAGAAAAAAGAGAAGGAAGGATTAACACATAGTAACCATTCTCTGAAAACTGAACACAAATGGATAAAGCTCTTAGAGAGACACCTGAGGAAATTTATAGACAGAGAACCAACCAATACGCCCCACCTAGTCCTGTAAAAGACAACCAGCCCAGTGACAGCAGATTTCTTCCTGGGAACAATGGAGGCTGGAAGGATATGGAACAGAGAGGACTCACTAAGACACTAAGACTCTGCAGTTAGAAATGTGGGCTCTCCTGGGACCAGCAACCCACACTTGTATGTTTACCATGCAGAAATTAACCCCACAGTGGTGTTTATAACAGCCCCATGCTGGGAATAACTCAAAAGCCCTCAACAGGAGTAACAATTATTCCTGCCGCTGTGACCAAACACCTGGTGAAAGCCTGTAAGGAAGAATGGGTTTCTTTTGGCTCGCGGTTAGGTTCCATAGCCCACCAGGGAGGACTACTTGTGGTGGCGGAAGTGTAGGGCAGCTGGCTACACCACACGCCCAGTCAGGAAGCAGAGAGCAATGAACCGGTGCACAGCCTGATTTCACATTCTCCTCTTTTTTTATTCAGGATGGCAGCCCCCACCCACATTCAGAGGGAGTCTTCCCTACTCTGTTAAACCTTTCAGGAGGAAGCATCGTGGACCATGTGTTTTCATGGTGACCCCCAAATGCCCCTCAAGTTGACAGTGAAGATTATTCATTACAAGTAAAGACAGACAAACCCACAGAACAGCCATCAGAATACACTCGCCATGGCTGGTGTGCTGTTAAGAATTAGGCTAAACGAGAGGAAGAGATAACATTCTGAAGATTAAAACTTTGCAGCTCTGTCTGGAACTGTTGAAAAGGCAAAACTGTAGGCACAGAGACAGTCTGGGGCTGCCAGAGCCCCGGGCTGGGGTAAGGGGACCATGCAGCAGTTCCGGGCCACTGAATCATACAATCTCTAACAGAGGTAGTAGCTGCACAATGGACCCAGGAGTATCTTAAAACTCATAGATATGAGTAACCCCTCCCAAAAATGCCAATCAGTGTTCATCTAAAAATGAAATTTCATCTTTCTTGGGGATTTTTTTTAAAAGGATGAAAACAAAGTTAACAATTCCTAAAACCCACTACGTCACAGATTCTGTTCATTTGAGTCTACTGCTATAGAAAAGTAGGTAACCACAAATTACTGATGGCTAGGAATGGAGTGTGGGTGGGTAGGTGTGTGTGCGTGCATGTGTGCTAGAGACAGACAGACAGAGACAGAGAGACAGAGACAGAGATAGAGACAGAGGGGGTGGAGATACGGCCCATTTCCTACCTGAATGGTTTTTACATCAGAAGTCTGCCCAGAAAACCCTAACAATGTGCAACCAGGTCTTTCCTGGAAAAGGTTTGCCAATCGCCAATCTAAGCTGGTGTTTGGATAACTTAGTAGTTAAAGAAGAAAGCATCATTTTGTTTGATTAACAACTACCTGAACAGTCACACACTGTTGAAGGCTCCAAGGCTATTGTTTTAAAACCAAGGCAATTTGCTGAGAACAGAGCAGAAGGGATCTGGTATTCAAGCTGCCGGAGGCCTAGGTTCCAGTCATCTGAGGGAAAGGGCCACCAGAGCTACTTTTCACTGCAACTTTGCCCTGGAGGTGCCATCCACCCCTTATGTCAATGTGTGTTGCGACCACTGCCAGCCTTCCAATTCCCAAGCACGCACACACACCCCATGCCACTTTCTTGCATGACATCCTATGATGTTGAAAGCAACTCAAGATTGAAAGCAATGTCTAAATATTTAATAAGACTCTAAAAGCTGAAAATGTAAAATACAAAAGGAAAGAGAAGCCTCTGTCTAACCCATTGCTCCAGGCAGCCTGCAGACAACCCCAAAGACCACGGGGTCGGACACTGCAGTGCAGAGGGACATCAACACTTCGAGGGAACATTGTCACACTGAGGGATAGTACCAGGGTCCAGGCTGAAGAGCTCTGCTGGACATAGCTAGCCTTACCTATTTTTGACATCTTCTCTGGAGCTTGGGAAACAGCATGAGGTGGGTTATCCTGTGCTGTCTCCAACAGCTCTCAGAGACATCTCCACCTTGATGTCTTAGGGCAGTAACACGTCCTCTGAGAACATATCAGTTCTCATTGTGTGCAGAGAAGATAAATACATATGTGCACACACATACACACTCACACACACATACACGTGTATATGTATATAAAGTCATACATGTAGATGAAACTAGATACATATTATAGACATATTAAAGATATATGCATATATATTAGACAAGATACATATACAATATATGCCATATATACATATACACAAAAATCTCACTCTCTTTGCCTTTCCCCACCTAAGCCATCTTGAACTCTTTTCCTCTATCTACCTCAACATATCTCTTATTGGTCACGAGGCCACATAGCAGCTACCAGTTAAGTTGTTTGAATAATAAATGAACCCACTCACAAAGTAGAAGACTGCGTGTGTTTGCCTGCTATAACACAAAAGTGTAAACACCTGTTTCAAAGGGATTTGATATGCAGCTTGAATCTCACCCTCTGACACACTGCTTTCCAGAGAAGGCTGTTCCAGTGTTTCACATTCACATGTTCTTTTGCAGGTGACTCTGGTTCATCCGTGTCAGTCAGGAACAATTTCCCCAAGAATCAGGGCAGGTCTGGGGATTGCTGTGAGCCACCATGAAGAAACGAAGTGGCCCTCTGACAGCTCAGAATGGAGCCTAACTGCCCAGATCCAACTCACTGGTATTTTTTGTTGTTGTTGTTGTTTTGTTGTTTTGTTTTTGTTTTTTGTTTGTTTGTTTTAAAAAAAAAAAACACTCTTGAGAGAGTCCTTCCTGGAACCTAGTTACTAAACTATGAAGAAGCCAAACCCTGTATAAAGCCTACTCTGAAGTTCTTAGGTAAAGGGAAACAACCCCCTAGTTCTGAAGGAAATCACCATCAATTAGCCCAGCCAAGCCAAAGCTACAAGTACCTGTAGTGTGCACAGCAGCACCTTGCCAAAGCCACGGGAGAAGCATCAAGCCAGAAGCCACCACCCCACAACCCCCTGGCACAAACATTATCATTTACAGCACTTGGTGAGAAAGTGTTTGATATGCTACCATGAGGACCTGAGTTCAGACCCCCAGCACCCCATGAAGCCAGACACAGTGGAACAGGTGAGATGTCCTAGAGTGGGAACTGGGAAGAGGCAGCGGAATCCCTGGAGCTCAATGGTCAGCAACTCTAGGCAGGCAGTGAATGTCTGTCTCAGTTTGGGTTTTATTGCTGTGAACAGACACCATGACCACAGCAACTCTTATAAAGGAAAACATTTAATTGGGGCTGGCTTACAGGTTATAGGTTTAGTCCGTTATCATCATGGCAGGAAGCTTGGCAGCACACAGGCAGACACGGTACTGAAGGAGCCAAGAGTTCTACATCTTGATTCAAAGGCAGCCAGGAGGAAACGCTCTTCCATACTGGGTGGAGCTTGAGCACCAGGAGAAGGCAAGCCTTCCTCCACAATGACAAACTTCTTCCAACAAGGCCACACCTCCTAATAGTCCCTAATAGTCCCACTCCCTGTAGGCCAAACATTCAAACACATGAGTGTATGGGGGCCACACCTATTCTAACCACCACAGTGAGCCCTGAGTTTAGGGAGAATAGTGCAGGAAGGACTGGTGAGATGGCTCAGTGGTTAAGAGCACTGACTGTTCTTGCAGAGACCTGGGTTCAATTCCCAGCACCCACATGGTGGCTCACAACCATCTATAACTCCATTTCTAGAGGATCTGACAGTCCACGGATATCAGGCATGTTCATGATGCATATACATAGATGCAGACAAGACAGACATTCACTTAAAATGAATAAAGCTTAAAAAGATGTAATTTAAAATAAGGGAGATAGTGAAAGAGGAAGGCATCACCTCTGGCCTCCACACTTGCACACATGGGGATACACACCAGTCCACAAGCATACAACACACACACACACACACACACACACACACACACACACACACAAAACTAGTGTTGCTTTTTGAACAGCCCTAAATTACAGAGTGATATTCTTCCACGGCAGCCAATAGCAGAATGCTTATCTGTAGTGGAGTTTCACAGTTCCGTGAAATTCTAAGGATCTGTCTGCTCATCATTGACTCTAACAGAACAGATCGGTCCACTTCTGTCATTTGTTTTGAGGAAGTCCAAGTAAGAAGAGATTCCCCGGCTAAATCAAGTCTACCATCTGTGGGATGCTCTCTGACTGTGGGCTCTCACATAAACACATGTACAGCTCCTGTGTCTAGTTGGCACTATCTGTCACAGGAGACCCCTTGTCATCTCAGTAAAGGGTAAGGGGCTGAACTCTGAGATTCCTAATGCTCTGTGTAGGAAACCTTGAGGAGACACCAGGAGTTATGTATAGACCCAGGCCTGTGTCCATCCACAGTCTGTAGAACACCACCTATTCTTCAGCTCATCGCTGGTCCCTCATCACAGGGAGCTCTCTCTCTCTCTCTCTCTCTCTCTCTCTCTCTCTCTCTCTCTCTCTCTCCTCTCTCTCTTTCTCTCTCTCTCTCCTGGTAAGCAGGATCAAAAGTCACAAAGAAAACTCAAGGTGTAACAGGATCTGTTCACCTGGGCCTGGGTGGGGGAGGTGTGACCCAGGGTAAAAGCACATACCTTCTTCACTGTAGTACACTGTGCCTGCCTGGCGGGGCAACACCCAGAGGCTGCACAGACGGACGCCCTATAATTCACCTTACTGCTGAGCTGTGGAATCCCTGGGTCCACAGAGCAGTGCCTTCAGGGAAGCTGTGTTCCCCCCTGAAAATTCAAGCTGTAAATTACCCTTGACAAATTAACTCTCGCTTGTCTCTTCAGAGAAATTTGAAAAGGGAGGACTGATTCTCCAGGAGCGAGTCTGGTGGTCTTGTCAGAATGGTTGGAAGGGGTGTGTGTTATTTGGCTTGACAAAGACTTACAGTCTGTAATTCTGTCCTCGCCTGTTGAAAATCAAGTTATGGCATAGAAAAGTGATGGCTGACAAAGCCCCCAGCCCAGGGAAGGCCCCCAGCCCTCATGACAACTAAACTCACTCAAGGACGAGAGAAAAATCCCTCATCCCCACTCTGAGGTCAAGAAATGCAACCCCTGCTTCAGAGCAGGATCAATTCAGCAAAAGGATTTTGCCAGTATGCTGGTGAGCCTTCTACCACTGTGACAAAATACCAGAGATGTAGCTACTTAAAAGAAGAAAAGGTTGTGTGTAGGGTCACAGTTTCAGGCTTCAGTTCACAGTCAATTGGCCCAGTTGCTTCCTTAAAGTGCAGGATGAGAAATCCAATCATGACCAAACACATGAAGAGCAAAGATGCTTACTATATAACAGCCAGGATCCAAAGACAGAAACACAGAAGGGGCTGAGGTCCCAGTATGTTCTTCCAAGGTATACCCCCAATGAACTAATAACTTCCACTCTGTACTGGCTGGGTTTGTGTGTCAACTTGACACAAGCTGGAGTTATCACAGAGAAAGGAGCCTCCCTTGAGGAAATGCCTCCATGAGATCCAGCTGGAAGGCATTTTCTCAACTAGTGATCATGGTGTGTGTGTGTGTGTGTGTGTGTGTGTGTGTGTGTGTGTGTGTACACAGCCCATTGTAGGTGGTGCCATACCTGGGCTGGTGGTCCTGGGTTCTATAAGAAAGCAAGCTGAGCAAGCCAGGGGAATCAAGCCAGTAACATCCCTCCATGGCCTCTGCATCAGCTCCTGCTTCCTGACCTGCTTGAGTTCCAGTCCTGACTTCCTTTGGTGATGAACTTCAATGTGGAAGTGTAAGCTGAATAAACCCTTTCCTCCCCAACTTGCGTCTTGGTCATGATGTTTGTGCAGGAATAGAAACCCTGACTAGGACATTCTCCCACCACAGATGACTGACCAACTTAGAGAGGTGAGGGAAGCCACCCATGACAAAGGCTGGCTGTTGAGGTTCAAGGAAGGCAGCCACCTCCTACCATAAAAGGGACAAGAAGAAGCAGTGGGTAGAAGCTGAGGCAGCCATCCAGGATACCAAGCCAGCTACGTCAAGCCACACTTTCTGGTGTTGGTGAAACAGACTCGAATTGGGAGAAGAAGAAGCCATTCTAGGATTTCATAGCTAGAGAGGAGAAGCCAGGAGCTGGGTTTTAAGCTTCAAAGCGACTGTCATGGACAATGCAGTAGTGAACCTGGGCCCCTGAGAATCACATTAAATTCACTGTGGCTCTGTTCCTTAAGAGGAATAAGGCCAGAAGATAGCACACGGCAGTTTACTGGCTATTTCAGATCTACTGTCAAGACCTGTTGCTCAGAAAAAACGGGGGAGGGTAAATTTCCTTTCAAAGTTGACTGATCAGAGACAATGTGCCTAACCCCAAGAGCTTTGGTGGACTTGTATGTACAGTGAGACTATGGTGTCCATGCTGTTTAACACCAAATTCACTCAGCAGTCCGTGAGCTAAGGGGTATATGATGATTCACTCCGATGATGAAGTTGGCAGTCTTTAGAACTACTGAAGACACAAATCTCAGAGCATGTCTGTGGGGGATTATCTAGGCTAGGTTAACTGAGAGGGGAAGACACACCCTGAATGTGGGCAGGGCCATCTCACAAACTGGGGCCCTAGACTGAAAGAAAAGGAGAAAGATGACATCAAACATCCATCCATCCATCCATCCATCCATCCATCCATCTCTCTTTGCTTCATAAATGTAGCGGCAATGTCACACTCCTACGGCCATGACTTACAGCCATGATGAGGTGTACCATCTAACCCTGGGCCAAACAAGGAAGGAATGCTGTCCTCCTAACTTTCAGTCTTTATCCATTCTGTATGGCACTGTAACTCTCCTGGTGGCCCTGGGCAGAGGAACCGAAACCCTTCTGGAAAGGATTCACCACCCTGGGTACTAAGCACATCTGTGACATACATGAACAGCACAGCAGGAGTTTGGAAGAGGTTTCCCTCTGATCCTCATGGATGACTTCCAGGAGATCAAGACTCCAAATAACAGGCAGGAAGGCAAGAGCACGGAAGAAAGAACGCAGACAAGCACAGGTGAGAGGGGCTGCTTGGGAAGAGTGAACAACGACTCTGGTCACTTCACGTGGATTCTATTCTGAGGGGAGAGGCTGTGATACAGCGGAAATGACGGCAGCAGATTTAGGAGATTGCGTGAACTCGGGGTTGAGGAGATGGCTCGGTCAGTAAAGCTCTTGCTGCACTGGCCTGAGGTCCTAAGCTCCCTCTTGAGAAGCCACAACAAAAGGGCAGGCATGGAGCTGGGTGCCATGGTGCAAGCCTTTAATCCCAGCACTCGGGAGGCAGAGACGGGCGGATCTCTCTGAGTTCGAAAGCAGCCTGGTCTACAGTGAGTTCCAGGACAGCCAGGTCTATACAGTAAGACCTTGTCTTTTTTTTTTTTTTTTTTTTTTTTTTAACAATTAATTTAAAAAGGCAAACATAGTGGTATGATTAAAATACCTGTACTGAGAAAGATGAGCCAGACGGATCCCTGGGACTCCCCTAGCCTAAAAGGTAAGTCCCAGGCTGCCAAAGAGATCTTCTCCTTTTAAAGAAAGTAGACAGATAGTACCTGAGGAACAACACTTAAAATCACCCAGCCGCCCCCTCCACAGCACACAATGAGCACCCACGCACATATACATGTACACAGACACACAAAGGAACGCAGGTAAACTGAGCTGACAAGCAACGGTGGGCCTGAGGACCGCTCCTGTCTAGAACACCATCCTGTGGTGGCAAAAGGACTCTCAAGTATCAACACACGCTCTGGAGAAATTGTCCGTACAGCGAGGAGTCAAAGGATGCTTTGACTTATTTTAAGAAGCTGCCACCCCCACCCAGACTTCAGCAACCATCACGCACTGAGTCAGCAGCCATCGGCACTGAGGCAAGACGCCCCGCCTCGCCAGAACAGGACTCTGACTCGCTCTTCTTGGCTCAAACAGGCAGAGCATTTTTTTAAGTAATAAAGAACTTAATTACAGTATGCTCATTTTTTAGACATAAGTCTATTTCCCCTTTAATAGACCCAAGTGTCGTATCAACATACCTTTCATATTGCACTGAGAAATCACGAACTGTGTGGAACTCCCTTTACTAGGGTATTCGCTTTACTTAAACCAGTCTGGAACCAAACCCACCAAGTCTCCAAGGCGTCCCTCTATGCCTGATTCCCGCTTCCTCTGCTGACAGACTTAGACAAGCCTCTGGGCCTCTCAGGTTTAGAGCTAAGCAGAGGCAGGAGGAAGGGCCATGGAGCCCAGTACCTGCCCCTGCCTTGGGGCAGCACTGACAGAGCTGTAATTAGACTGAACTTGCCAACTGTTCCTGAGCTCAGAGAAAAGGCTATAAATACCTCCAGGGATTATGAACCCCAAAGATAATCAATTATTTTCTCATCAAAAGGAGGCCAACAAAGAGGCTCTAAGGGTGGGGAACCCATAATTTACTTAAGCCTGGAGTTTTAAGAGGTCTTCCACAGTGTGGAGAATGCCACAGGGTCCCAGAACTAACCCTGCATTTCTCCAACAAAATGCCTGAGAAGTCCTTTAATAGCTAGGTTAAAAAAAAAAAAAATACCAGAGTAACACTTTAATGATATGCATCACTAACTTCACATGTGGGCAAGAAAAAGGAAGAGAAAGAAGAATGAATGGACCTTGCCCAAGAGACCACAAAGGCCACACTACTTGAAGGCTCCTGGGCCTCACAACTTCTCCTGCTCCCAATAATAAGCAAGCTTGTTATCTAGTCTTGGACACACCTGGATGTCTTCTCTGGCTAGGATTCTAGAAGCTCCCTGTCACTCCAGGAGGGCCTCTAAGAAGACACTCAGAGCCCATGCCCAACCGCACCCTCAGGTCTCACCCTTATCTATGAGGCATGTGCACGAAGAAGAACCTTCACTCTCCACAGATGAAAACCAAGCAGTGACGACAGCCTCAGACTCCTCCAGGAAACTCCTAACTATACTTTTCAGGGCTGAGGGCATGGCTCGGTTGGTTAGGTGTTTGCAGAAAGACAAGCATGAGAACCGGAGTTTGTATTCCCGGGATGAAAGGCCCAGTGTACTTAACACTTGTACTGAGGGGGAAGAGAGAGGAGGGTGAGCCCCGAAGCTCATACATACATGCATGCATGCATGGTTGCATAGAAAGTGTATTTTCTTTTAGCAAGCAAATTAAAGAGGAAGCAGCCCTAAAGGCCATGGGGACTGACATAGGAAAGGGGCGGATGGTGGCACTGACAACAATTAGGAGATTGGGCTGAACTTCTGGGAGAGATGTGTTGCTCACAAGCCACTCTACCACACAGGGAGCCTATCCCAGATGGAGAGGTAACAGCATCCTTTTGGTGTTTGTTGGCAAGGGACAGACAAAAAGAGGAAACACAACTTTTAGGAGTTTTTTCCTTTCTTTTCTTCTAACTTATATTGATCTTTTTAACACCGACCAGACAGACCAGACAGACAGACAGACAGAATCAGGAGTCATGGAAGAATGGAAAGTAAAGCTGTTTTCCACCCTCATCCCTGTCCAGTCATCCCTACTTCCCTAGCAGGGGTAATGACGTCAGCTTTTTTAAACCACAAGCCCTGAGTACTTCCAGCCTACACACACACACACACACACACACACACACACACACACACACACACACACACACACGTGTGCCAGAAGTCAAGGTGGGAGATCGAAGTGCTCTCCAGAACCTCTCTGTTCATCCCTAGAAGACAAACCAGGCACCATCACATCCACTGCAAAGCAAACCCCAGGTGAAGCACCGGGCCTTAAGGGACTCAGTCTTAGAACCGAGTGAGGTCTACCCTTCATAGATCCTGCCTCTTAAAGAAAGCCAAAGCTTCGTTGCCTCGTTTTGGTTTTTTGGGAGTTTTTTCCCCCTAAATAGATTCTTTTTCTGCCTAGTTGTCTAGTTCCAACATGTGCTTGCTTGCAGAGCTGTGACCCACCAGGTTCCTTCAGGAAGAACTGGGGAGGATAGCATCCTGTTTGCCCAACTGCCCCCCTCCCAGGGTTACAAACAACCCATTCATCCTTGATCATCATTTTAAAAGCAAAAGAAGAAGCAGGTCTTCTAGAGACAGAAAGTCAGTGTTTCCAGACTCTATTCTCCACACCAGCTTCTTTTCTTCATTTTAGTGTGTGTGTGTGTGTGTGTGTGTGTGTGTGTGTAGGTGGGTGGGTGCACATGCACACATGTGCATGCGCGTGAAGATCAAAGAGGAAAGCTTTGGCTACAGGGGTGGAAGGGTTTCGGCAGAACTGGAGGTGGGTGCTGGGATCCAAGCCCTAGTCTTCTGATATATCAGTAAGTGCTCTTAACCACTGAGCCTGACAGCCATTCTCTGAAACAGTTTGGGGGTTCTTTGAGGCACTGGGCTTGGAGCCCAGGCCTCCCACATACTCTAGGTAAGTGTTCCACTGAGCAGCGTCCCAGCCTCGAAGACAGCTTTTAATACTGTGTGAATGGTACTGCTGAAGGGCCTCCCTACATCCCACCCCTCCATCTGACTGCATCTGTCAGCATCTGGCAGATCTAAGGAACTGGTTCCTCTCCTGGCTTTTTGTCTGGAGCCTGAGCTGCTGAGCTCTGGTACTGTTGGTCCCAGCCAAGACCACTCCCACCGTGGAGCGGAGCGGGAACACTCCTCCACTTCCAGTCTGGCAAAATGTGGGCTCCCCCCCCCCCTTCCCCCTTCCCCCAGCCTTAAGTGACTGTCAGGACTTAATCAGCTGGAAATTTGCATGCACCGAGTTAAGTTTGAGAAGACTTCAGACCTTTTAAAATCATATTTTCTAAACTGAGCTACAGCTTCCCGTGCTGAGAGGGGATTAATGGATGGGGCGCCAGTTTTACTGCCTCTGCTGGGTAGTTTTTTGTGTTGCCAGGGAAGGCCCGCTAAGCCTTCTAGCAGAATAAGCTAACAAGCCTTGGAGCCTAGGAAGCAGACCAGGTCTCAGGTCGTTCGCAACAGCTCCACTCTCACCTTCAGCGGAAAATTCCCAAAAGCAAGCTCCTCAGCTTCCTTCACCCCATTTGTCAATGGGCCCCTGAGGAGGCAGTCTGCCCTGCAGCTGAGCCAGAACAAAGGGAGGAGGAGAACAAAGGGGTCGAAAAGGTTAACAGAGATGCCTCAGCCAGGCTGTAAGAGGAGGCTGGTGACAGGGATGAGGCCCATCACTCTGACAGGCCCAGCACCCTGCCTTGAACAAAGCCTGCTTTCTCAATAGGTCTCCATCACTCCCAGGGGTAAGGTGGCAGTGACGGGGGTGGGGGGGCTGAAGAGCGTCCCCCAACTGGGCAGCCTGTGTCTCTAGCAACCTGGGCCTGGGTCACTGCACAGGGGTGTCACTCAGGACACAAAGGAGAGGGCCAAATGCCTGGGTGAGAGAGGACCTGAAGAGAGTGGAGCTCTCACCAAAATGTGTGATGGGGGTGGGGGGTGAGCAGCCATGATCACCAGAATTTGGGAGGGCCTACCACTTCTGAGGGGGTGATATGCAACAGTCCCTAAATTGAGTATCCAAATCTTTCTCACCCCCTTGCAGTCTCGAGAGAGTCAAAACAAGGTCAGGGTGGCCAGACCTGCAGCCCATGGGCATGGGTCATCCCCATCTGTCTAGCAGCTGATTCTACCTACCGTCAACTCTGTCGCCATCTTTGTCTACAAGCAACTCTACACGGGAGGCTCTATTTGTACCACAACCTAACAGCAAGCCCTCTCTGTACTCACTGGTATCTCCTCTCCCCACACCTAAGATACACCTCCAGCTTTGCTACAGTCTCCACGAGCCTCTCAACTTCCCCCATGCTGTATGGAAGCCTTCTTCCTACCCTGACCCATTCATCACATTTCTTCTAGGCTGTGTAAGAGTGTCAGGAAGCTACTCTGAGGTGGCAGCTTCTCTGGAAATGCACACCTAACTCCATCCTGGGAATAAACTTTTCTCCTTTAAAAAAAAAAATAGGTTTTCCATCTGGGGGTAGGAAGGGTGTAATTGCAGGGCTCTCACTGTGTAGCCTGAAGCAGGGAGATTAAACAGATGAAAGGGAGAGATAACTTTACCTGCCGGGCATCTTTTTTCTCACCACAGGTCACGAACCCATTACTTAACATTTAAAAGGCCCAGGAGGAGCCCTGGGAATACGTAAATATGGAGGCCGGCAGCTCCTGGGGAGGAGACTGCCTGCGTTCCTTTTATCCAGGATGGTCAGGAAATTCAAACCCTTTCACAATCCCCAGGAAGGCCTCTTTTAATGTCCCTGGCTCTTGGGCAGATGCACTGAAGAATGGCCTCGAAAGACCCTTTAAGGGAGGGGCTTGGCTGTCATCCTGAATGGGGGTGGGCTGTACTGGAGGGAAGAGAAAAAAACCGTCAGCAGGCCCTTTTCTGAGTTTGGGAAAACCTCTTGTTGGGATTATTTTAACTTAGTATATAATATTTCAGAGTGAACGAGCCCAAGACTTGGTGAAGGCCCTCTATTCCTCTTATATTAACTGCAAACCTCTGCCATTTTTTTTTTCTGAAAGCAATACACAGCACTGCTTCAGTCGCCTTTGGCCTCTATGTAATAAGTGGAAGCTGGATATACACTGTCCAAGCTGAGTGCAAGGCTGCTGCATCAATACAAAAACCAATTCTTTCCATCATTCGGTCAGGAAGCATTTGAGTTGTTCTTTTTTTTTTTTTTTTTCAAATTCCTACAAAGCTGTGAACACTGTCATAGCAGTGTCCTCCTGTCCTTCTGTTTCCCTCTGTCCTTGTGTGGGTGAGGTCTGATAAGCACCTAGCTCCAAGGACCCGTCTACACCTCCAACTCTGTCTTATATCATCTCTGGGCCTCCCAAGTACCCTTCCTTCGGCACTGGGTTGAAGCCTCTTACCTGGGTGGAAATGTTACTGTTCCAAATGCTTCTAAATTGTCCCAAGGCTCTGGATGACTGGGCATACCCCCAACTACCCTCCAACAAAATCTCCCCAACACTTCTTGTCAGCACTGGTACCGTCTTTGTGTCTCTGATGGAGACAAAGTGCTACTTCCTGGGTCTCCCCAAGGCCTCGCCCTTGCCAGTTGCTTTTTATGCTTTTAAGATCCATTTGTTCCATCTCTACATGATTGTGGGCTTAAAGGAACAGACTTTAAGTACAAAGCACGGTCCTGTAGGAAGGAATCCATTCATTGCCCTGGATGCTGTCTTCCAGGGCTGCTCAATGTCTGCATCTGAGCTCTACCCCTCAAGTAGACATCCTGGGGGCTCCTTGACTCAAGTCTCTTCGTTCTGTGCAAGCAGACACAAATGAATCTGGCAAGGCAAGAAGGGAGGCTGGAAGGATGCTTCTCACCTCCTCAGAAAGAGCATGGTAAACCATGTGTCTCTGTGTGAACAGGAGATGAGGTAACCCAACCAAAAAAAAAAAAGTTCTAGGAAGAAACCAGAAGCCCTAGGTAGAAGCAGGACTTCGGGGTGTGGTGCTCTGCTGGGGAAACGGACTCCTTTCTTTACCAAAGAAAACACACTGGCAAAGAGGGCAGGACAAGTCCAGGCAACAGGGTAGCGTTCTTGCCCAGTGTTTAAAGTTTATAGCTCCGTCCATTTTATTTTGCTCACTGACTCTGAATAGCAAGACAGCTCTCCCTATGATCACAGGATCGCTTTGGTTGGAAGAGAGACTGTAATAAAACAGAGAGCGGGGCCTGGTCCCCCCCCCCCACACACACACACACACCTCACCCGTAAAAGGGAAACTGGCAGATAGCTCAGAGGCCCCTAGATATTTAGGGAGAGAAGCAATGCTTGGCCCCAAGCAAGCTGCCAAGTGCTGGCCCCACTTCCAAAGCTACGCAAAGCAGAGAAGGGTGACAGGGGGTCCCTCCAGGGCTGCTACACAGGACAAGTCAAACCTGCAAGAGGACATTCTGTGGAGGTGCCTGTCTAGAATCTGTATGGCTGCTGTTGCTTATGGGTGCTGTAAAGAAAGGAGCACACAAACAGCTGGTGGCCACATGGCACATATAAACAGTGGGAGAGGTGGAAGGGGCGAATCTCTCTTGTCAGGTAATCTGAGCCCAGGGCCTGCTGGTCCTCCCACTGAAAAGACAGACAGACACCACCTCCAACACCCTCCCTCCATTTCTGTGACTCCTGGCCAAGCCACCTACAACTAGGGTGGTCCAGAAGATGCCAGCTGACTGTTCAGCCAATAAAGCATCCCATGAGCATATGGAAACACAAAAGCCATGGCTGGGATGTAACCGCATTGGTAGAGCGCTTGTCTAACATGAAAGAGGCCCTGGGTCTGATCTCTAACACCACGTAAACCAGGACCAGCACACACTTAGGATCCCAGCAATGGGCAAGGGGAGGGAGGACGATCAGAAGTCAGAGGTCAACCAAGATAGAGAGTTGGAGGCCAGCCTGGGGTGAGACTACGGCTCAAAACCAAACACCAAAGGGAGCTTCAGAGTCCAACTTGACACAAAGCACACTCCGTGCCTAAACCTGGGCTTCGGAAAGGCTGATCAAACCAGCACCTATTTTTACCGTCTGTCAACCTTTGTGCACCCTTTAGGGAGCCTCTAGAATGAGAGAAAGTCGTTGTATGTAGTTGACATACATTAGACCACCCCCCTCTCCCATGCAGAAGCTCCTAAGCAGTCCTGGCTTAGACCCAGGCTGCCACAGCACTAGTTACTATTCCCTGAACCATGGACTCACTGAGTTGACCTGGAACAGAGATGCTCTTCCATCTAGTGCCCACCATTTGTTCCCTAGCCTACTGGTTCCTAACTGGAGCTCCTGCCCCTCCCTCCACACGCACACCCCTGTCATGGCGTGGGGGGGAAGGACTCCAGCAGGGACAGATTCCAGACAAGAAGCTTACTTAGTAAGAAAGAAGCTTAGTGGCAAGTCAGAAAACCTGGAACCTCTTCCCCTCAGTCTCTTGGAAAGTCCAAAAAGAATATCAGGAATTGGAATAGATCTCAAAAACCTCCATAGGGTACCTCACAGGACCAACCGTCCGGTTCCCAATGAGCTTCAGTGTCAGCCCAGGCTAGGATATGTTAACCTCGGCTTCCTGAAGCACCTACCATTTCCCACAGGGCCAAGCAAGAAACCCAAGAGCCTGCCCTTGTGGGACCACAGTGTCATTCCTGTTCTCAGAGTAGCCATGTCCCACCCCTTCCCAGCCGGTCAGGCTTACACTCACAGGCCAGTACTCTCTTGGGGCTCCTAGGGAACACACACAGGTGGTTCTGTTCACCCTGAATTTTAAAAGGTGCCATTGAAGGTCTCTCTGGCTGACAGTGAATACAACTCAGAGAGCTCTCAGCTGGGCTTCAGAGAGATGAAGACACCGCCCATGAACAAAGGCCATATAAAGAGCGAGGTCCACACACTGACTCCATTTAGGTGATTCCATGATTCTTTTGACTGAAAAGGAAGCCATTTTCTTTTCTTGCCTGTTTTAGTGTGAGCATTACACTCCTATGCCTGGCACAGATCATTTGAAATTATATTTCTGGAAGAAACACTGCCTGTGATATCTGGCCTGTTAACACTGGTGGGTTACAAAGTGCACACCCCTCACCTTTAAGCTCTTAGGACTGAAGCAGAAAAACAGACCACTGGGCTGTATGTGTAAGTGAAAATTTTTCTCTAGAAAATCAAAGAAATAAAAGTCACCCATTTGAAGATGTTCTCTGTCTCAAGATACACAATAAATTCCCTGTGCTTCTCCTGGGATTTGCAGAGTGTCACCCACTTTGAAGGGCCTCACCAAAAACTGCTGCCACATTTGAACTTATCCTTCAAAACCACAAGCCCGGTAAACATCTATTCTTAAAAAAAAATTACCCACCTTTGATCCCAGCACTCGAGAAGCAGAAACAGATGGATCTCTGTGAGTTCAAGACCAGCCAGGTCTACAGAGAAATTTCCAGGACAGCCAGTGTACTGGCTGGTTTTGTGTGTCAACTTGACACAAGCTGGAGTTATCACAGAGAAAGGAGCTTCAGTTGAGAAAATGCCACCATGAGATCCAGCTGTAAGGTATTTTCTTAATTAGTGAACAAGGGTGGGAGGACCCCTTGTGGGTGGTGCCATTCCTGGGCTGGTGGTCCTGGGTTCTATAAGAAAGCAAGCTGAGCAAGACAGGGGAAGCAAGCCAGTAAGTAACATCCCTCCATGGCCTCTGCATCAGTTCCTACTTCCTGACCTGCTTGAGTTCCAGTCCTGACTTCCTTTGGTGGTGCATGTGGGGAAATCAGAGAACAACCTGCCCTTGTCAGCTCTCCCCTTCTACCACATGGGTTCTGGGAAATCAAACTCACATCACCAGGCTGGGGAGCACCTTCCCTGCTGAGCCATCTTGACAGCCTGGCCTGGACGTTTTGAAGGTTTTATGATTCCACGTGTATTTTTGAGCCTAGTAGCAATGCCTTTGGGATCTGAACTAACAAAGAGAAGGCAGGAAGTGACATTTTTAACCAACTAAGATCTTCCCCCACACCATCACAGCTTCTGTCTTAACCCGGGGCTCTTAAAATTGAAATTTTTTTCCTTTCTTTTTTTTTTAAAAGATATATTTATTTTTATGCTCACTGGTGTTTTTCCTGAAATGTTGTCTGTGCCTATAGAACTGTAGTTACAGACAGCTAGCTGTGAGCTGCCATGTGGGTGCTGGGAATTGAACTCAGGTCCTCTGAAAGAGCAGCCAGTGCTCTTAACCACTGAGCCATCTCTCCACCTCCAACAGTTTTTTTTTCTAACAGAGATGATGGTGTATTTCTTATTAGACTTGCTCGTAGGCATTTTGGAGGTTCCCCCTCCCCAATATCGATCTCTTGGTGTGATTAATTCACATACAACCTCCCGGCCTCTTCAGAGCTCTTGATTCTTAACTGTCCCCAACTGGCTCCTTTGAATTGTTCTGTATGCAGTCAGTGACTAATTCCTCAAATCACTTCGAATTGTCACAGTGGCTCAGATTTCCAGAACAAAAAGCAAACATTTAATCTACATTTTGTCCTTTAAATGTTCTCCTCAAAATGTAACACTCACCAAATTCTCTTTATCAAGTGGACTTGTACTACTTTGTGTTTTTGTTGTTGTGGTTTGTTTTGGTTTTGGCAGCAAGGAATTCTGAGATTTCACAAGCATTTATGGCAACCGCCGAGTTTGTTTTCCCTTCAAATCTGTTCCTTCAAGTACAGAAGTTTAAGATACCGAACCAGGGCTGAGAGGCTGTGCAAGCTTACTTTTGGAGACTCCAAACCTACATAAATGCCAGACATGGCGGTGCATGTGTCTGCAATCCCAGCATGCCTATGAGAAGATGAAAGCTGGGGTCAGACAGACAGGAGAAACCTTGAGAGCTCAAGGACCAGCTAAAGCAGGTTTGTGCACCAGTGAAGGACAAAATTCCTGCATCAGTAGTGGCTGACTCTGATCTGTACACATGAATGTAGCCGCCTGTACTGGCTGGTTTTGTGTGTCAACTGGACACAAGTTGGAGTTATCACAGAGAAAGGAGCCTCCCTTGAGGAAATACCCCATGAGATCCAGCTGTAAGGCATTTTCTCAATTAGTGATCAAGGTGGGAGGGCACATTGTGGGTGGTGCCATCCCTGGGCTGGTGGTCCTGGGTTCTATAAGAAAGCAAGCTGAGCAAGCCAGGGGAAGCAAGCCAATAAGTAACATCCCTCCATGGCCTCTGCATCAGCTCCTGCCTCCAAGTTCCTGCCCTGTGTGAGTTCCTGTCCTGACTTCCTTTGGTGATGAACAGCAATGTGAAAGTGTAAGCTGAATAAAGCCTTTCCTCCCCAACTTGCTTCTTGGTCATGATGTTTGTGCAGGAACAGAAACCCTGACTAAGACACCCACACACAAACACACACATCATGCATGCACACACACACATCATACATGCACACACATCATACATGCACACACATCATGCATGCACACACATCATGCATGCACACACATCATGCATGCACACACATCATGCATGCACACACATCATGCATGCACACACATCATACATGCACACACATCATGCATGCACACACATCATACATGCACACACATCATACATGCACACACATCATGCATGCACACACATCATGCATGCACACACATCATACATGCACACACATCATGCATGCTCACACATCACAAGCATACACATAGGATTTTCCTAACTGATAGACTATCCTGGTATTTCTAGATAAACTTTCCATGCTGTCCTTTTAGCACATTGTTGTTTTGCTTGCTGAATCTATACAAGATGTCTGCATCTGTGTGTCTTCAGCATTCTACTGCTTCAGCAAATATCTTCACACAGCTTGGCACTTTAAGACACCAGCGACTAATTAGTGAAGGCTTCTCTATGTGAGGAGAGAACTCACATATCTGAACTCAGTTCCTTTGTCATGGAGTCCCCACCAGTCAGCACCAGGTACCTGTGGCTACAGGCATTTTATATCCTTTACTTGGTGAAGCCCAGGCCCCTCAAATCGCTCTCACGGATTTAACCTCTGACTTCCTATGTCGGTCACAAGGTATACACTTACAGAGCTCAGCTCAACGAGGAGAAAGAAAAGCGCCCATGTTCCATTCCTGGGGAAGATACCCTGACACAGAATGCTCAAACTGCCTGCATCTGCATCAGTGCAAGAATGCATCCCACCACTTGCCATGGTTACACCTCTGACCTTGGGCAGCCCTTTCTCTTGCCTGGGCTTCTGTTTCCTCACTTGTCAAGTGGAATAACTGACAGGGTTGTCAGTGGAACCAAATGCATTGCTATAATGAAGTGCTCAGAGTGGCATCCAGCACTTAGCCATGACCTACATGCTGGATAGTGGCTCTAAGCACGATGCCTTTCCTCTCATGCCTCCCTTAGGAGGTGCCTTTGGTGTCTGTAACACAGAGTAGACTGATCAGTGAGCCAGAAAGTATGGTCAACTTCTGTTCGACATAAGATACCAAAGACTAAATGAGAGCCAGTCTCCAACACTGGGAGACCTACTGCTCAGCTGACACCACAGGGAAGAAACTGACACGAGTCTTTCACAGCTAATCTCCCTTTAGAAGTCACTTCTGGGCAGACAAGGCCTAGCACTGCAATATAAAGACAATATCTACACCTGAGACCCCTCAGTGCCACTCACACTGCCTTCAAATCATATCCCAGTTCCCCCCGGGACCAACTGCTCCCATCACATTCAGTGGGTCTCCTCCACCTAAGACTTAAGATATACACAGTGCAAACTATGCCATTTTCAAGTGCACAGTTCTGCAGCTTTACGCCTTACTGTCGTTCGAATCTGATGTTCTTCAGACTTCAGATTGAAAGGTTGTGAAGCCTTCAGGAGGCTGGTGGAAGGTCACAGGCATGGGATTTTGAAGAATGTAACTCTACTTAGTTCCAATCATGTTCTCTCTTCCCACCAGGACAGAAACAGCCTCTGCCACACTCTTATCACCTACTCCAAGCTGATGAACCAAGGAGTTTATTGGTATTCCTGAGAGGAAGTATGAGGTTAGTTTCATTTGTATAGATGACTCAAAGGCAGCTACATGGCTGAAAGCCATCCAGCAGAGGGCATAACTGCATGTTAAACCTTAGAGCTCTGAATAGCTTTTGGGCAGTTCCCAGAAGTTGGGGTCTCCAAACTTCATCCATCTTTACTGCTTTTATAACCTCATGGATGGGGCTTTGTAAATTGCATAAGTTTCAGGGACTTCCTGAAACTTCTGAGTTGTGTGTTTCCTGAGAGGTAAGGAGCCTTTAGCATCTTAATGTGTTTCTATGCTGGATAAACTGCTTTAACACTGGGGGGAATACTATATAACAGCATTAAAAACAGATCAAGGACAGAAGACAGCTTTGGCAGAGAGCTTGCTACACAAACATAAAGAACTGAGTTTAATATCTAGAAGTCAGATAAAACTTCTGGGCATGGTAGGGCACACTTGCAATCCTTCGCTGGGGAGGTTTGCTGCTTGGAGCTTGGTGACCAGCTGGGTTAGCAGAATTGGTAAATTCTAAGAAAAAAATTCTTACTAAGTAAGTAAGTCTCAAAAAACAAGGAAGACTGCCCAAAGAGGATAGACACACAATGTGACCTCTGATTTCCATACCCATGGCACATATAGACACACACACACACACACACACACACCTACACACTTTTTTATTTTAAATTCCAAGCAATGCCCTTAAAGCACACATGTGTAAGTGGAGAAAGAAAGATATCTTCTCCCCTTAGTCTATGGCTCAGTTCTCCAGCACTAGGAGCTCTTGTCCCTTTCATCCTTACACCAGGGCTCCTAATGCTAACGTGAGACATGGTTATCTAACTTCTGGATATTAAACTCAGCTCTTCATGTTTGTGTAGCAAGTTCTCTACCAAAGCTGTCTCCAGTCATTAACACATGTCAAAAATCTCCCAATCACTCAAGAATACTCAACCAGCCTGAGCTTTTGAAAAATACCAACATCTAATGTTTCCAGAAGTATAAAATTCACAGGGCCCAACAGAAGCTGGCACTTAGGCAGGGGAGGCCTTCCAAGCTGTTCTCCTGGCCCCTGAGACCAGCTTCCCCCAGATCACTTCCTGGGCATAGATGAAACCACACCCCACTCAGAACTCAGGCCCCCAGACTCCCCTTCTAACCTTGCTAATAGCACAGAGTCACAACCCCGCCTATCTCCCTTCATCTTTCAGGCACACCTCCAACCCTCTGTTTCTCTACAGTTCCCCACTTTTCCCCCAGAAATGTTTCAAGACAACAAAAGTCTCACTTTCCTTGGATTCCTGTATCTCCCTGTAAAGTGATCCAGTCCCAGGTATCCCATTTCCTTCTCGCATAAGAGCCCTTCCCAGACTATACAGCTCGAAGAAGAGCCTGTCATGGCCTGATAGATCTCCTACCCATCATCGGTCCCTGCCTCACTGGTGTGTTTTCCACTTGTTTTTTTGTTGTTGTTGTTTGTTTGTTTTGTTTTGTTTTGTTTTTCTACTTCTGCTCCCCATTAGAGAAAACGCATCAGACCTGAGGAATAGAGAGAGACTCACCTACCCGCTTCCTCTTAAATGTTAAACTTGTAAACTGGATGAGAGAAATGTTCAGATGTGTATCGTAATCCCTATAAAAGATACTTCCAAGGGCACTTCACTTTTTTTTTTCTTTTCTTTTTGTGCTTAGAGCTGATTAAACAAAACAATGTTCTGTCCAAACCTGCATTTTTCTTACTACTTTCTAATCATTTTACCACCAGCATAAAGGCCTGTTCTCTTCCAACACTGGCCTCTTTAATCATCCCTGACAGGCCTCAGCTTTCTGCTTGGCTGGCACCCAGCAAACACCGTTGGGCTCCAGCTCTCTCCAGCTCTCTCCACTGCCTCTTCACATCCGCTCCTCTGAGGGACACAGCTCATTGAAAGGGTGGGCGGGCAGAAAAGGAGGGAGGGGAGGCACTCCGCCTCGACTCTTGAAAGCTGTTCTTCCATATAGGGCAGACTCGTGCCTGGTAGCTCTGGAGCATTCAGGTGACTGCTGTATTGAAGGTACTTGCAGAATGGGGAAGACCCTGCACACCAGCAGGTACTGAGGTCAAAATAAGCAGAGCCCCAAATGAGGAGAGGGCTAAGAGTTTTCAGTTTTCACTGCATCTCACAGTGAAGCTATCAAATTTAAAAAATAAAATAAAATAAAAGCTTTTAAACTATGCTATTATATTTTCTCTATGCATTCAAATACCGCCTCTTCTTTGAAATCAAAATAATCTCGCTAGAGACATCAGGCAGATGTTCTCACTCCACCCGTGTGGACAAAAGAAGGTGAATGGGGCTGGACCGTTTTTGTCTAAGACGCCACCAATGTCTGCTAGACTAATAAAGAGTGTAAGTCACCCTGGTGAAGGAGTGATAAAACTTAGCCCAAAGTTCTGTCTCTGGAGGAAGTTTACAACCAACCAGAATCACAATGGCATCCATGGTGCCCTGAGCAAGCGGGACTTAGAAGCAGGGAGAGGAACCACCTGGCCAAATGAGTGAGGGCTGGATACAGGGTGAACCTGAGTCTCTGGTGGTGGACAGACACTGAAGCATACCTGCCTGGCAGGGAGTCTGGGGGCACAGCCTCACACAAACCCACTCTTCCAAAGGTGAGCGCTAGAATCCAGAGAAGCAGGGGCAGAAGTCAACTGCTAACCAACCCACTGAGGACATCCTAGCTTCCCCCTTGTGAGGTCCATCCATGAGGGAGCCCCTAGGTCATTCTATACCACTGAGGAAGGTGAATATGGGTGCAGAGGGGCAGCCTTGTGCCTGGAGCTCAAAGGACAGAGGGAGAAGCCTGAAAAGTGAAACAGGGCCACACTGCAACTCAGTCCAGACCTGGCCAAGGTGAGACCCAATCACCCTGATGTTCCCTTGGGTGAGTGACATCATCAGGTCTCCTTGACTTATAAGACTTGCCAGAGTCCACTGACTCTTGTGTGATCACCTACTTCTGTAGAAAGTCAAAATAGCCTTGTCCATTTGGGCAAGCAGTTCGGAACCAGTTTCTTCTCTCCAAATGGAGTTGAGAGCCCCAGGGACGGCATCCACTTCAGACTCCTAAGAGAAGAAAACTGACCAGAGATAAATGAGGGCCGAATCCCAGCGGTGGTCATCTGGGCACCTCACATCCAATCTCTAGAAGACAGTATCTCATCTTACAAACAAACCTGAGGCCCACTGAGGTCTCACAGTGCCTTCCATGAAGATGGGGCCCTAAGGTGCCCCCTGAACATACCCTCCTACCCTGCCTCCAGCCAGAGAAACCTCAGATACCTGGTTCCAGACAGCCTGAACCCATCTTCCCGCTCTTCACCCCATAACCTCCCGTGCCCATAAAACAACCATTGAGGCAGCTTCTGAATAGGACAGCGGTGAGAAGGGCAGTCCAGCTTCAATTCAGCACGTAGCTTGAAAACAGACGACAGATGTAGGGTCTGTCAGAGTCTGTCCCCTTAACCTCAAACCTCTACAAGAACCCAAGGAAGAGGGACCTGGCTGAGGATGCATGAAGGGGCAGAGGAAAAGAAATATGTCTTAAAGTAGGTGCACATGAATTAATCAAGCAAACTAATTAGTGGCTGTGCACACTGACGGCCTGACTAAGGAGACTTGCGCACATAGGAACTGCAGGGAAAGCAAAGCTAGGACAGATGGTTTCTTAAAGGTTTGAGAAGAAGCGAGAGCGGGGCCTTGGGGTCCTAGTAGGTACTCTGTGTGGGACACACACACACATGATACATACCACACTCCGTGTGCACACATTCATAAATATGCACAGACCAAAAACAAAACCAAACAAAAAGTACTCACAAACACAAGCACGTAAACACTGCACAAACATGGGGCACAGAAATAAATAACATTCATACCACATACATACAATATGCACATTGTAAATATACATATGCCAGGAAATGAAACAAGTGTATACCCTGCACTTGTGTGTATGCATGCACATGCACATGTCTGCACAGCAAACACTCAGCACCATATGCATCCATGCACGCATGCATAAACAACCCAGCAAACTACACTACACTCACACATTTAGACACACAGACACAGGCAGAGGGCATACAAGTAGCAATGTGTATCCACTTACATTGGGAAACTGAGAACAGAAGAATTAGCTTACAGAATATCTATGTACCTATGAATGCAATCTTGATAATTTGGTAAAACATTAATCCCTAAGTACCTAGAGACCAAAAGATCCCACTGCCTTTACTGCAAAGCTAAGTGGCCCCTGAGATAAGGCACAGTTTTCGGCAGCACAGGGTCCCACAAAGAGCCCTGCCCCACACCCACTTTCTGTAGCAAGACCTGGGGCCAACACAGACAAGTGGCTCCTAGCCAATCATTAAGTGCCAAAGGCCAAGATTCGACCACTTGAGCATAGGTCCTATGGTGTCACTGATCTTGCACTGTGTGCAAACTAAGCTCTCCCAGGCAGAAGAGGGCCAGACTTGGCCAGTGGGCACTGTGGGAAGGCAGGCTGGGACTGCCTGGCTCTTAAGATCCTTCCCTTTTGGGAACTAGTTGATAAAGGAGCCTGAAGGGGACTAGAGAATGCCATCTTTATGTGGGTGCTTTAAATGAGAAGAAATGAAATCATACAGCAATGTGGGCAGCAAGGAGGATGTGCTTTCTAAATGACCACAGTACTGAAACCAGTTAGGTGGCCAAGGGAAATTTAAGAACAGCAAGCAACTAAGAAATGGGAAGGCTGTCAAGAATAAACAGAGATGGCCTGGGGAGATGGCTAAGTGGGTAAAGCATGCAAGTTTGAGGACCTGAGTTCAAATCCCCAGGCCCCACATAAAAGGTTGTGCCCTGGGTGATGGAGACAGGCAGATCCTGGAGCCCTCTGGCCAGCTCGTCTAGTCCAAATGGCAAACTTCAAACTTCTGGACAAAGGAAGACACCTAACCTCCTCCTCTGTAACACACACACACACACACACACACACACACACACACACACACAGAATGAAAAACCTAAAAGGGTATGTATGGCAACTACATATGAGAGCCTGAGGCAGGAGGATTCCAAACACTTTGAGGTCAGCCTGTAATTCTAGGTCAACCTTGACAAAAGTTTGTACATAAAAAGAAGCTGCCAGAAAGTCATGCTGGGCCAAAGTCACCAAATGGAAAGCAAGGTAAAGGTTCTGCCTTGTCCCCTGTGCTGAAGACTCAAAGCCAGAGCCTGCCTGCCGTAGATCGTGGACATGAAAGTCCCACCCCCAACCCAACCTTCACAGCCTTTAGACTTTGTATCTATAAAAACAGGAATGGAGCCTGTAGGAGGTGGTGGCAGCACCAAGGAGGCAGAGGCATCTCTGATTTGGAGGCCAGCTTGACCTACATAGCAAGCGCCAATACAGCCAGGGCTACATGGAGAAACACTGCCTCAAAACAAACAAAAACCAAAAAAACAGCCAAGCTCAGAACCCATTCAGATTCGTAAGAAGGGGATCACTTATTGAAGGCCAATTAATTAAGAAACAAACCTTTGGAATTTAAAAAAAAAAAAAAAAAAAAACAAATATTGCTTAGTCAGATAATTTAGTACAAATCCTTCCTCTAGGCATATGTAAAACATGCATTTTTGATGTGCGAGAACCCGCTAAGCACAGAGAAGAGAAGAGCACTGACTCCACTCTGTACCTCCCGGGGCTCCCTTATGGCTGCTCTGATTCCTGGCATCCCTCCATCTGAAGGAGCTGTCTGAGAGCCTTGTAACTTGGGGCACGCCCTGTCACAGGTATAATTCAGACTCTGATAGGACAGTATAAGCTACGTGGCGTGGCTTCGGTGGTTCGTCTTGACTGTCTACTTGATTTAGAATCACCATGAAAACAAACCTCTGGGCATGCGCATGAGGAGAGTTCCTGGATTATGTCAGCTGACTCGAGAAGGCCCGAATGTGGGCAGCACCACCCCCAGGCTGGAAACCTGACTGCACAAAAAGGAGAAGGGGAACAGAGCACCACCAGCTTCCTGACCTGTCCCTAAGCTCCACCACCATCTTCCTGACATGACAGACTGCATCTTCAATCCTCTGCCAAAACAAATCCTTCCTCCTTTCCTCTTTCCTTTTAAAATACTTTTTGAACTTACTTGTGTATTGTGTATATATGTGAGTACAGAGATCAGAGGGCAACTTCCAGGTCAATTCTCAGTGTTCAAATTTAGATGGTACATGACAAGCACCAGTGAGCCAGCTCGCTCCACCCCCACTTCTTTCCTTAAAGTTGCTTTTGTGGGGGATTTATCACAAGGAGGAAAGTAATAAATGCAATATATAAATACATGTGTGTGTGCATACACACACACACGTACCCCAAGGTCAGTTCCAGGACCTCACTGAGCCCACTGAACTCCAAAGCTGCTCAGATTCCTCCCATCAAACCGCAGTGTTTATTTACATGGAGTCTATGTGTAGCCTCCTATATATACTTTACAGTCACTCCAGATGACTAATATCTGACACAGAGCAGACACCATGGAAATATCATCACACTGCCCTGTTCAGGGAATAATATGAGAAATCTGTACGGCTTAGCACAGATGAAGCCGCTCTGTTCCGTTTTCTGTCTGTTCTCAGCTGGTCTACAACTGTACATATAGTATAAACTGCAGTCCGTCAAGCTGCCCCCATCACAAAGGCAAACACACATGTTATCGTTCATGTGTGTTTCAGAGCCCTTGGGAAGTGATGCAGCATGGGGTCTAGGAGAGGCCCATGAGAGGCTAAACCAAATGTCTGCCTTAGCCTTCTACACCTGTCCCACCATCCCAGAACTAACCTCCTTGTTCTCCAGCCTAGCGCCCTTGTAAATGTTAGCTCTGCGGCTTCCCTGCCTTCCACAGAACAAAAGTGTTCTGATCCTTCCAAATCAGCCAGAAGCTCTACCGTGCTTTTCCAGGGCCCCTGTGCCTATCTACTAAGGTCCTCCTCATGAAGGCAGTAGTTCCTAAACTCTAGAACAACACACGAGAGAACCGGAAGCACCCGGTTTTCTTGAAATGCACAGAATAGCTTCTCCGACTCACACAACAAAGCCTTAGGCTTCAGCACTGATGTTGAAGACACAGAAACCAAGGTACCCACTGAGAAAGCCCAAACGATCTGGTGCTTTCTTTCTCTTTCCAGTCTCACAGACCACAACCAACGGGCCTGAGATTCCTTTCGGCTTCCCTGAGGTGGCTGGAAGTAAGCTGATTGGCTTCAGAGTATCCCACAGATAATTAAGCTGCAAACTGCTTCACTG
This sequence comes from Arvicanthis niloticus, assembly GCF_011762505.2. Classification (NCBI taxonomy): domain Eukaryota; kingdom Metazoa; phylum Chordata; class Mammalia; order Rodentia; family Muridae; genus Arvicanthis; species Arvicanthis niloticus. The sequence continues at coordinate 10,747,840 of NC_047665.1, read as the reverse complement.
GAGAGAAGAGTCAGAAACATTTAGAAAGGCGGCCTTGTGTGTTCTTACCTAATTCTTCCCCATTCGGCAGACTATATCTCATTTCCAAGCCAAAACAGAGTACATCAGTTTTTTTAACTGTATGCCTCACAATGTGAAGGAAAAACCCACACTTCGAAAAGGTCCTTCCTTCTCTTTACCTCCAGGAAGATCGAATCCAAAATCCTATCCTCTCACACAAAACTTTAGATTTGGGTGTCCTGGTCCTCTGAGCCAGATGACAAACTCCCCAAGGGCCACCTCATCTGCCACTTATCGGACTCCATGGCCTTCATTGGGACACAGCCCACTGTCTGGAACAGTGTGGGGTGTCGAGAAAAATAGCCACAATCCAAAGTATCTCAGGAAGCCAAAAGTATTACCTTCTGCAGACAGGTGCACAGCGATACGCCAGCAAGCATGTGCATGCAACATGTCCTGCTGGATTTTTGTTTAGAAGGCAAAGGGGTCTTGTGGTGGCTTAAATGGGAAGTGTCACCCATAGATCACATATCTGAATCCTTGGTCCAAGGCTGCTGGGGAAGGTGATGGAACCTTTGGGAGGTGAAGCCTTGCTGGAGGAAGTATGTCACTGCGGGTGGGCTTTGAGGATTTCCCACCTCATGCTGCTTCACTTCCAGTTTACTCTCTGTCCTTGTTGTTTGTGGCTGAAGATGGGCTCTCACAGCTGCCAGCCCCAGCTGCCCGCTGCCATGCTTCCCTAGTCTTTAGAGGCTGTAAGTTGATTTGGATCACGGGGTATTTTATCACCGCCACAGAAAAGCATCTAACACAGGTCCTGTGCCTCGATCTGAATGGTCGGCGCAGTGAAGGCAATAAACAAAGTGGATGCAAATACTTTGATCTTAGGGGGGAAAAAAAATCGACCCAGGGAGGTTCTTGCTAAGATGATTGATGGATGTCAGTTTGACACAAACCTAGAGACGTTAGGACGAGGAAACCTCTACTGAAGAATTCCTAGATGAGGCTGCCCTGGAGCCTTCTCTGGGAGGTATTTTCTTAATTTCTAACTGGTACGGGAGAGCCCGGGCCCCGCCCACTGTGGGCAGTGCTATCCCTAGGCAAGTGGACCTGAGCTGTGTGAGAAAACCAGCAGAATAAGCCAAGCCGTGAGCCCCGTCCATTGCTCAGCTCAGGTTCTGCCTCCAGGTTTCTGCTGTGAGCTCCCGCTCTGGCTTCACTCGGGGATCGACTGTACCCTGAAAGACGAACTAAGCCTTTCTAGCTCCTAAGTTGGTTTGGGTCCTGGTGTTTATCACAGCCACAGAAAGCAAGCTAGACATTTCTTTAAAGATGGCGCTTCCTTGTTCCTCTAACTCTTTGAGAGAAAAGGCAATGTGTCTCGTTTACAGTTCCCATAGCCGCCACTTTGAGCGCTTCTGACTTTCCTTTTATCTCCAGTAAAATAGTAATAAAATAATTCAGTGGGAGACAACTTGGCCTGGGGTCAATCCTTAAATCTTCCACCAAAAGATCATGATAGTTTAAAAGTAGTATAGTGTTAATATATAAAACTAGTATTTAAAGAGTAGGGCTGGACATACAATTCGGAAACACACCACTTGCCTAGCAATGGCAATAATCCTGAATTTAATCCACAGCACTGAAAACAAAAAGAAAGAGGCCTGGGGAGAGGGATCAAAGTAACTGGCACTCCGCAAAAACCAGAGAAACCTGAGGTCATCTGCAGCAGCACACACCTGCCATCCCAACACTCTTGCAGTGCGATGGGAGGTGGAGGCAGAGGGGAGAAGTCCCTGCAACCCCGTGGCCAGCTCATCAAAACCAGAAGCGACTGTCTCAAACAGATGGTAGGAAAGAATAGACTATGTACTGGCTGGTTTTGTGCGTCAACTTGACACAAGCTGGAGTTATCACAGAGAAAGGAGCCTCTCTTGAGGAAATGCCTCCATGAGCTCCAGGTGTAAGGCATCTTCTCAATTAGTGATCAAGGGGGGAGGACCCAGCCCATTGTGGGTGGTGCCATCCCTGGGCTGGTGGTCCTGGGTTCTATAAGAAGGCAAGCTGAGCAAGCCAGGGGAAGCAAGCCAGTAAGTAACATCCCTCCATGGCCTCTGCATGAGCGCCTGCTTCCTGACCTGCTTGAGTTCCAGTCCTGACTTCCTTTGGTGGTGAACAGCAATGTGGAAGTGTAAGCTGAATAAACCCTTTCCTCCCCAACTTGCTTCTTGGTCACGAAGTTTCATGCAAAATAGAAACCCTGACTAAGACAGACACCCAAGATTGTCTGATCTCCTCTGAATGTGCTGTGTGGCCAGTGCATACTGACACATGAACACTCCTGTAGTACATACAACTACACAAATGAGTTAGGCCATTCCCTAAGAGGCAGTAGACAACAAATATTCAAACTCAGTTAAAATAGGTAAGACCAGCGCCTTATAAGGGTGATGAAGGGATTCCCACTAAACCTGACGGCCTGAGGGCCCACATACTGGAAGGAGAGAAGTTATCCTGTGATCTACATACACACAACACTTAAAAATTAAAATAAAAACTAAAGATTATTTTAAAACCCATAAAAGATGGCTACCCACAGTAGCACACACCTTTGATCCCAGCACTCGAGAAGCAGAGGCAAGTGGAGCTCTGTGAGTTCAAGGTCAGCCTGGTCTACAGAGTGAGTTCCAGGACTGACAGAGCTATGTTAAGAAGCCCTGTCTTAAAACAGAAACAAAGCAAACATAAAAGCCAATAAGAGCATTGTTGACATGATCCGAATCGAGCCTGATAAGACTGAGTTAATACAGGAACATTTCATTCGCACCTTGGACACAAGTGACCCTTTGAAACCAAGGGGCTCTTGCCTGCCTACCACACTAGCTCCAGGCTCCGTTTTCAGCGCTAACACCAGCTAAAGCCGTATACTCAGGAATGGAATTCTGGGACATGATACAGCATGGACAAACAGGGGGCGATGTGTTTAGAGACATAAGGGAAGGAGAACAAAGGCCACATGATGCTTCTGCTTCTCCCCTGTGCTCCCTGGCATAGTGAAGTTCCTGGACACAGAAGGAAACAGTGATTTCTGGGAGCTGGGGGCAGGGAACAGAGCATTTACTAGAGACAGAATTTCTGCTTCAACTGTGAAGCACTCTGGAAGTGGGCACTGACACTCAGCCAGGAGAGGAGGTTGGATCCCACTGGAAGCACAATCAAAGCGTACAAATGGTATGCCTTGTGCACCTTTACAACAAGACAGAGATGAAAACCCATATACTCTGAAGAAAGAAGAAGGAAAGGAAAAGAAACCTCTAATCTGTGAATGCACGAAACGTTAAAACTGTAACTTTAAGAGGGCTAAGTGTGTGCTGACACAGGCCTTTAATGTCGGCCAACAAGGGGGTTGAAGAAGGATAGAAGGAAGAGAAGAGTAGAGGGGGAAGGAAATCGTGGGAACAAGGAGCATGGGGGGGAAGAGGAATGAGAAAAAGAGAAAGGGAGAGAGGGGAATGGGGGACAAAGGAAGGGGGCAGAGGGAAAGGGAGGCAGAGGGTAAGAGCAAGGAAGGGAGGGGGAAACAGACAGACAGGCAGACAGACAGACAGACAGACAGACAGGCTACTCAGTAGCCATAGCTGGTTACAGGTCCCCCCACCCCAACCCCGTGTGTGCTCATCCACATCTGCTACCTAACCCCCACTCCTTAACCACAGCACTCTCTGGGTAGCCTGTGCCAATTCATCATGTAATACTATTTTTTTCCCAAATGAAGCCCAGTTCCCGAGTCCCTAAAATTTTTTCCCCTGAGTATTTTAAGGGCAGACACTTATTAAACTATTTAACCTACATCATTTCTGTGAAGGTAATAAAGAAATTCTCCTTAAACCCATAGCTCCATAGCTCCATAGCTCCGCCCACATTCTCAACATCCCAGTACTTCCGGAGAACCTTCAAGCGACTCACAAACAAAGAGGAATTTTGAAAGCCAGCACAGTGAGCTTCTAGAACAGTCTTGCTAGGAGCTCATAAAAATACCTCGGCCTGGGGTCTCCTGAAGCGCACGGCAATAAAGCGCCCACGTTTGCTTCATGTTGTTAAATGGACACTGCTGAGTTCCTGGGCACAAAACCCCCTCTGATTCTTAAGCAGAGCCGGTGGGCAGATAAGGTATTTGTATTTTATTCTGTGTTTGTGGATGCACATGTATGCATGGGTGGGCCAGAGACAACCTTGTGTGAGTCATTACTTAAAAGCACTTAAAAGGCACTGTGTTGTTGCTGTTGTTGCTGGGTTTGGTTTTGGTTTTTGAGACAGGGTCTCTTGTTGACCTGGGCCTCTTGTTGCCAGTTCCTGTCTCCTGAGCACTCAGGTTTAAAAAACTTTTTACACGGCCTCTGGGAATTAAACTCAGGTCCTCTCTACTGACTAAGTAATCTCCTCAGCCCCAGATCAAACACTCTAAAAGAGAGATTTCAGATATTAAAGAAACACCAACCCCCAACATGTGAACCATTCAGAGCGGGGTGGAAATCACCACCTGCTGTACCCACTAGCACCCTTCTTCATACCCAGACTCAGATCCAGCACCAGCGATAACAGAGGCTGTTAGGCAGAGTCCTCAGACTAACCCTGAACCTGCCTGACCAGGGAGAAGTGCCCCAGGTCAGAAGATCACTCTCAGAGGCAGCAGCCCAGCCCGTGTGGCCCAGGCAGAAGCTCAGGCCACAAAGAAGCACAGGCCTGGGAGAGTTGTGGCAGCTTCTGACCTCCTTCTGGAAGTGAGTGACAGTCCCTGAGCCAAACACTGAAGGTACCACCGCCCTGAAGACCAACCTTTCCGTCTCCCACTGGAGCATCTGATACAGAAAGTGTGTGGTCCAGTTATATGACTTTATGTTCACCCTAAACTTCATCCTACAAACGGTTAGGCCAGCAGAGTGTCTCCCACCCTGGCACAAGTAGTCCCTTCAGGGCCAGCCACCTCTAGTGTCTGGTCACTTAGCCCTGACTCTCTACCCAGCTGCTTTAGCTCTTAGGGATCTTAATGTCTGCTATCACATAGGGCAGTGGGGCCTCAGATCCAGATCAATGAGGTAGAGTCTCCAAATGAAGAAGAACAAACTGAAGGTTACCGGGTGCTTCCCATTCAGCAGCCTACCAGGGCGTTCCCTACCGCAGCAGACACACACTCTGCACACCACAGCTATGCACCACAAACACTGCACAACATGCAAGGAGGGATGGTGTACATACCCGTGTATACCACACAGCACACCCGACCCACCAAGCAAAGCACACGCATACAAACTCTGTGTATATCACACGATATACACAACACAGGCATGTGACACACAGACTCTAAAGTGAGATCTTTCTGAATTTAAACACTGCATACTCTGTGCACAGTTTCTCCACTGAAATGGTAGGGTGTTAGGGGGGAATCACCATAGATTTAAAAAGAAAAACAATGAGACCTGAAGAAACTGAGGCAAACATCCAAGAGGGAAGACAGAAGGCAGAAGAACATTTTTTTTTCCTTTTTTCTTTTGAACTGAGTGTGCTTTTCTGGGATAGCCCAGATCCCCTGAGAAGATCCTGTATCAAAGGAAATATAGAAAATTACAGACTAGCGTATGAGCATCTTGGAATTGCTGGTTCTAGGAAACTATTATTAATGAAGAAAGGATACACTGCTATTTGAAGAGAAGCTGGCGAGGGGAGGTGGCTACTACTGATTGCTGAGCAGGCAAAACAAAGCTAAACCCCAAACAGAGGACTTGGAGCAGGGTGAGCACCAGGACGGGTCAGCCAGTGAGGGACAGTGCTCAGTGACCCCAGCTTCCCTCTGCAGGAAGGGAGGAGGGTGTGTTCACCCCAAGACAGTGAGGCCATTCTGGGGTACTAGGAAAGCTCACAACTGCCCACAGATTTAACTATTTCTCCAGCTCTTTCTTTCCAAGTGTGGAGTTGGGGAGTCTATAGCCCTGACCCATTGAGAGCCTGCAGAGCAGCCTTTGGGTGAAAGAAGCGTTCTTTTGGCATGATCACAGAGCCCTTAAGAGCTTAGTCACTTATAGGGACAGTTCAGCTTCAAGGAAGGCTCTTCTACCTGGTCCCAGGAGCCCCTGCAAGTGCCCGGCACAGCAGGAGACACCCATTCCAGCACAGTTGGCCACTTCTCTTACCACAGAGCTTACAAATACTGCTTTGAACTCTTTGCTTCAAGGGTTTGTGGGTCTTTTCTTGCTCTTAAGATACAGTTGGTCGACTTACACTAGTTAAGTACATTCCACATCTTCTTTTATCTTTATCTTTTTTATGAATCCTTTTAGTGTGTGTGTGTGTGCACGTGCGCGTGTGCGTGTGCGTGTGTGTTTTAAAGTGCTATTTGGAAAGGTTGGAAGGTAAGCACAGGTCTTGCTTTGTTTTCTGCTGCTGAGTTTGAACAGTACAAAGCCACATCACATGAAATGGCCTGGTTCCTGTCTGGAAGTCCCCTAACCCAGGGCTGGGGGTGAAGCTTTGCAGAAGAGGGCCAGTCTAACATATAGGAGGCCCCATGTTCTAGCCCCAGCAACAGCCTCCCCCCACCCCCAAAAGTAAAGGCCTGTGGTTTGAGAGGTTTACATGACAAACCCTCTTTTCCTCAGTGGGGTCCAGGAGGCTCACTCGGCACAGTCCTGTGGCATCAAGGACATTCAGTGTTCTATGACCACCCCACCATCCCTCCGTTCCCCTCCACAGTCTGTAAATGGAAGCTCTCTGCCTCCAGTAAGCAACACTCCCTGCTTGTTCTTGTTATGGTGGCTTTAAGTCAAGAGAGATCACCTGAAGGGGGCTTGACTACAGCAGGACATGAAGTCCACAAAAAAAAAAAAAAAAAAAAAAAAAAAAAAAAAAAAAAAACCAAGCAGCCCATTAAACAGGAAGCCATTTATCCCAAGCCAGACACCCCTTCCCCTTCGCAGCTGGAGCTACTCCTCCAGACCAAACCACATGTGCCCTCCAGCCCCCTCCTCACATCAGCAAATGGCATAGCCCTGGCGGCCCAGGAGGCAACAGACATGAGGTGTCCTTCCCAAACACCTCTGGCTGGGAGGATCTAAGTGGCTGGCCTTGCTCAAGACACCTCTCTGTCTCTTTCACTGTTGGAAAGTCAATGAACAACCAGAAAAGAAAAAAAAAAAAAAAAAATGGTAGAGATGGAATGGCCAGGCATCCTGAGAAACTTATGCCTTGAGCAGCCCCACTAGAGAACTGGATGTTTCCCATCTGATATCTCAAGCAGGACAAAGCTACCTTCCCAAACTCCCAAGATCCTCTTCATAACCCATTCCTTAAACAGAAGTCACCATCCCAGGACAGTGCCAGGCAGCATTTTTGGTCTGAACGGCCCTGAAAACAATTAAATGATCTATGAGCCTCCTGTCTATACTGGTTCGTCAGGATGCCACAGGGAACCTGGCTGACCTACTCCAAGGCTCAGGGTGCATCCGGCTGGGCTAGCCACCCACACATGCTGCCTGTAGTGGAGACTGGGATGGGGCCAAACCACACAGAGAGTCTGATCTTCAGGCCACCATCGGGGCTTGTCACAAAGTAGCTGTAATAGGAACTTCTTTGCTAAAGTCACAATGGAAAACCCCCAGGGCAGCGTGAGGTAAGACATAGATAGCATGAATCTAAAATTAGTCCAGAGGTAGCAGTGGCATGGCTGGGGGGGTGGGGGGGTGGGGAGACTGGAAGTAGGTCCCTAGTTTGGGTCTTGGGTCTCAAGGTGAATATGCTTTCAGTTGCTGTAACTGAAGCAACGGACTGGTCAAGTAATAAGGAAAAGGGTTTATCCAAAAAGCCAAGCAGCTGCATTTAGTGAGGTCCTTCCAGCTAGTGGAGAGAGCGTGTAGAAAGGCAGGTTTATACAGGGCATCACAGAATATCTCAGCTCAGATCTTTCTCCTTCTTATGCGCCACAAATGCCCCCCCCCACACACACACACACATACACACATATACACTGGATCAGGGTTCACCCTTATGGCCTCAGTTAGCCTTAATTACCTGCCAAAGACTCCAAACACCACAATTTAAGTTTCTCAGACCTCACAATGGTCTTAATCTCAATATGAAGGCTGGAGAGATGGCTCCACAGTTAAGAGCGCTTGCTGCTCTTCTAGAGGACCAAAGTTTGGTTCCCAGCATCCATCTTGGTTCTCACCACTGCCTCTAACTCCAGCCGCAGAGAATTCTATGCCCTCTTCTGTCCTCTGTGGGCACTTGCAAACACGCGAATGTGCGCGCGCGCACACACACACACACACACAAAGTACATCTTAAAAAAAAAAAAAAAAAAACATTAATTTGAGCTCTGATGGGAGACAGCCAGACCAGACCACAGTGACACTACACACTAACTTGAGTGTACAAGTTAGCTTTCATAGATGCAGTCTTTGTGGGACCTAGAGGCATATCCTGTGACATCTTCAGTAGTCAATGGTATCAAAAAAAAGATGTATCATTGAAAATATCCCCTAGGACTTGCGGTATGTACAGCACAACAGTGCCAGCGCGTGTGAGGTCTTAGATTCAACTTCTATCACCAGAGTGGGGCAAGGGGATACTCTGTAAATCTGGAGGACCTTTGAAAGTGTAATAAGAAAAATATAACCTTTTAATGACTTTAAACAGGGAACAGAAGCAGCCTTTGAAAAATTATTCTAACACTTGCCTATCTCTCAAGCTCTCTTAGCTAAGCTCGGGCCCTAAGAGTTTCATAACTATTAACTCATTTAATGCCCCAAAGACCATCCCACAAAGCAAGCCTGCAGCAACACTCACCCCCAAGAGAGGGGGATGTTTATACGAGATGTTTACAGGGTGTTCAACGTCACCATGGAGATTAGTAATACTGGCCCCCGAAGAAAAATGTTTAAAATAAACTCAGCGTCTTACCTCTGTAATTTCAAAACTGATATTAATAACAAATAAAATTAATGGCATAGTTAGGAGATTACCTAAAATGAGCTCTGCTGAGATTTTAAAACATTCAGTAGAGCCAAAAGAAACAGAACTGAGGTCTCAAACGGAGGGTGCCAATTAAGAAAAGTGACTCAAATTCCTTGAAATGTAAACACCTTATAACTTTATTACGAAAACCCATAAAACCTACACGTTGAACGGTTAAAAAAAAAAAAAAAAAGAAAAAAAAAAAAGAAAAAAAAAAAGAACAAGCCTGCCTTCCATATCACCCCAAATAAGTACATCACGGAAGAGCTGGCTGTCCTCAGCATCACACCGGCTGGAGGAATTTAAGAAGAAACCACAATGACCCCAAACCTCTTGGATTTATAGAGCACCAGAGTCCACAGGACCCAACGAAGCCCATTGCTTTGCCAAAAACAACCTATAGAATTTCTCTGCGATGAGAAAATTAAAATTGCTTCCTAATTACTTTCCTCCTCTGTAGAAGAGGCGATCTGTCTCGGAAATCACATAGTCAACGTGTAATTCCAGAGGCAGGATTAATGGGAGCAGGATGCTTGCACCCTGACACAAGGATGTTTGCTGGACACTCCCTCCACACAGCCACATCCTCAGTGGATGCATCTAAGGAGAAGGGGACCATACACACGGCAGGTGGCAAAGGCTTGTCAGATGTGAAGTGCACACACACCTGCAAACCGTTCAGCTTCTACTTTAAAAAGCCAAACAAGGGCTGACAGACAGGTCAGTCAGGCGAGCACTGCCCACACAAGCGTGAGAACCAGAGTTTGACCCCCAAACCCACGTAAAAGCCTGAACTCCCGGCGCTGGGGAGGCAGAGGCAAGTATAGCTCCTCAGGCTCCCTGGCTAGTCAGCCAAGCCTAGTCAGCAAGTTCCAGGTCCCAGTAAAAGGCCATGTCTCAAAAAAGAAGGCAGACTGCTCCTGAGGGGCAATGCCCAAAGTAGACCACCTCTGGCCTACACACACACACACACACAGAGAGAGAGAGAGAGAGAGAGAGAGAGAGAGAGAGAGAGAGAGAGAGAGAGAGAGAGAGAGAGAGAGAGAGAGAGAAACTTCTCTTTTCATTAAAACCACTTATTCCCTACAACTGGAATGAATGCGGAGCCTGCCTTCCCTCCCAGGTTTCCACGCTCAACAGAAGGTAAGGCCGTAAGGCCTGGCTCTTCCTCCAATCCATCTATGGATTTTAATCCACTGGGAATCCACATTTCCTTCGAAGGTAAGGAAATGCCATGCCTTTCCTGCAAATCATCTGTTCTTATTTTAAGTACAGTCATGCTTATTAGTTTCAGCCATCGATATAGCAGAGGAGAAACATAAAATTCAGTGTCTGGCTCTGGCAGCAGTGGGGCCGAAGACCTAACCCCGGGGCTCCTCAGTGTAGACCAGGGATCAATAGCATGCACTGGAGGCCACCTGGCCAGATCTGTCCATTCCAAACACGCAAGACTTACTACTTATATCCAAGACTTGCTACTTATACTGTCCCTCTAAATCTCTAGCGAATATACTGATTTCACATCTGGGAGCCCGGGATGCAGGGATTCATGGGGGACCAACATTAAACACACAGCCAAATGCAACAACATACATCATATTGAAGAGCCTGTATCCAGCAAAGTGAGCCCATGCAATGGGAGAAAGAGTTCCCTTCTTGAGGCAGGAGCCATAGAGATGAGTGAGGGCTGTCAGTGGATACCCCGGGATGCCTCTACTTGGCACCTAAAAGTAAGAACGACAGTGGCTCAAGGCCTGTCTAGGATAACCAGCTACAAAGGACTCAACTCAGGATGGCTGCTTTAGACAAACACACTAGAAAGTTCCCTCCCAGGCCACGAGCTCTGCTTCTCAGGAGCCACTTCAAACCTGCAGTAGAGGGCTGGGGAGATGTCTCATGGGTAAAGTGCTTGCAGTCTAAGGGCAAGGACCTGAGTTCAAGTCCCCAGAACACCTATACAGCTGGTCATGACAGTACACGTCTGCAATCTCAGCACTCCTATAAAGAGATGGGAGGCAGAGACAGGAAAATCTCCCTCGCCCCCTCCCCGCCCCTCTCCCTCTCCACTCCCAGTGAACCACTTCCTCTGTCAAGGCTCCACCTCCAAAAATTCCCACAACCTTCCTAAAGAATGCCACCAGCTGAGGACCAAGTGTTCAAACACGTGTACCTGTGGGGGGACACTTCACTTTCAGACATCACCCATGTGACAGAAAAGGTAGAAACCAAGGTACAATGGTCAGTGCTTCACTCAAGGTCTTGAGAGCTGGGGACTACCACATGCTGCCCCCAGAAATACCTGGTGTGCAGGAGTCACCTCTGCTAGAAGCAATCTGTCTCCATCCCTGGCAGCCTTTGGAGTTCTGTAGATCTCCATCCCCCACTCTCTCCCCCATGGAGAGAAGGAAGGAGTGGGCCCAGAGCTGGCGTCTGCCTGCCTGCCTAATTTCCCCGCAGGATCCAGAATTGAGTGTTGGGCAATTCTCAGCCCTTCTTTCTTAACTCCACCACAGCATCTGTGAACAGTGCCTCTGAGAACATCTTTAAAAGCCTTCAGGAAGCCAGCGGCTCCCGGGGTCAATATAAAGTCACCTTTTGGCTGCACTCAGAGGAGCAGCAGGAACAAAGGGAGGGGTAGCTGTGGCTCAGGGCCAAGGCTGGCCTGATCTAATCATGGAAATTTGTTTCCTCGGCCACTAATCATTTTGGCCCCAGGAATTTTTCCATGTTCTTGCCAGGAGTGTGAACCCCCGCATTAGAGCTCTGTGAGAGAGCACTAGGGACGTGCTCCCTAACAGTGCTCCCCAAACACTGCAAAAACAAAGAAACAAAGCCTGCAATAAAAAGACAAACAGCCAAGCATGGTGCCATGCATCCTTACTTCCAGCATGCATCTTTGGAAGCAGAGACAGGAGGATCTTAGTGAGTTCAGGGGTCAGTCTGGACTAGATAATGAGTTCTGGGCCAGACAGAGCTATATAGGATAAGGGGACCCTATCTTTAGAGAGAGAGGGGGGGGGGCAGAGAGAGGCAGAGAGAGGCAGAGAGAGAAATATATTATGTTTTCTCTTACGTGCAGAATCGAGATTATACAATTATATATATGTATACATACATATATATTATATATGTACATAAATACATATATATTATATATGTACATATGTGTATTGACTGACTATTTGAGAAGAGGGTAGGGATCAAGAGAGAAGAGAGAACAAGAGGGTAATGGGGTGATTATGGATAGACAATATACATATATGAATCATAGTGAAACCTGATACATATATTAATATGTATTAATGAACATATATTAATAAAATATTATTTGCAATAAAATGAGACTAACCATCTTGGTACCCACTTCAAGGTCTTACTGGAGCACTAGGATATAACCCTGAGAAAGCTCCTGGGTCCCATCTACCCACTTCCCTTCAGTCTCCTTCCCCATTCCAACCGCCAACACCCACTGAACTTCACACACTGTCGATCTAACATGAAGAGCCCCAAGTATATCCAAGCATCAGCCAGCCAACCCCACCTGTTCCCACGGTGGCCATTTTGTTCCCCATTACGGTCACACAAGACACCAGGCTTCCAAACACCGACAGTGGCTGTGTTCAGAGCCCTCGTCCATGTCCTAACCTTGGGATTTCTGAAAGGTGCTTCTATTTTGTAACTAAGAAACAGGATTTGACAGGAACTCTCCAAGGGTATGCAGCCTGGTGAGGGAGAACAAACTCCCGCTGTCTCCCAAGAAGCCAACGAGGAATTAAAACACGATCCTTTGCAAGATCCTTACAAAGAGCAGGCATCCAAAATGCTCAAGGATGCCCATCCGCTGTGGAAACGCTCCTGCAACCAGAGCAAGCAATGAGTCACTCAGACCCCGCCTCTCTTCCCAGCTCTCCAGCTTTTCCTCTTCCCCGTGGCTCCAACATTAATCCCCCATGTTGACTGGTCCCGTCACCTTCCATTCAGAGAAGGTCATTTCTGTCTCCACGACCCTCCTGCATTCTCCCCGCTCCCTTCAACAGCTGGAGAGCAATACCGCAGCTTAGTCACTGTGGGTCTGGCACAGATTTCCAACCCCCGACCCCAAGGGAATCTCTGCTCTGTCTCCCCTGCTGTCATTTCCCCTTTATCCTGTTCCTAACATGTCCTCCATCTAAACTGCCCGGCCAAGGTCACCTACAAATCAACTGAGGAGAAATGAACCACAACAGACGGGAAAGGAACTACCTGTAGAGAATCCATGTCCTCTCCCCTCCCCCAAAGGAGGAAAGCAAAGTCCATGGACAGCTTGAGGCTGGGGGGACACGCATTATGCAAAGGGCAGAGAGGACCAGGTGTCCTCGCACACTGAAAGAGGATGGAGTGAATGACGAGCAGACGAGGAACACCCTCGAGGACCCACTGAAGTCTAAAGTTTAGCCACCAACCTTGGTGCTATTAGATGTGACATCTACCAGAGGCAGGCCTAGGGGGAAAATTCAGGTCGGTGGGGACATTCCCTTGAAGGACATGTTGGAAGCCCACCCCTTCCTCTCCCCATCTTTGCTTCCCAGCCACCATGAGCAGTTTTCCCCACCACATTCTCCTTCCGTGTTGCTCTGCCTCACTAGACACACAAATGCAACAGAGCCCATGGCCCATGACTGACTCCATAGCTCCCCCTTATAAACGGATCATCTAGATAGTTTGTCACAGCAACAGAAAGCTGATGTCCCCAGGCCAGACTGCTGGGACCCAGGCAGCAACACACACGTCACTCCTCCCATACTTTCATTGTGGGGGTGCAAGGGGCCAGCTACCCTCCCACCAGCATCATGGAGGCAGCCCTAGGAGTCATAACTCACAGGAAGTATGGGGAGTCATCTTCAGCGTACACTGGCACTCCTTTAGCAACAGAATCAAAAGGACAACACAACTTGTATATGGCTGCGAGAACCTGGGACAAGCCTGCAAGATAACTCAGCGGGTAAAAGTACCACATACATGTGCCATGGCACACAGATATCACCACTCCACCACACACACATACACGTACATATACATACACACTCACACACACATATATACACTCACATACATACACTCCCACACACACATATATATGTTCACATACACACTCACACACACACATATATATGTTCACATACAAACACTCCTAAACATAAACTCAAATACACGCTGGCACACACATACACACACTCACGCACACATATACTCACTCTTCATATACACACACATACACTTACATACACAGTCACACACACATACACACTCATGCACACATATACACACTCCTCCACACACATATATTCACATACACATTTACATTCATGTACACATACTCCCAGACACATAAACTCATACATACACATACACTCACACTGACATACACACATTCACACAAATACACATACATTCACACACGTACTCACACACATACACACTCACGTACACACATATACATATACATATACATATACATATACACTAACACATGACATTCATCAGAGCAGTGTTCATAACAGCCAAGCAGAGGCAACCCAGGTGCCCATCAGCATGTGAACAGAGGAACAGTGGTCTGGTTGTTGTAAAGAAATTCAGATGATGTACTTGAATAAACACAATAACAGGTCTGCCACAACAGGCACTCTTGTTGAGGCATACTGAGGATGGCAAAGCAACACCCTGTGTGGTTTGAATGAGAATGGCCCCCATAAGCTCACAGGCTTGAATGCTTTGTGACCAGGGAGTGGAACTGTTTAGGGAGAATTGTAGGTGTGGCCTTGTTGGAGGTATGTCACTACAGGTGGGTTTGAGGTTTTAAAATTCCACATCAGGGCCAGTCCCCCACCCCCACCACTACCTGCTGCCTGTGGATCAAGATGTAAAGCTCTCAGCCCCATGCCTGCCTGCCTGCCTGCCTTCCTGCCTGCCTGCCTGCCTTCCTGCCTTCCTGCCTGCCTGCCTGCTTGCTGCATGCTTGCCTGCTGCATGTTTCCTGCTATGAAAACGGACTAACCCCCTGAAACTGTACTCAATCCTCCAACTAAATGCTCTATTTTATCAGGAGTTGCTTTGATCATGGTGTCTCTCCTCACAGCAATAAAACACTAATGAAGACACTGTGGGCTTCCCCCACTAAACCCATAACTTCCATCAAACCAGGAAAAAACCATCAGACCAACCCCAGCTGTGGGGAGTTAGGTCAAACACTGACTTCAAAGCTGCCACGTTTCACCCAAGTCAACTGGCAGACACTGGGAGCAGCCTAAAGAGACAGGATAACAAGACACAATGCCCGAGTGGATCCCTGGAAGGAAAAAGGATATCAGGTGAAACCATGGATGTGGGACTAAAGGGTGAACTGAGGCCACCATGGTGCCTCCACACTGGCTCCCTAGTTTTGAGAAAAGCATCGTACTCATTAGTACACAGGGAAATGAGGTGTGGGACCAGAGCACTCTCTTCACTGCCTACATTGTGGGGCTGTGTGCATGCATGCACAGACATGTACATGAACACACATGGTTTAGGTGTGTGCACATATATGTGAAAATCCACATGGAGGCTATGTGTTAACTGTAGCTGTCAGTTCTCAGGCACTGTGTGTGTGTACATATGTGTGGTTTGTGTGTGTGCATACATGTGCATGCATGTGCGCACTTGTGGTGGTTAAAAGTCGGTATTAGATTCTTCCTCTCTTGGCCTCTCCTCATTATTATCTCTTTTTCCTTCTTTTTTCTTTTTCTTTTTTTTTTCTTTTTACTTTTTCTTTTTTTTGGCAAGGTCTCTCATTGAATCCAGAATTCACTGACTCAGCAAGACTAGCTAGCCAGCAAGCTCTGAAGTTCCTCCTACCTCCTGCTCTCCCAGGACGGGCTATACAGCCCCACACCCCTGTGCCTGACTGTTATGTATGTGATGGAGAGTCGAATTCTGGTCCTCATAACTGTGTAACAACTGCTTTGTCAACTACAATGCCCCCCTTTTTGTTATGGAGTCTTTCACTGGTCTAAAACTGGATAATTTAGCTACACTTGCTGGCCAGTCAACTCCAGGACCACCAGACTCACCTCCCCAGCCCTGGGATTACAAGTGCATACTACCAAGACCCACATTCTTATACAGGGAATCGAACTCGGGCCCCTGTTTGCAGCTAAGCCATCTCAGCCCTGACTTTATATTTCTATGAACTTAAAGCTACTCTAAAATAAAAAACTTGTCTTACTTCTGAAAGGAACAGAGTTCCAATGCTCACAGGGACATGAATGAACCT
The DNA here is from genome assembly GCF_011762505.2 of Arvicanthis niloticus. Taxonomy (NCBI): domain Eukaryota; kingdom Metazoa; phylum Chordata; class Mammalia; order Rodentia; family Muridae; genus Arvicanthis; species Arvicanthis niloticus. The sequence goes on along the minus strand of NC_047665.1, from coordinate 10,731,543 downwards.
TGAGAACCCTGGACTGCATGAAAGAGATCAACCACAGAAAGCCACATATGGAAATGATTGTATTTATATGAAATATCAGGGGAAAAAAATGAGCTCTCAGAATCCAAAGTGCACACAGCTGCCGGGGCCCTGAGAAAGCTGCGGCTGTCACTGGTACAAGGTTTCTTTAAGGGGCAGTGACAACGCTCTAAAATTGATGACTGTGTCAGTTTTAGGACTGAACACACTAAAGAACACTGAGTTGTGTCCCTTCAAGTGCCGTTGTCTGGCGCGTGAATCACAGAAAGCTGTTACTAAGATAACAGCTGCACAGTGGAAAAGCTGAATCACACATTTCATTCCACACAAACATGAGCATTGCATTTGGGGAGCATTTGGGGAGCAGTTTCAAGGACGCAGGAAAAAAAAAAAGCAACGTGAAGCACTGTTACCAGGTCTCCAGCTCCTGCCTGACCCTGCCTCAGTGTCCTCTTATTAACTTCAGGCATCAAACTGCTACATGTTATACCCAAAACCAGTTGATGTGGATGGAGGACCTAAACCTCCAGGCATCCCCCTACCAACCTCAAAGGGGGTGTGATGCTAAGTCCTCTAAAGTAAGAGTTCTTTTTTTAAAGTAAATAAAACTCTTTCAATAAGAATAATAAGTAAGTAACTCGCTCAAGTAAGAACTGGGTAAGAGGCTGGGACAAGCCTTCCTCAGGGAAAAAAATGGAGGGTTGATAGCTGGGGCTGGAGTTCAGATGGTAGAATGTGTGTCCGGCATGTGTTAGGCCCAGAGTTCAACCCCCACATAACTGTAACAGACAACAGACATATAAAAAAACAATTGGATGAAAAGACACAGCACTAATTACCAAGAAAATGCAAATCAAAACCACTGTGGACAGGGATGGAGAGAAGGCTCAGCAGTGAAGAGCACTGACTGCTCTACCAGAGGACGTGGGTTCAATTCCCAGCACCCACATGGCAGCTCAAAACTAACTAACTAACTAACTAACTAACTAACCAACCAACTGTAACTCGGGTTCCAGAGGATCTGACACCCTCGCACAGACGTACATGCAGGCAAAATACCAATGCACATGAAATAAAAATAAATGAAAATTAAAAAAGAAAAATCCATTGTGGCATCACTTAACCAAGATGACTGTTTTTTAAAAAATGGTGAAACCAGGCAGTGGTGGTGAACACCTTTAGTTACAGTACTGGGGAGGCAGAGGCAGACGAATCTCTGGGTTCAAGGCTAGCTCTGCTCTACGGATGGAAACCCTGTCTCAAAAAAACAAAACCAAAATGTTGAACAGCAAGGCATGCATAATGACATATGGCTTAATCCCAGCACTTGGGAAGCAGAGGCAACTGGATCTCTGTGAGTTCAAGGCCAGACTGGTCTACATAAAGAGTCCCAGGCCAGCCAGGGTGACAATGACCTAGTCTCAGAAAATAAGGATAAATAAATAAAACAAAAGAAGCAATCGTGTGATCTACCACTCTGCTCCTAGGTTTTATTAAACGTCCTTCTCCTCAATGTTCTTTTAAACCATCCGGTGAGAATCTTCCTAAACCTGTCTACCCTCTGAGCATTAGCGCGTCCTACCATGTCAGGCACCACAAAATAGCCACACAGTGGGTCAGCTGACCTGCCCCAGCACAGCTGGCCACAGCCCTCCTCCCTTGGCACACACTTGTCTATGCACATGTCCAGCTTCCTTGGGCCCTGCTGGCCACACCCTTTCTGATCCTACTGAGCATCCTCCTGTCCTCCCCTTCCTCATCTTCACCCCATGCCAAAGGTTGCATGGGGTGAAGCAGGGAAAGCATTGTTACCAACAAAACAGGTACTGAACAATTAGCTCTCAAGAAGACACCGATCCCTCAGCATAGAAGGCACGTGGTATTTTATGGAGTCAGCAAAGCAGAAACCCACATGCCCTCAGCAAGCTCTTGGTAGGCACAAGTGGCTGAAATGGCTGGGCAAATGCACGGAGTGGAGAAATTTGTGACAACAGAGATTTCCCGCACCTGCAGGGTCACCAAGCTCCTTGTGTGGTTGTTACAACCGGGAGACTCACTTTGTAATTTAATTTAATCTCTCTAAATTTTAATTAAATAGCCAGATGTGGTGAATGGCTACCAGTTACACAGTATAGCAATGGTAGTAAGTAAACCCTGGGCATCCGGATACCGCATTCCAGAACCTTCCAGCATAAGAAAATTTGCCATTATTTAGATGAGTTCTTAATTGGCAAGCAAAACAAAGCTATGGCAAGGGACTGAAAGAAATGCCCAAAAATCTGCTGAATGCTTCTATCTCAGTCTAGCAAGAAAAGCAGCATTAGAGGACTTCAAAGACTATCTCATAATTAACAATAATGGGATTAGGAGAGCTTGTCAAACCAGAAACCTCTCACCCTGAACCCACTTCACTATTCTGTTCAGAGAGCAGATCCTGAGACATAACGGCACTCTAGAATTCAATGACCATAGACGCACAGGCAGAGAAGCCACCAACAGGATCTTGGAGACATGGCTCTCCTCTCGGTGAGGAACAAATAACATGGCTTTCATGGGCTCTGTACAATTTCCTTTTTTCGTGTGTGTGTGTGTGTGTGTGTGTGTGTGTGTGTGTGTGTGTGTAAGAGAGAGAGACAGAGAGAGAGACAGAGAAAGACAGAGACACAGAGACAGTCAGAGACAGAGAGAAATAAAAACACATATGCTCATGTTATGAAGGGACACATGTGGAAACCGAAAGACAACCTAGAGTGTGTTGCTCAGGGTGCCATCCACCTCTTGAGCTAGAGTCTCCTGTTAGCCCTGAGCCTCCCATTCATCCTAAGCTAAGACCGTCCAGAGAGCTCCAGGGATCCACCTGCCTTCCTTCGCCTCCCCAGGACTGGGATTACAAGAATGAAACACCATGCCCATCTTTTATTTTAATTTAGTTTTTTGTTTGTGTGTTTTTTAATGTGTGTTAGTGGTGATTAAACTGAAGTCTTCAACAAGAAATGTACCGACTGGACTGTCTTCCCAGCCTCTCTTTGCTATTCTTGAAAAGTGGCAGGTGAGACACCGCTGACTATGAACACCACCCCCTTAGGAGCTGGCAAATCACCATAGTCATCTTAGGGGTGACTCATAGGCCTTTCCCAGTGCCAGATCCCTGCTTCAAGCCATCTCCTGCCCAAATTCATACCAATAAATACCTCTGCCATCAGAACTCTGAACACTGAAACCAAGTGCACGAAACCAGATTGCTATGGACACCCAAGGGTCCCCAAGCTACCAGACCTACCCAGGCCAGTCCTAACCCTCCCCTACACCACCTAACCCCAGCCCTATCCCTAACCCTAACACTTCCCTACACCACCTAAACCTAGCCCTAACCTTAGCCCTAACCCTAACCCTAACACTAACCCTAACCCTCCCCTGCACCATCTAATCATAACCCTAACCCCAACCCTAACTCACCCCTATACAGCCTGTCTTTCCTGAGGAAGCCCAAGAAAGCTTTCTCCTTACTTGTTCCCCTCCCCTTTCTCGGTTCTCCTAAGCATGGCTGATGCTTCCTCAGCTGTCCTGGGTATCTTGTTGTGGTTCCCTTCTCATGAGCAATGTAACTAATGTACTCTTACCATGTAAGGACAACTAAGCTGGGCTGGAAGGATGGCTCAGTAGTTAATAGCACCTACTGCTCTTGCAGAAGATCTGGCTTTGGTTCCCAGCACCCCCACAAAAGCTAACAACTCTCTGTTAACTCCAGTTCTGGGGGAATCCTGTGCCCTCTTATGACTTCTGTGAGCACCAGGCACACACGTGGTGCACAGACACACGATAAATGCTCACACACATAAAATTAAAACAAACAAATCTTCAAATCTTTTTTTTTTTTTTTTAACACACAATCCTATAATAGACCACTCACCGCAGTGTGGTGCTACTGAGTCCTGAGGACCACACAAAGGAAGGACCACATCACGTTCCTGTGGACACTCCCACTCACAGACTCTAATGGCTGGAGAGAACCATTCTCAGAAACCCAACAGCCCCCGCTGGCATTGGATTCACCATCAGAAGCCAGAGCTCTGATGGAGGAGGCATCCTAATGCATTCCATGACCCCACCCCCTGCATGCCTGAAATCATGGACAGTAGTAAACACTATAAATACTGTTTTTTCCAGTACACACCTATCTATAACAAAGTTTAATTTAGTGAGGAGTCAAATTAAAAATAACCAGCATTTGGAGAGATGGTTCAGAGGGTAAAAGCACTTGCCAAGGGAGTCTGATGACCAAGAATGCAAATCTGATGACTGAGTTAGATCCCTGAGACCCATACAAAAGTGGAAACAAACTGACTCCATAAAATTGTCCTTTGACTTAGATGCATACATGTGCACAGACACATACACAACAAAATAAAATGCATTTTAAGAAAAAAATAAAAACTGACAATAAAAATTATAATATTGTAATAAAATTGCCAGCATCCATGCTTTGGATACATTAAACAAAGGTTCTGTGTGACACTGTTCCTGGGCAGGACATGAACAAATGTTTACTCACCCCAAATAGTGAAACAACAACAGACCAAAGTAACAATAGCACCAAAGTCCAACTTGGTGAACCAATGAGTTACTTACAGGAGTATGGGTAAGGGGTACTTACAAGGAGCAGGGGTGACTGAAAGGCATCTGTATCACCCAAACACCGACCCCAGCAAGGTGCCACTGACAAAAGCTAGACCCTCAAGTTCTCTACACAACTTAAAGTCAGCTGACAAGAATCTCCTCTCCTCTGGAGTCTTTACTGCATATATAAACTTGGAGAAGGAGGGACCTTGTAAGTCTGGTCAATTTCAGGAACTTCCTGAGACTTTAGAGTTGTTTACTTCTTGAGTCTTAATTAGTTTTGCTCTGTAACTTTCTGAGTTTAAGAAACATCCTACCAGGAGAAAACGTGTGAAATCAGAAGAAGCTGCTCCACAAGAAAAACGAAGGTGCCCTAAAGGGAAGAAGAAGGAAGAAGATACTCAATAACATCACACTTTCAGAGTGGTTGCTATCCAAGTCAGATGTAGGCATTCTTCAGTTCTGGAACTTTTCATTTTATATGTAGGCCATGATTAACTTCATGTAACTGAAAGCAGAGTAAGTAAACCTGCATACCAGGGAGCCACTATACTTCCTGATATGGACAAGAGACATGCAAGTGTACCTGTCACCCCTCTCCAGGCCTATGCAGAAGGCCACCTGGCATTTATAGACCAAAGAACACAGAGCTCACCTAACATAACTCAAGGGTTAGAGACTAATTCTGACTCCAATTATAGCTCAAAATATTAAATGGAAATTTTGTTAATCAACAACCTGTGAGTCTTACTAAGGCTCCACTTTCTGTTGGTGTAGGGTTGGAGGAGAAAGCCAAGGAAGATTGCTGACAGTGGATGACAATGGTCTCTGCAGATTGCTGGGCCCATGCTATTTACTTAGTATGTTTACATGCTCTAGTGCTGAGTGATCCTGTGGGAGAATGAGCATCTGTTTGTGGTTTCTATAAATCCAGAAACAATAAACCTTCACATCCAAACTTCTCCTAGTAGTTCTCAAAATAAAATGGCCCCAGGATAAAATTTGAGAAACATGGTGTCAGAAAACACAAAGCAAGTTAATGTGCCACTGCATAAAGTTTCCTAAGCCTGACCACTTGGAAGCCGAGGGAAGAGTTCTCAGCTGCTTAGAAAAAAACAGCCACTGCCACAGAAGATGGACAAACGCCACTCGTGGCCACAGCAGCTTCACAGATAGCCCAGGTGGTCAGTGTGAGTTTAACCAAATTACACTTTTCAGTGAGAAAGGACAAAGTTTCACAACGGTATGGCCAGTGGACAAAGTACATTCCAACCTGCAAAACCAATTTCATTGCCACCAAGATACTGAAGGAACACCCACAGAGTAAGAGGCTATGAAAGATACAGAAAATGAACACCAGAGTTTTCTTTGAGTCCCTGCTGGGGTTTGGATGATGGTCCACAAGTAAAGACTTGGTCCCAAGGAGTATGCTACTGAGGCAGTCCAGCCTTTGAGAAGAGGGGCCCATTGGGAGGTTTTGGGTCATTGGGAGAGTTCCTCTGAAGAGGACTATGGACCCCAGCATCTCAGTATCTCTCTGTTCCTGCTCCTAAGGTGTGCTCACTCTAATGTACATCCTGGCTCCTCTTCGCTTTCTTCTCTGGAGAGCTAAGAATAAGGCTACCCTGCAAGACTGGGAGCCGAACGCTATGATTTTCTTTACTTTTTAAGAAGCCCATGTCAATGTATTTCATTATAACAACACAAAACTAATACAGGCTCCATGAGGATCCTTACTAGGTCAATTTGTGGTCCAAAAACTATCCCCACCAAGGTGACTTCTGATGCAACAGGGTGTCCCAATGATGGGTCACTCCACTCCCCTAGCTGACACACTCCAGCTTTAAAAAGTCCAAGAAGGGGGCCGGAGAGATGACTCCATAGTTAAGAGCACAGGCTGCTCTTCCAGAAGGCCCAGGGCTCAATTCCCAGCACCTACATGGCAGCTCACAAATGTGTGCAACTTTAGTTCCTTCCAGGATATCTGGCACCCTCACACAGACAGACATGCAGGCAAACATCAATGCACATAAAAATAAATAATTCTTTTTTAAAAGTATTTTTTTTAAAAAAGCAAAAGTATAAAAAAAAAAAAAAAAAAAAAGCCCAAGAGATTTAAGTGTAAAACATTGAGAAAGGTGAAGCTAATCAGAATGAACACCAAAACACAGCACACTTCCAGAGAACCTCAGGAAAGAACCCAACATCTACCACCTCTAGCAGCAGCAGCATTAAATATCCCACCAACAAATGGCCTCTTCACAGATGCACAAAACACCAAGTTTTCCTAAGGACCCAATACCCCCTGCACAAAGGATCAGGAAGCCCTTCCACAGAACCCTAGGGCTCTCTGCACAACTTATAGGCATCATAGCAGGTCAAAGTCTCCTCTCTTCTTACTGCTTATGTAATATTAGGGAAAGAGAGACTTTGTGAATCCATTAGTTTCAGGGACTTCCTGAGTCTTTTGAGTTATCCACTTCCTGGATCTTTACAGAGCTTTTTCCCTGCATGAGATGTTTCAGCTCAGGAAACTACTGCACAACACCTTCTGGATGGACAGCTTTATCAGCTATGAAAACTTCAATCCTACAGGTTTAGCACCCCTACTTTGAAGGCCCAGACTCCAAAATGCTCAAAGGTTCAGAAACTTTTGCACGTCACCATGACAACAGAAATAGACAATGCTACCTTTGGCTGCCTGTGACAGGTCACAAGCAAAGGACAGGCACACTAACAATGCTGTGTAAAGTGACTTCTCAGGCTTCCTGCATCAGGGGTGTATAAAACAGAAATGATGGTCACATTGAGATGTGCGTACCTCATAAATATACATTACACATATGAAAATCTTCCGAAATCTAAACAACTCTGAAATCTGAATCACTTCTGGTCCCAAACATTTTGGATAAGGGAGATTCAGCCTGTAGTAACTCAGACAAAGACATTTCACTTCTGGGAAGAGACCCCACAGATACTCAAACAACTGCCAAAAAAAAAAAAAAAAAAAAAATTTCCAGATGTTAGATGCAGGGCCGTTTCAAGAAATACTTAAGAGCAAGAAGACCTGTGAGCTATATTATGCATACACCATGACATGAAGGGAGAGATGGGCCTGTGGGTAAAAGAGGACTCTCAAGGGCAGGGCAGGGCAATGTGGAACATAGAAGGAAAATAAGAACCAGCTGCTAAAGAAAATGTCCCGGTGAAGCCCATTTTTTTGTATACTAACTTAAATTAACTAGAAACAAACTCTGCATGTTCAAATGACAGATATTTGCATTTTTAATGATGAAGCTGTAGATGTACTAATATAAAAAGAGGGTTAGGTTTGGTTTGGTTCGGTTGAGCTAGGTCTCACTATCCTGGGCTGGTTGGTCTTAAACTCCACACTCAAGGTTGGCCTTGAACTTCAGTTCGTCCTGGGCCTAGCTAGCTCTTGAGTGCGGAGCTAGCAAGGCAGCAGAGCCTGCATAACATGGGAAGACCCGCAGGTTACAACTGTTACAATGAGAACCTCACCATGTGTGTTCTAAAGTGGCTGTGCGTAGGAACCATTATGAAAAAACACCGTGTTGAGGGGGAAGAAGCCAGTTTCAAAGGCCAAGTGTTCCATGATTCCATTTAAATAAATTTCCAGAACAGTCAAGTCCTCAAAGACAGAAAGTAGGTGAGTGCTTGCCAGAGGCAGGGAAACAGGAGGAAGGAGATGAAGACCAACTGCTAGTAGCTGTGGGATTCCTCGTGAGATGATGAAAACATTCAGAAACTTCACAGTAAAGATGGATACTGTGATAACTTCCATCCCTGACTGATACAGCATAGAATCGTTTGGGATGGATGTCTCAATATCACTTATAAACACTGCTCCAGGGCTGGAGAGATGGCTCAGCAGTTAAGGGCACTGGCTACTCTTCCAGAGGACCCAGATTCAAATTCCCAGCATCTAAGTGACAGCTCACACTGTCTGTAGCATCATTTCCAGGAGATCTGATAGTCTCTTCTGGCTTCCACGAATGCCAGGCATACAAACGGTACACAGACATACACATAGGCAAAACACTCAAGACACACACAAAATAAATAAATAAATAAATAAATAAATAAATAAATAATTTATTTATTTATTTAGAAAATTTTAAATTTGGTCCAAGCACAGCTTGCTCAGCTCTATTCTCTATCTCTGTTTTGTTTTTCAAGTGTACCTATAAAGACCTGGTCCAAAGTTCACTGAACATCACAACCCACCCCCCACACATAACCCCAAGTTCACCGTTCACAGCAGAATCCATTTCCTTGGTTGGGGGGAAAAAAGCAATGACAAAGAGAATTTTTAAAACTTCATATTCAGAGGCTCCATGCTCTCTGGTTTGTTTTTCGCCAGCCACAGCTTTTACGGTCTGTAGAAAGGTAGTCAAGTAAAAGAAATCTGACTCCTTGCTCTTCTTAAATTTATACTTTTCTCAGACAAGAAGATAGATGCATTCAGAGTTTGGGATAATAGAAAAAAAAAAAAATAGAGAGTGAACCCTCACTGAACTCTGATGACATATTCAACACTTCACTAATGAGAGGTGGGTAATTGGTACTGTGGGCGGCCTTGCAAAACAATGGGTTTTCCCACTGAAAGAAAAGGGTGAGGGTGTCTCCTGTTCAAAATGAGGCTTCCTAACTAAAACGATAACACGATAAAGACGTACCGAGTTTTGCAAACAGCTAGGGAAAAGTGTAACACATCAAAGCCAGCTGACTCATGAGCGAAATTATGTTCTTGGCAAAACTATTAACGCCCTCAGAAGACAAGAGTCCTTCCAAGGCTCATTCCGGCCCTGGGTAGTCAGTGGGCTCCTTCTTAAAAATGTTTTCTTCTCCCCGCGTCCCCAGTAGCCACCTGGATCACATTGGATGACTTAGTCCCTGCACCCAAGCCCCTGGTCATCCACCTCCATCACCCACTGGTGCACTGAACCAATGATTCTCCCAGAGGCACAGGCCAGGCACCTCTGCAATCTGCATTTACCCTACCCAAGTAAGTCTTCACCCTCTTCTTTCTCTGGCAGAAGGAACAGCCCCTCTGCTTAAAAGACAGAACACAACGGAGCTCTCCAAAGGACAAAGGGCCCTTCCTAGATAGAACCCCTTCCCTTCCTGTCTGTTGTTGACGCAGTCTCCCAGGAGCCCAAGATGTCCTAAGGGTCCCAGTCCCCAGAGGCCAATCCATCTGCCTCACACTTCAAAGGGCCCCCACGTGTCCATAAATCACAAGGGCTGACAGCCGCATCCCAGCAACAGTAAGGGTGTTTGCTTTTGTTGGCTTTTGGTTTTTGCTTTTGCCCAGGCCTCTATAAAGGAAACAGGGGCCAATGGACCATTTGGAGCCTGGTGTCCTGGGCCTGGGTTTGGGCAGGAGAGTCCTTGCAGGGTCTGGGCAACTAATTTCCTGGTCAACCGGATTCACTCTGAAACCTGGGAGGACCCTATGAAGAATTGTTCACCTCCATCAAAGCTTCAAACCTAATTATGACCCTCTTCTCCCTAGACAGCTAACCAGGGAGGTTACTGGGACAGCAGGCAGCTGATCTGGGGAGGTCTGGAGAGCAGGCTTCAGATGTATAAAAGCATGTGGAGAGGTACACTGCATACCCTGGTCACCAGGGCACAGCGATTGTAAAGCTCCCAGCAGGACAGCAGTTTCCCTGATCAATCGCAGCCTACTAGGTTGTACAGAGGCACACAGTGACCTGCAATGTAAGCTGCTGAACCCACTAGAGAAAGCTGTCTTCGAGCACACTTACCCCACAATGACACTGACCGATGCTGGAGGGAGGGTCAAGCAACTCCTCCCCTCAGAGAGACAGGCTCAGCAACACTTCCCAGGCAGTGAGACCTCTTACTAAGTAAATTCTTGTGCTCCAACACCAAAAGCCAACTCAGAATCCAACTGTACTTGACAAACTCGGGCTCAAGTGTCCATGTCACTTTGCTGAGGTTTGAGTGTGCACCTCAGAAATTCACACACTGAAAACGCAATCCTCAATTTTTCTGTTAAAGGGTTTGGAGGTGAGGGCACTGAGATATATGTAGGACTAGATGAGGTAGGAAGGAGAGAGGCCCATCATGGTATCGATAGCTTTGTAAGAACAGGAAAAGATCTCAGCTGGTATACTTGCTCTGTCTGTCCATGAGGCCCTCACCACATACTCACACCAGATTCTTGGACTGTCCAAACACTATAACTGTAAACCAAATGTGTGTTTATTTATTACTAGGGATTTATCACAGGGGTTTCTGTACGTTAGGCCAACACTAACCTTTCTCTCAATCTGACTCATTAAAAATTACCCCAACTTGCCAGGTGGTGATGGGGCACACCTTTAAACCCAGCATTTGGGAGGCAGAGGCAGGTGGATCTCTAAGTTAGGAGTCAACCTTCTCTACAGAGTGAGTTCCAGGAGGCTACATACAGAGGAACCCTGTCTCCAAATCCAAACAAAACAACAAAGAACAACAACAACCAAATACCCCAACGTTCCGCTCTGCTGTAGCCTGCTGAAACAAACTGCCAGCAACAAGCATCTCTGAGGCAGGCACTTGTGTCAATCAAGGAGTGGGAAGGGGAGATGGAGCAGACATGGGGTGGCCTCTTAGGAGTGCCCACGGAAGCCATTTCTAGGCTGCTGCTTCATTTGTAAGTCAAGAGGCTGCTCCGTGGTCAGCACTTTCTCTATCACCTGCCTCCTGGGTGTCCCTCCTAAGACCTCTTTTTTTGTAAAGACAGTTATTCAGGAATAGAGACCCACCCCAAAGACCTCACTGTATCATTTTCTGAAACCTATTCTCCCAAGGAAGGTCACAATCCGAAAGACCAAGAGTCACGACCACAACCTATCTTTCTCTTTTGCAGAGGGAATGAACCACAATTCAACTCTACTAGCACAATATTCAAACAAAATGACCCTATTTTTTAATACTCCTAAAATTGAAAAGTGGGAGTGAGCTGCTGGGAGCTGGTTCAGTGGGAAAACACCCAGCACACAAAGGATGACAACCTGACTTTGGACCACCACCACCCACCCCCACCCCCACCCCCCCCCCCCCCCCCGTGCCCACATAAAATCAGGGTATAATGATACTCGTCTGTAAGGCTTGCACTGCCAGAGAGTAGGCAGATTCCAGGGGGTGCTCACTGTCTCCAATCTAGCTGCAACAATCAGCTACAGGATAGTAAGAATCTTTCTCAAGAAGTAAGGCACGGCCTTTCTACATTCTCACTCGGGTAGGCACGCGCACACAGCCTCGGTTAATGTAAGACATCCTCTCTGCACACTAAGATTTTATTTCAAGGATAGCCATCAAAGGCAGAGCCAAGCAAAGAGGAAAGGAAAAAGCACGCTCAGACAGTTTACTGAATCATACAGAGGGTACATCGCAGCTGCTACGATCTTACCTTGTCCCATGCAGAAAGATTTGAAAATCCTCCTGTTGGGATCCACAGAGCCTCGTGTTCATGAATAGTCGCTGTATCCAGTGTGTAACCCGCACTGGAAAATGAGGACTGTTTATTTGGCTTAAACACATTCAGATTTTCTATGGTTCCAGAGCACCAAAGTCTCCACAGTTAATAGCTTAACATACCCATTGTTCAGCAGACCACAGAGCATGCACAACTCAACGCTAACAGGCAGTGCCAAATCAGCCCTGAGAGTAGCGAGCTGCACAGTCAACTCCCTACAGAGCTCTGACTCCCAACACGATGGGAGGAGTCAAGAGAACGATAGGAGGAGCCAAGAGGATGATGGGAGGAGTCAAGAGGACAATGGGAGGAGCCAAGAGCATAAGAACACTGATTCCAACTTGTACTGTCTTGATGACAAGGTCAAACTCCTTATAAGTCATGTGGACTTTCGTATTGGTTCTTTTGCAAACTACCTACCTTTCACAACACTGACAGTTAATAATTCAACACAGTTGTTCCAAATATGACCCTCCCTGAATTGCCAGTCTTGCTTTATGACCAGATTCTTATCCTCGGTTAGGATGTAATCCCAGGGCGCTTCACAGAAGGACCAGTACCTTTCACCCAACCTAAAGATATAAGGTGGTCAAGGTTATGTCTGCTGTCTCTGGTCTAGTTACCCATTGCCCCTTGCAGATCAGGAAAACCACGGAACTCCTGAGAGCATGTGCATTCCCTGCTCAGTCTGTCACTTAAAGACTCAGTACTCACTCACCCAACTATTTAGATTCAGTACCCACCGATGCCCCACCCAACACAGTCCACATAATCTCTGCACCACTGACTAGGCGGCTTGTTCAATACAAGTCCCCGGGGCTTCCTCCACCTCTCCTACTCATTTCTGTATTAAAGTTAAGTGTTCCCTCAGGATTCATGACCACTCAGAATTCAGGTGTGGCCCACACCTTTGAGAAGAGTCTTTGTGACAGTAATAAGGAACTTGAGATTAATGTCTCCGGGATTCAAGTTGAACTCTAAGTTAACGGTGGCCTTCTGCCACAAAGGAGTGAGGTTTATGAAGACAGAATAGGGGTTAAGACATACGTGGGTGTAAACCAAGGAAAACCATCAGCCACCAAGAAGCAGAAGAGGAAAGAAGATCCTCCCCCAACGGCTTCCAGTCTGTGGACCTTATGGTGTCCGAGTACATCCACCTCCCAGAACCGTGGAAGAGACCTTTGTGTCACACCATGAGCCCTGCGAGACTCAGCTATGGTTTTCCATATTGTCATGTATTGTCAGTACTGAGCCACAGATTTCCACTCTGCCCATGCTTGTCTCGTTGCCCTAGGTTTGGCCACTGGAGAGCCTCCATGATGGCCCCTGTGTGTTCTCACCACACCCATTATTTCGGACAACTGACTTTCTATCTCAAGAACACATGCCAGGCCCGGCTTGATCTTTCCCAATCATGGCTTTATCTTCAGTTAATCCTCCGAGGAACTCTGTCTCCTCTGATGTGCAGCAGCATTCTAGAGGAATAACGGTTTGGGAGCTGGGAACACTCGATGCTAATGAAGCCCTAAGAACAGCTGTTATATTAAAGAGAGAGAGAGAGAGAGAGAGAGAGAGAGAGAGAGAGAGAGAGAGAGAGAGAGAGAGAGAATATGGTTTTTAAACCATGGGTCTGCAGTTACATATAGTGTGGTTACACAGGGGTTGTGAGTCATACTGACGCCTCCAATTCCACTCACTCCCTCAGATCTTCCCTCGCCCTTCCCCATTGCACACGTATACTCTCACGCATCCCACTGAGAGATGCCTGGCTCCAACACTAAGCATGCATCTCACCCACTCAGTCCTACAGTTCACACTAAGTGCCAATTCCCATCTCAAGCCAAGCCTACCAAGGTGAGGACAAGGTCTGTTTGCAGGTAGTGTTTGGTTTTCCCTGCCAGCTGAGACTATACAGTCAAAGTGTCACATCTAACAGCGACAAGACCTGAGTGTCTCTCTCCTTGATCTTGCTGGTGTCTTGTCACCATTTGTAATAGAAAACGCTTGACTTACTTGCTAGTATTCAGTTCTAATTTCCTGGACCTCTTTGGGGGCTTAGTAATGTTTTTCAAAAGCATTCATTCATCCATTCGTTTATTCATTCATTCATTTGAGGTTAGGTCTCTCTACATAGCCCTGGCTGTCCTCAAACTCACTATGTAGATCAGGCTGGGCCCAAACAGACAGAGCCCCACCTGCCTCTGCCTCACTGGTGCTGGGTTTAAAGGTGTGCACCTGGCTTTAACATTACAATCTGAATGTGTAGGTGCTTCAATGTGTTCTGGAAGGCAAAGCATGCAAAGGGTTTAGGAATAAACTAAGTGGGCTGGAGAGATGGCTCAGCAGTTAAGAGCACTGACTGCTCTTCTAGAAGTCTTGAGTTCAATTCCCAGCAACCCCATGGTGGCTCACAGCCATCTGTAATGGGATCTGATGCCCTCTTGCAGTGTGTGTGAAGACATAGCATATATGCACACACAAACACACATATGGAGAGAGAGAGAATAGAGAAAGAGAATAAACTGAGAACAGAAGGAAACTCTCTGAACACAACACAGACTGAAAGGTTTTCCTACAAGATCAGAACAAAACAGGACTATCTGCTTTGGACGCGCTCGGATTCAGCACGGTGGCAGAAGTCCAAGACAGAGCAATTAGACTAAATATGCAAATGAGGATAATTGTCTGTCGTGCAGCTAACCAATAGGATCTTACATGGAGGCTAGGATCCACAGAGTACTATCTGAACAAATAAATCCTCCAGACTCATAGGGGGAAAAATAGTTTGTACATGCTAACTTCTACAAACACACACACATGCACACACACAAAGAAATTAAGAAGGCAATTTCAATTATAATAACACCAGAGAGGGGGGGGGAATGCTTGGTGTCATTAATTGTGGAAGGGAAAGACTAGAACGACTACAGATTATAAAAGGTTGACGAACGACATGGAAGATGTAAACACATCTATGTTTATGGACTAAAGACAATAAAGAAACTAAGACTCCTGGACACAATCCCCAACTCAATCCAATTGCTCACCAGATCCCAGCAGGCCATGTGTGGCTAAGGACACCTGCCAGGAGGCCAGTGAAGCAAAGGAAGTGAATGGGTTTTTTTTTTTTTTTTTTTAGATATTTTAAATAATTTTAACTTAAACAGTCGCATGTGCCTGGCAGCTCCTATACTCCCCAGCATAAATGTTACAGTGAGTTCAAGCCAAAATGTTTCTGTAATTTAACTGTACATCCGGTTAGCTGCCCTTCCAGGAGGGTGTGGAAGCCATTAGGCTGGGTGTATTGGTGATGGGGGTGACCCCTCCCCCACTCCCGGAGGTTCAGGGCAGCAGCCACGTTCTCCCCTGATAACATCTCAGAAGTGGCAGAGAGCTTACTGAAACTCATTCCAACACAATTAAACACACACACACACTTCCCATTGGGGCTTAAGACCTTCTAGAGGCCAAGCTACTTAGTCAAATTAGGCTCAGTTTTATTTTTTTTTTCCCTGTAATTATTTCCTTCCCTTTGGCTTTTTTGACGGGGGAGGGGGGCAACAAGGGGTGGTATCAGAATTGGAACTTAAAGGAAAGGAACCCCAGAAACCTCATCAGCGACACTTAACCAAACCAAAAACAGTCCCATTTTGAAAAGTGTTACAAAAATCTTCAACATGGTCCGACCAATCCCTCCTTGGCTACTCTGTCAATATGACTTCAAACAGATTACACCCTAGACAGTTTTTTATGAGCACTGTACTTGTAAGCAGAGCTGTCCCACCCTGGTTTCCAACTTGGCAAGCTCCTCAAACTAAACCAAATAAATACATATGAAGCAAAGAAGGCTTTCCACGGCCCTAGTCGGCTCCCGCCATAGCCCCTGGGCTGCAGCCCCTGCACCCTACTTAATTGCTTTTATTTTTTTTTCTTTTTTTTTTTCTTTTTTTTTTTTTTTTTTTTTTTTTTCTCCAAAACTGGAGAGCTTACACCACCCATTCAGCACCTCACTGGCACCAGGGGAATCAATGGAATTGTACAAATCCCAGAGTCCAAAGCCACAGTGGCCAAATGGGTCCTTTTTACCCAACAGTCTTTTACACAAAATGACTAGTGACCACACAGACCCAAGAAAAGCACAATCCTGGCTCTGCTTTGAAATCCTGTGTGTTTGCCGCTGGGGAAGTAGAGTCCCCTCTAGGTAGTCACCAGAGTTCCCCAAGGAGAAAACAGCCTAATAACTCACAAAGGGTAGTCCCAGCCAGGAGACCCATGGAGGGATGAGCCAACCCAGGGAACCCCAAGCAAGGTGTAACAAAGCTAACCCAGTGGTCAGCACTAGGTCGAAAGGAAATCACTGTTTCCTCTCCAGGTCTCCAAACAACCAGCAGATGAATACCAGGAGACCTATGTCATCTTAGGGGACACTCCATGAATCTCCCAGTAGGCATAACATTTAGTAGTAGTGTGCTTCATAATGGCACCTTCCCTTCCGGGCCTACCCCACAACTCACTCTAAAGGATAGTTGAAATACCTCCAAAAAGGATTCACCTCCCCCACCAGTCAAAGGAGCCACTTCTAACTCCTGAGAATCTATCCCACTCCCTTTAGATTCAAAAAAAAAAAAGAAAGAAAGAGAAAAAGAAAGAAAGAAAGAAAGAAAGAAAGAGAAAGAAAGAAAAAGGAAGAAAAAGGAAGAGGAGGAGGAGGAGAAAAGGAGGAGGAAGAAGAGGAGAAAAAGGAAGAGGAGGAGGAGAAGGAAGAGGAAGACAAGAAGGAGGAAAAGGAGGAAGAAGAAGAGGAGGAGGAGGAAGAGGAGGAGGAAAGGAGAAAGCCTGTATAAAGTGTAGCTTCTGCCAAGCTTGTAAGTTCTCCAGGCTATCTGTTTAAAGAGGCAACTAGTGGGAGACTCTCTGCAAGTCACACAAACACCAATTACAGCTATGCTCCAGTAAACAATGGGAACAATGTTTAACAACAAAAATAGAAACTTCACTGAGTGCTGCTTTCAGTGTCTGCAGAGGACTGTTGTCAAAACTGCTCCCAGAAATGCACACTTTTAAACCAGTGGTTTGGGTTTTGTTTTGGTTTTGCCTGCAAAAATACCAAGCAGAAAGCTTGTTGGCTTTCTAACTATACCAGGTTAACTAATCAAATACAGCCACAGGGGTGGAGTCTACCTAGCTCAGTGGTAAAGTGCCAGTGAGGCATGCTTGAGGCCACAGGTTATGGCTCTCCAGAAGAAAAAGAACCTTCTGGGTTGTCTTGTTTTAAATGGAAACTGGTTGGTCGGATCCCTTCCCTGACAATGTGTGTCCCAAGGGGGTCCATGGGGCTCAGATTCTCAGGGTAGCAATCTTTATCATTGGATACCAGGCTCGACTTCAAATTGTTATTAAACACTGAAAGGTTTCAAATGTGTAGCTCTTCCCTGCTTGGTACTCAACCATAATAAGAAAAACATGTTTCACTACACACACAAAATCTTTTCTGTTTCCACAAAGTCTTTTACACAAGATGATCTCATTTCTTTTCTTCTAGGAAGACTGTCATTGGGTATTGTGACCACCACTCAGGGATCTGGGCCAACAGCAATCTGGGCCCTGCCAAAATGAGAGGCAGGAGAAGGCAAAAGCTCACCACTCCTGCCTACCCTGCCTAACCCAGAGAACAGAGTCCCAGAGCAGGTATTTGTGTCCTTAGGAGACGGAGTCTTCCTATTAAAATATGGAATAAGAACATGTATCCTTTAAAAATAACTTTTCCGTGTTTTTACATCCCAGGTCATTTCAAGTATAGAATTTTCCAATTGCTGGGATTCACTCCTTGACAACAAAAAAGATCTCAAACACCCACATTTTCTGTATGATTTCCTATCTCTCTCTCTGTGTGTGTGTGTGTACACTCACACGCGCACGTGTGCATGTGACTGTTATCTGTCGACTTGACTAGTAACCAATCCAGAAACAAGAGAAACATAGCTTATTCTTTCCAGAGATTCACTAGCAAAGAAAAATTACCCCCACATAAAGAGAGACAGAGAGACACAGAGACAGACTTTCATGACTTTCTTGATCAGACATGATTATTCTTTCTACCAAAGTGAAGGAGGTACTCAGATACATGCAAAATCCAAGTGGACTTTTCTATTCTGGTTACCAAATTGACTTTAAGCAACCAAGGCTCCAACCCCTTTACCATAGCAGATCCCATCCTCCCACCCCAACTACACCTCAAGACACCCCAAACCGCAGGATTTGCAAGGGCCTGTTGCAAAGGCCAAAATCCCTACGGAGTTGACCAGTTTATGGTCCCCTAGTTTCAAAAGAATTTCTTGATGGTAGAGAAGGGGAATCCTTGGAGGGGGCGGTTTGGTAATGACATTAATTGAGGATACCTTGCACTCTCTCATTCTGCACTCAGCGGTCCCTGCTTTCGTGGACAGGGGTATCAATGCAAATCAAAGTGATCAGAAACGGTGGATACCATCAGCATCAGTTTAAACCCAAACGCCCTCCTGGAAAGTTGCTCCTTCCTTCTTTGGGCGGGACACACGAAAGTGCCTCGCACAGCAGGACTTGGGAAGAGCCCGGAGTTCTGCTGCCTGCCTCTGCCTCCTAACTCTCACCTGCTTACAGGAACACTGGGGGCTGGGGAAAACAGACGTCGCTGTCCCAGTATGGCGCGTCTCACACACGCAGTTCGGAAACTTAGGGCAAACCTCATGAGTCCCTGATCCTCCTTGAGCCCGGACCAGCAGGGTACCGGGATTCGGGCCATAAACCGGATGGCTAGTAGGTTCTCTGGAGTTTGCACTAGGAGGATCATCGCCTCCTCCTCATTTCTACCCAGGTATCCTCCAAAAACACTTTTGTGCTCCTTGACAGGGTCTCCTGGGCCCTGATCAAGCCCACACAGAATCCCCCAGAGGTGGAAGAAACGCTCGAGGAAACACTACGGGGGCGGGGGAGGGGCATTCTCCCTTCAACCTCGCAAATCAAGTCCTGGGGGCCAAGCCCCCAGCTAAGCAGGACCCACCAAACACCACTTTGCTCACAAATTCCAACAAAAGGAAAACCAAGACCTTCGATCATGCGTCCCCCACTCTCCCTGGGGAAAAAGACTAACTTAGGACCACATCTGCCCCAGAGGCAGACGAGGTTCAAGGGATACATGTGGACTGAAACGGTGGTGACCTGGGAAGAAATGATGGAGTCCGGGTCTTGGGACACACAGAGCACGTCTACCGGTGCACATCTCCACTGAGATGCACTTAGGAAAAGCTCCCCGCCGCTGCCCACCCCGGCCTCTGGAAACACTTAGTGGTCCCTAGAGCGCAGCTCATTGGAACCAGCCCCAGGCAACTGAGGGCACGGGCCCAAGCTGGCGCCGAGCGCGCGAAGCATGGCCTTGCCTGGCGCCCCTTGATCGGGAGCACCGGCGCCCGCGCGGCGGCCCGGAGAGAGTGGCGGAGGAGCGGGCGATGCTCGGAGGGCGCACGCAGGGTCCTTACCTGCCGTCCAGGGTGTCCAGAGCAGGAGCGCCGCAGCGGTCCAGACGGCCCGGGTGCACAGAGGCACACGGCTCGGCCGCACCCAGTCCCGAGCCATGCTGCGGGCCATGGGTGCCGGGTCGCCAGCCGCGCGCTCGGCCTTCGGGCTTCGGGCCGGGGCGCCTCAACCCCTCCCCGCCACGCGTCCTCGCCTTCCTTCCCCGCGCTTCGCAAGCTGGTCCCCTTGAGGGCCACTCTGGCGTCCCTGTCTCCCTGCCCCGCTGCACCGATCGGCTGCAGAGGCTCCGGGGCTCCGGCACGGGCGTCCCGCCGGCCGCCGGGACGAGCACGGGGAGGTGGGGGGGCTGGAACGCAGGCGGGCGCGCAGGAGGCAGGGTCCCCAGCTCGCCCGCCCCGATGGGCAGAGAGGCCGGCGCCGGCGCCCTCTGCCGGAGTGACTCTAGGGCGGCGACCCGAGCGCGCGAGAAGGAGCCCGGTCCTCCCTGGCGTCCAGGGAGCCGCCTGCAGCACCCGCCCTCCCGCCAGCGCCTCGGGACTTCTAGGCACAAAGGTGGAGCCTCCGGTTCATCTGCTCTTCCAGCACCCGAAACTGTTGCCACCCACCGTCAGAAGCCTGGAAACCTGAAGACCTGGACCACAAATCAGAAACTAGGCGACAGTTGATGAAGCCCCATGAAGGGAATTCAGTTCAGTTCTTCGAAATCCTGGGCCCAAAGTTAAGAGATGAGGTGTGGTTTTCGAACATAGATGTTCCAGAATACAACCAGCCGCGTTCCTACGGGCATCCTGCCAAGCCCCTTGGGGAGAATCAGGACCCTTGAGAATCGAGCAAAGAGCCAGCACGTGTCCCACTAATGAGGGTAGCAGGATGGGAGCCAACCAAGGCTGTGACAACTGCTGGCACACCTCAGGGAAGTGAAGGCTTCTGGGGCAGAGCTTGACAGAGGGGTTCTCGAATACCCCAAGAACAGCCTGGAGACCAGGGCGATGACAATGTGTGTTAATGGCATTTTCCTAATGAATGATATGTACCTTTGCCCTCTGCTATCTTTCCTCTGTTCACCAACAGCCTAAACTTCTGGGAAATAGCTCTTCGACTACATTTTTTTTTTTATTTGAAAGGGAGTGCTGGGAATTTAATTCAAGGTCTCCTATATATTGGGCTGTTTGAGCTACACCCCCAGCTTTTGTTGTTGTTCCTTTGGGACGTGTTCATTTTTATTGTATCTGTATGTGTGAGTACCTGCGTGCCTGGTTGTGCACGAGATGTGTGCAGTGCGGGAGGAGGGGTCAGAAGAGGGTGTTAAGTCCCCTTAAGCTACGATTACAGATGATTGTGACCTGCCCTGGGAGTGCTCTTAACTGCTGAACCATCTCTCCAGCCCAACATGGCTCCTCTTCGACAGGGTGTTGCCATGGACCAAGGTTGGTCTTGCTAGGTTCAGTTGTTGTTGTTGCTGTTGCTGTTGTTGTTGTTGAACAGGGATACATGTATCCTAGGCTACCTTGAAAGTTGTTATGTAGCCAAGGATGACCTTGAGTGTACCCTGCCTTTAACTCCTGAGTGTCTGGATTGCAGGTATGTATGAGCACATGGTGCTGGAGACGGAACCCAGAGCCTCCCGAATGTTGGGCAAGCACTCACCCACCAAGGCACAGCTGCAGCCCAACATGTGGATTTAACTGGGTCGCCTGTAGTCTTGGTTTTGTAGGAGTTTTAAGAGTTATTTGTAGCTAGTCATGGTGGCATGCATCTTTAATCCCTGAACTTGGGATGCAGAGGCAGGCAGATCTGTGAGTCTGAGGCCAGCCTGGGCTACATAGTGAGCTGCAGGGCAGCCAGACCTACATAGTGAGACAGACTCCAAAAAAGAAAAGAAAAAAAAAAAGAAAGAAAGAAAGAAAGAAAAAGAAAAAAAGAGAAATCTTTGTGACTTTTTAATACCAGGTAAATTGAGGTAAAGACAGTGCCGTTTTTGTTATTGTCACCAGAAAACCCCACAGGACTTCAGGTAAAGTGGCTGGACTCCCACCCACAGATACATATCCCAGTCGTCATGTTATCTGTTGATATAGTTTGGAAGCCTTCCCTCTGTGCTGCAGGAGCCCAGACAGGTTACCGCTGAAGACCAAATCCACAAATAATTTCACCAAGCCTACTGACTTACTGAGGGTTTCACTGCTGTGAAGAGACACCAAGACCATGGCAACTTTTTATAAAGGAAAACATTTAGTTGGGGCTGGCTCACAGGTTCAGGGGTTTAGTCCATTACCGTAAACATGGCAGCATCCAGGCTGACATGATGCTGGAGCAGGAGCTGAGAGTTCTACATCCAAATCCACAGGCGGCAGCAGGAGACCGTGTGCCTCACTGGACGGAGCTTGAGCATAGGAGACCTTAAAGCCCGCCCCCACAATGACACGCTTCCTCTAACAAGGCCACACCTCCTAATAAGGCCGCACCACTCCACTCACTATGGGCCCTGCAGTTAATCACAGGAGTCTGTGAGGGCCATTCCTATTCAAACCACCACACCTAGCTTACTGAACCAGTGGGTTTGGGGGGTGTTATTTAGAGACTCAGAGGTGATACAATGGCAGCTGTATCTCTGAAAGTTCACCGGGGGTGACAACAGGAACTCTGGAACAGTTCCAAGTGGAACTCTGGAATTCTTTGTATTCTGCAGGCAAAGTTCAGCTGAAGAGCCTTCTCCTCCTCCTCCTCCTCCTCCTCTTTCTCCTCCTCCTCCTCCTCCTCCTCCTCCTCCACCACCACCACCACCACCATCACCACCACCTGCAACAACCGTTAACTGTCTCACGTTTGGGAGGGGCCTTGTGATGATTGTAGGTTTCAAGAGCTTCGTGAGGCTTAGGAGTCTCTTTCCTCCCGAAGAGAAATTTGAAGCAAAGAATTACAGAACACCACGGAAGGCTGGCTGAACCCGCATAGAGCACATGTGCGCATGTACAGAAGGCTGGCTAACAAGCCAGTGGAGCTGTAGTGAGGCAATGGAACACGGAGGAAGGGGAGGCAAGTGGAAGGAAGTAGATTCGAAGGCACACCCTTGGGATATCCTCCCTGCTTTGCTTCTGTCTGCCATTAGATTAAGTCTTATAGCGAGGTAATATGATGTCACAGGCCTAAAGAAACAAGGTCAGTCCATGAGGACTAAAATCGATGAGCGAAACCAAACCTGTCTGCCTTAAAAGCTGTCTGTCTCAGGTGTTTTGACACAGTGACGGAAAGCTAGCTAACCTGCATTCTGCAGCCGTCTTGAGTTAGGTCCATTTTCCCTCTGGATCTGAAGAAGCATAAGGATGCACTCTCCGGTGTAGCTCCAGTAGTACTAGAGACAATACAGCAGTGTGCATACAGGTCTCTGAAAAAAGAGGGGGGCAGCAAGGTGACTCAGCAGCTAAAGGTGCTTGCCACCAAGCTTGACAAACTGAGTCTGATCCTTGGGACCCACATAGTAGAAGGAGAGACCTAAGTCCCACAGATGTCCTCTGACCTCCACATTCGTGCCTTTCATATGCACACCTCTCACATATATACACACATGATAACCGAATACATGGAAAAGGGGGACAGGGACAAGAGGCCAGCTTGGAACACATGTAATAAATTCTTTCATTTGCCACTCCACTGCCTTTCTAATTCAACAATGTTTTTGTTTGTTTTGTTTTTTTTGTTTTTGTTTTTTTCGAGACAGGGTTTCTCTGTATAGCCCTGGCTATCCTGGAACTCACTCTGTAGACCAGGCTGGCCTCGAACTCAGAAATCCGCCTGCCTCTGCCTCCCAAGTGCTGGGATTAAAGGCGTGCGCCACCACCGCCCGGCTTCAACAACGTTTTTTATAAAAACAAAGTCAGTGAGCATGGGGTGGCGCAGGGCTTCGGTGCCCGCCCCCAGAGGGCAGACTGTGCCCGAGTTTGAATCCCGTGTTCCCCTGTGACTCTGTAAAAGCAAAAGCAGTGGCTTCTCTATTTCCAACCTACAGGGCCACATGAACCTCTCCTGAAATAACAGTCCACTCAGAACCTCTAGCTAGTTAGTTATGTACAAATATTTAAGTTATTTGGCCTTCTGTCTTCACAAATTCAGATCCAGGGATGATGAAACAAAGACCCAGTTTTTACACTAGTAGTTACAACTGCTGGTTTGCAAAATCTGAGTGGTAGTTTTAAAAACTGCCTGAAGGGCTAGAGAGATGGCTCAGTGGTTGAGAGCACAGGCTGCTCTTGCAGAGGACCAGAGTTTGATTCCCAGCAACCACATGGTGGCTCACAACCAATCAGGGACTACAACATCCTCTTTTGGCTTCTGAGAACCCTACGTGCATGTGGTACACCGACATGCATGCAGGCAAAACACCATACACATAAAATAAAAAATGAAGGCGCAAAAGAAGAGAAACTATAGGGAATGTAAAGCCTTTTATCAGGAAGAATGTTGATGGGACATAGCTCCCCGTCACTTATACAAGGATGAGTACCACCAAGCGTGACATGTGCAGAGAGTCTCCTCCTATGACACTAAATGCATGATGTCTGACAACACCAATTGTCTGGTTCCAAAACCCAGTTGTGAATCCAACAATTTCCTTGTGTTCCGACACTAACATCCCAGAATTAGCCTGGGCCTCTGCGAGTTTAAGGGGCAGGAATGCCCCCCCACCCCCCCACCCCCCCACCCCCACCCCCGCCCCCAGATGTCAGCCATATGCATTTCCTTCCTTTGTGCTGTAAACGCAGGAGTCCCACCCTCTTCTCAGGTCCAAGACCTTGCTAGGTAGCTCACTGAACTCCAGAGCCCTCTGCTGCTTCCTCTTCCTTTGATATCATAAAGGCTTGAAGGCAGAACAGCTGAGTGGAGGAGCTGCGTGGCCACATAGAGTTTAGGAGTCTGAAGGGCTGGAGCCCCCACAGCCTCTCTGGCATGTTCCACCCAGCATGTTTAACGACCTGGAAGGTCTTTAAGCCCCATCATTTAATGGGTTCCCATGGAAGTTTACTTATGGAGCTGTAACTAGTATTTATCATTGGCAATAACCAAACAGTGGTTAAAAAAGAAAGAAAGAAAGAGAGAGAGAGAGAGAGAGAGAGAGAGAGAGAGAGAGAGAGAGAGAGAAAGAAAGAGAAAAGAAAAACAACTGTTGAAACCACATACCTATTGAAGGGGTGTCAGCAGAACTTGATCCAACTTGGGCAATAGAGATGGGTCTCTTTCTAAGAAGCAGCTCATTGCCTTTGAGGTTGCCACCCACCTACCCTAAAAGTTTGCAATTACTTCAAACTGCCAGCAGCAGAGAAGAGCCTAGCAAGTGTGGACACCCTGGGCAGCCAATCCAGAGAAGAGGGAATCTAGAGCCAAGAGGGCCTAGGAGCCAATAGAAAGTCTGACCCAAAGGACGGCCCCACATCTGCCCTCCCCGCACCTTTGCACTCTTTGCACTCTTCTGTCTGTTCTAATAAACTTTGTTGGTTTGGTCTTTTTTCCTTTCTGTGGCAGCTGGCATTACTGGGTTTCCATGTCACTGTATAACTTGTTCTCACTGTCTGCTGCCCCCAGGATCTGTAACAGTTCCTTTGTGTCTGAGAGTCTCTGGGATCCTCTTTCTTTTTAACTCAGGTCCCCTTCCACGCCTCAGATTTGTAACTGTTGCCTTTGCTACTTTCACTTTTAGCCAGTAGTCACTGATTTTGTGTTCCCACACACACTTCAGATCTACAGCTGTCTGCCGATCTCTGTCAGTGGCTTCTCTTTCTCCCCAATAGTCACTTCTTTCCAGGACATTCTTCAATTCCAAGGAACAGATTGCAATAACCCCAGCTGACGTTTCCTCACCCAAGTTCCTCGTTACATGCAGGGTGCTGTTCACACTCACTCTAACAGGTCAGAGGATGGTGCCAGTGTAATTATAACTCCTCCATGTACCAGTGCTTGTGTGTACATCGTCCTCTGTAAAGCTTTGCAATATAATCAGATTACAATGGGGTCAATAGAGTGGGCTCTAATCCAGTTTGACTGCTACTTTCAGGAAATGAAGAAACTGGATGAGCAATAGTTACCACAAGAAGTTTAGGTCAGAGCTAGAGAGATGGCTCAGAGGTTGAGAGCACTGATTGCTCTTCCAGAGGTCCCAAGTTCAATTCCCAGCAACTACATGGTGGCTCACAGCCATCTGTAATGAGATCTTGTGCCTTCTTCTGACATGCAGGCATATATGCAGGCAGAACACTGTGTATATAATAAATAAATAAATCTTTTTTAAAAGAGGAGGAGGAGGAGGAGGAGGAGGTGGTGGTTTGGGTCATGTTGCCACAGCCAAGTAGGTACCATTAGCTAGGAGAAAGGTTTTATGAGATTCCACCCTACTCCACCTCTCCAACAACAGCTTCATCACAGGCTTGGACCAACAGAACTTGGAGACAATCATTTCTGTTGTTTAAGCCGCTCAGTCTTGTGTACCTGGTTATGGAAGACCCTGATCTCACAGAATGTAACACAAGAAGGAGAGACAGGCATTTTAACCTCTTGTTCCAAGAATTTTCAATGTAACAAGGCTTGCCTGACAAAATGTCCTCACCTGGACTGGACACATTGTTCTCCAATGCCAGGAAAAAAGACCCAAGCCCCTTCCCTCCAGAGGGTCTGAGCCTTGACTGCTTTGTAGACATGGATTAATTTCTTACAGGTAGCCTTGGTCATTCTCACAGTAAAGCCTCCCTAAGCGAGAGATACAGACAAAACAGAAAAAAAAAAATGGATCTGTAGACTTCAGGTAAGTAGTCTCAACTAGCAGCCCTTCAAGGTGTCGGGGTGGGAGTGAGGGGTGGGGGTGGGGGAGAGAGCTGGTGGTTGGGAGTCCTCACACTAAGCAAACCCCAAAATGTTGGTATGAGGTGTGACTGTGTATCTCCCACATGCAAACAAAGTCACCCTGTGATGTTAATGAGACGTGGTAATTTCTCTGGGACTTAAGCAGTCCTCAAGTATGAGGTGACAAGGATGTGGGGGTGATGATTCCTCCTACAGTTCAGGAGTTCTGTGTGTAGAAGCATTGGTGCTGTCTCTCATTACCCTAGGCTTTGTTCCATCTTTTGGGAAATTCTTTAGTGGGGGAGGGGCCATGGGTCGAACCTAGATTTACAGAGATAGGGTCATTGTGGACATAAAAATAGCCTTGCAGGTGTCAGCTCCAGAGAGCTGCATACCAATGTGAATATAAGCTGGAAAGCTTTGGGAAATAAGAGGTATAGGAGAAAGCAAGCAAACAGGCCGCCCTCTCTTCTGCAACATACACAGTGTGTGCGGTCTACCAAGGACGATTTTCTGCACTAGGCAGATAATTTAGTTGACATCTCTTTCTCACAGTCAATTTACAGCAAGGCACTGAGAATTACTATATATAGAAATCCAGAAAGTGTTTAATGTGAAGGTAAAATCCATTTCGAGGATCGTTCACATCTTGTCAATTTATTGCTGTGTTGGTGAAGTCGGATTTACCAAAAAGGATATAGTTTCCATCCCGTGTGAATACTAATATTTCTTTCTCTCCTTAAGAAGAAAAACACTTCTTGCTTTATTGTTTCAACAAGTTATCCATCTTAGTTTTCAGCTAGTCCTCATAAATTCTGCTTGTTGGTACTCATATCATTTTTATGATATGGCACCAGACTTTCAAATAAATACTGACAGGAGCCAGGCTGGAATTCATGGTACAATGTGTCGTTTGTATAATCTACACCCCCCTGGAGATCCATAAATCATGCATTCCTGTGTGGCAGGACAGAAGTTCTCGTGTGCTCATGCAAAGGAGTGCCACACACATCTGTGGAATGTCAGAGCCCTGCTTCAGGAAGAAAAGCCCACTTGACGTGGTCATCTCCTAGCTGGGGATACACTCTTCAAAGGAAAGTGGCTGCACATCGCTCTAAATGGCTAGGTCCCTGCAGGGAGCGGACAAGTCCACACACACCACGAGGGGAAGTAGCCAGCTCTGTGTATTTGATAACTACTATTTAATGTCCGATAATGGAACAGAGGCAGAAAAAAGAAAGACAAGACATCACGGGATGTGGTTTACAGGGGAAGTTAAGTTCTGAATAAACATCAGTAAAAAAAAAAAGTCAACTTAGGTTCTATTGGTAGAGATACATGCTAAAGAGACAATATGCCCAGAGGTAAGGATGAGTCTGGAATAGTCCAGAAAGCATCACTGAAGAGAGAACAATGAGTAGGAGGCAGAACATCCTCCCACGAACCTATCAGAGGAAACTGTTCTGGATAGTGGGAAGATCAAGGAAGCCTTTGTAGAAGGGTTAAGGAGGGAGTAGGTGAGCCACAAATATGTAAGATCAAGGCCAGATCATGTGGGTGTGTCAGCCAAAGAGGAGGTTACTGTCCTTTCTATAGATGAGCCCGTTGGGAGGAGAGTTAGTGTGACGAAAGAGAGGTATGTGTGAAATAACAACTTGAGAAGTCAAAGTGCCACCTCCTAGAACCAAGTGAGAAGAGACTATGTGGTTTTTGTGGTGGTGTTGTTTTGGTTTCTCCAGACAGGGTCTCCCTATGTAGCTCTAGCTGTCCTGGAACTCCCTACATAGACCAGGCTGGCCTCAAACACACAGAGATCCACCTGCCTCTGCCTCCCAAGCACAGGAGTTAAAGGCATGTGTCCCTGGCAGCGAAGAGACTCTTAATGAGAAGTATGTAGGTCAGGCTGGCCTGTGGGCATGTCAG
This sequence comes from Arvicanthis niloticus, assembly GCF_011762505.2. Taxonomy (NCBI): domain Eukaryota; kingdom Metazoa; phylum Chordata; class Mammalia; order Rodentia; family Muridae; genus Arvicanthis; species Arvicanthis niloticus. The sequence goes on along the minus strand of NC_047665.1, from coordinate 10,703,132 downwards.
CGGGAAATTATCTTGATTGTTAATTGATATGGAAAAATGCCCACTGTGAGTGGCACCATTCCCTAGACAGGAGTTCCTGAACAGTATGAAAGGAAAAACTAGCTGAGAGTAGGCAAACAAGCAAGGATGTGTGTGTTCTCTCTGTGTTCTTGGCTGTGAAGATGAGGTGACTGGTCCCTTGAGTTCTGCCTTGACTTCCCCTCAATATTGATCTGTGACCTGGAACTGTAAATCCTTTCCCAAGTTGCTCCTGTGAGGATATTTCATCACAGCAACAGAAATGAAGCTTAGACAAGACAGGAGTTGGATTTTATGTCTTCCCAGATGCCAGGGTTGAGTATAGTTTTAGCACAGTAAGGACAGAGCTGGAAGAAGCAAGGACGGGCTGCTGTGACTTGACCTTCATCTGCCTGGTAGGTAATGGTAGTACTGTCCAGGCCACAGACATCCATTGGTTTAGAGTTATTTTCCAAAAAAAAGATCCGATACATGCCCTGCAGGGTATAACGAGGCCTATAAGAGTGAAGACTCAAAGGATGTAAACTCTGTAGCCTGGGAGACATTTGCACTGGGATGTAAACTGCCAAGGGGCCACAAGGAGAGAAAGATCTGAAGTTACTTTGTAGACATCCAGAGTCTGCCATGCCTCTCAGAACTCTGGTAGAAATACTCATGGTGTCATTGCACAGGTGACATAGCAGAGAGCAAGGGTCTAGGCTGGAGACTTGCTGTTGTGAGAAACAGACTCTCAAGAATTCCAGGCTGACTTCAAACTCACTATGAAGTCCTAGAATGACTAAATTGAGTAATCCTCCTGCTTCTACACACCAACTCCTAGAATTCCAGACAGGCAACACTATACTCCCCCCCCCCCCTTTTTTTTTTTTATCTTCAAGACAAAGTTTCTCTGGATGGTCCTGGCTGTCCTGGGATTCACTCCGTAGACCAGGCTGGCTCCGAACTCAGAAATCCACCTGCCCCTGCCTACCAAGTGCTGGGATTAAAGGGCAGCACCCCCACACTATGCCCCATTTTTAATGTGGTCCTGAGAATCAAACCCAGGGCACCATAAATACTAGACAAAAACACTCTATCCCAACTGTGGCTCAGCTCTCATTTTTCATTTGTTTGTTTTATTTGAAACAACGTCTCCTGTACCCCAGATTAGCATTAAACTCAACATGAAGCTGGGGTTATAGGTGGACACCAATGTGTCTGTTTTATGCGGTGCTGAGGCCTGAAGCTAGAGCTTTGTACATTCTAAGCAAACACTTTACTAAGCTACAGCTGCAATCCAGACTGGAGATTTGAATGTGTGACTGTCACTATGTAACCAACATGAAACAGTGTGTCATCACCAGGGGAATGAGAGATCGCAGCATTTAGAAGTTACATTGGTATCAAATGCTGTAATCTCAGCACTAGCGAGTCAGGTTGAGGCAGGAGGATCCTGAGTTCCCAGACAGCCTGGGCTACATAGTGACATCCAGAATAATAAGAAAGAAAAAAAAAAAAAAGATGAAAAGAAGGTGGTGGGGGAGGGGTGACGGACAAGGAAGTAAAGAAGGAGCAGAAGCCGCCATGTCATGCCCAGAGAACAGGATTGTGTGTGTGTGTGTGTGTGTGTGTGTGTGTTTCTCTTTCCCTTCCTCCAAGATATTCCCTGAGCATTGGGGTATAGGGCGGTTTAGAGGTCCCCTTAGGGCTGGGCACTTGATGGTCATTTGTTGTCGGTGCTTTGATCAGGTAGGGGTTTCTGCATTAAACATTGCCCATACAAACAGAAGCTTCTCAACTAAGGTTGAAAAAAAGCACAAATCTGTTGTTAGCTCTCTCTTGTACTCTCCCATATCCCTTCATTTCTGCTGGGAGGTCTTCTGCAATGGGCCACCTAAGGTTGTTATTTTTCATTGTTTTTTGTTAATTTTGTGAGATTATAATTGTATCATTTCCCCCATCCTCTTTCCTCCCTGCCAGCCCCCCATACCTCTCCTGTGTTCTTTCAAATGTCTGGCCTTTTTATTGTTTTTAGATATACTTGTGCATGTGAATAAATACATATATATTTCTAAATGCGACATGCTCAGTCTGTATAATGTTACTCATAGATCCGTTTTCAAGGCTGATTGATCATCTGCTATCAGAGAATCACTTAGTGTGTTTTCCACGAGGTAAGAGTATTTCTCCACTGTATGCCTGTCAACATTCCTCAGTGGTCTGTGCTTCACTGTGTGGCTTTGAGGACTCAATCGTTTCTCAATCTACTATTCTATTGTGTCTAGTGTTGTCCTTGTTGTCTTATAATAAGCAGCCATGTAGATGAAAATTTAGGGGTGTCGCTACTGATAGCACTAGGAGACACAGTCTCACAACGAACTCTGAGATCTAGAGGCTCTTTGGTTTTTGTTGTTGTTTGTTTGGGTTATTTTGTTTTGTGTGTGCATGTGTGTGTGTGTGTGTGTGTGTGTGTGTGTATGTGTGTGTGTGTTTTGCCCCCTCTTATACAATGTTTTCTGAGCCTTATGTCTAGGAGTTGTTTTATAAATATATCCATTAGGACCCTGCTTCACAACTCTGCATTTTTTATTGCATTGGTTGTCTGAAATAGTCTCATGTCTTAGAAAAAGAAATGTCTTTGAGCCAAGGTGAGGGACAACATTTACCTGTATGATTAGGGATCCACAGGTCTGATGTCGGTGGACAGAGACATGGCAGGATAATGGAGGTCCCCTAGGGATAACAGACTCCTCAAGGCAGCTGGGAATGCAGGCTAGGCTGGCTGGCCAGTGAGCCCCAGGGCTCTGCTTGTCCCTGACCCCTCAGTACTGGATTACAAGTTCACCCATTATGTCTGGCTCTTTACGTGGGTTCTGGGGTTCTAACTTGGGCTTCCATGCGTACAAGACAAGTTCCTTAACCACTGAGCTGTCTCCCCAGTACTAGAGAATATATTTTAAAGTGAGGAATAAATCATAGCACATATGGTTTGTGATGAGATTAACTCAGTACAGCTGCAGAGGGTCCTGGCTGCAAGAGACAGCGGGGAGAGAATGTGTCAACAACCGTGTAGAGACAGGTTTTGCTGACCCCTGCTTTGGTCACTGCTGGGACAGAGAAGAGGAAGGGGTGAGTCTGCTCAGAAAAAAAACCTGCAGAGAGTGAGGACGTATGCTTTTCTCTGTGAAAGAAGAGGGAGAGAGGGCTGCAGCTGAGGAGGCAGGATGCATGTTGCAGTGGAGAGAGGAAGCGGTCCACTGCTGGAGTTCTGAGGGCCTTGGGGTTATGACTGTCGGGCTGGGTTAGTGTGGAGTGACTTGGTCAGTCAGTGAGCAGAGCTGGGTGAGTTCCGCCCTGCTCTAATGTAACCGTACAAGCTGGGCCAGCAAGCAGAGAGGTAAGCTGAGCCAGGATGCCTCCCACTCCTGTCATTGAAGAAAACCATGCCTCTGTAATCCTGGACTGGCATAGTTGTCTTCCTTCCTGTTCACCGCTGGTCCTGGATCATTCAGCACCCACATTCTGCGATCTCGACTCTCCACCTTGATCTACTAGGATCTAGGCTACCCTCTCCACAGGTTTTTTTTTGTTTTTTTTTTTTGCCCCCCCCCATCCCCTCTCCACAGGTTTTTATCCTGGGGATTTCAGCCCCTGGTATACTGTCACCTGCTCAGACAGCACCTTGCTGTGCTTACTAAACCTGGAGAGAATCCTCAGATCTCTTTGCAATTCATTATCTGTCTGGATTGGCCTTTCCACTGGTTGCCTTACACTATTACAGAGGAGACAAGGACATGGACTGTTGGCATTTCGTCTAGGCTCTGCCCCACAGTTACCTGGCAACAGCCAGGTGTGCCTGACTCACTATAAAAGGGGCTGCATGCCCCCCTCCTCTCTCTCTTGCTCTCTTGCTCTCTTGCTCTCTCCTCTTGCTCCTGCTCCCCCCTCTCCCCATTCCTCTCCCACTCTCTCTCCATGTGCTCATGACAGCTCTCTCTCTCTCTCTCTCTCTCTCTCTCTCTCTCTCTCTCTCTCTCTGTCTCTACTCCCTCAACTCCCCTCCCCATGCCCTGAATAAACTCTATTCTATACTATACCTTCCTGAGGCTGGTACCTCAGGGGGAAGGGATGCCTCAGCATGGGCCCCCCCCCCCCCCCAGAGGCATCCCCTTCCCCCATATCATACCATGCCTCCACCAAACATATTCCTTCCTCTCATCTTTTTTATAAAATACAACGTGGACACAAAGTGGAGCAATGAGAAGAATTAGTTATAGCAGTGCTCTTGAAAGACTCACGTGCAGGAAATAATTCCCAAAACAAAAGCAGGTCTGTGAGTCATAGAAGCCAAATATTTAAACACCATGGAATATTGGAACTGACACACATGGCCAGGAAATTAAAAAGTCATTGTTAACATTTATCAGCAGTGTTCAGAGGATTGGGGGAGGGGGGATGAATGTTCAGGTATGTGGAAGAACTGTCATAGAATGCAAAACTCTGGACAGAGTGCAGATTGAGGAGCTATGCGTGTGAAGAGGGAGGCTGCACATATGTTCAAAGGCAGCTCCAGGAATTCTTTCGGAGTATAAATAACGGATGAGAGCAGCAGTGATGATGAGGAAATTTACAGAAATTAAGATGTGAGTCTTTAGGCTGTGAAGGCCTGCCAGTACCCCAGGAGGAGAGATGAAAGTTAGCTCACATCTGGAACATTATAGCCCAAGTGAGGAATCCAACGGGTAAGGAGAATCCAACCATCACCAGGCACAGAAGACAATCACGTCTTAGGATTACTATGGCTGTGACGAAACCCCATAACCTTGTTGGAGGGAGGAAAGGGTTTATTTGGCTTATACTTCCATGTCACTGATCATCATCGAAGGAAGTCAAGACAGGAACCCAAACAGGGCAGGAACCTGGAGGCAGGAGCTGATGCAGAGGCCACGGAGGGATGCTGCTCACTGACTTGCTCCTCATGGCTTGCTCAGCCTGCTTTCTTATAGAACCCAGCCAGGACCACCGACCTAGGAATGGCTCCACCCATAATGGGCTGGGCCCTCCCCCAGCAGTCACTAATTAAGAAAATGCCCTACCGGCTTGCCTACAGCCAGATCTTACGGAGGTGTTTTCTCAATTGAAGTTTTGTTTCTTCAGACCACTCTAGCTGGTGTCAAGTTGACACAAGATGAACCAGCAGTTGATATCATTAAGGTATATTAGTTAGGGCCTAGGAGACAACTCAGGTAAAGTACTTGCCTCCCATGTGGAGCAACTTGACCTAAAAATAGATTGATTTTTTTACTCTTAGTATAGTCATTTAAAATGGGATTCAAGAAACTTAGCAAGGGGCTGGTGAAACGACTCAGAAGGCACTTGCCAATAAGACCGAGCACTTGTGTGTGATTGCCAGGTGGAAGCAGGGAACCTCCTCTTGTGTGCCCACATTCACACACACACACACACACACACACACACACACACGATAAATAAATAAGCGTCATTAAAAAACTAAAAACTGAGCAGTACTTCATAATAAAAATTAAAAGCTCCAACTATTTAAGCTACAATATTTTATTACGCTACAATAAAACACCTGACAACACCATGTGGAGTAGAAATCCCTGGAGGAGAGCATATACAACACACTTCATTTTGTGCTGGATGTGGCCACACATGCCTTTGGTCCTAGCACTCAAGACGCAGAAGCACTTGGATCTCTGGGAATTCAAGGCCAGCTGTAGGCTTTGACTTTATCCTTTGCTAAAGATAATCAGTACAAACAGAAGCATGATGGCTGACTCTCAAACAAAACAGTTTTAAAAAATTAACTCAGTGTCATAGTTTGAATAGCTTGGCCCAGGGAGTGGCACTATTAGGAGGTGTGGCTTTGGAGTGGGCGTGGCCTTGTTGGAGTGGGTGTGTCACTGTGGCTGTGGGCTTTAAGACCCTCACTCTAGCTGCCTGGAAGTCAGTATTCTGCTAGCAGCCTTTAGATGAAGATGAAGAACTCTTAGCTCCTCCTGCACCATGCCTGACTGGATGCTGCCATGTTCTTGCCTTGATGATAATGGACTGAACCTCTGAACCTGTAAGCCAGCCCTAATTAAATGTTGTCTTTATAAGAGTTACCTTGGTCATGGTGTCTAGTCACAGCAGTAAAACCCTAAGACACAAGTTGGTACCAGGGACTGGGGTATTGCTGTCATAGGCCATGTGACTCTGGCTTTAGAGTCTAGAATAGAAGAGACTACTGGGACAATTGATGCTGGTTAGCTGAAGCTAAGAAAGCAGTGATTAAGAAGAGACCAGCATCACTGAGGTGAAATCTTCTGGGAATTGTTTTATGAGAGCACAAAGAAGCTGTGTTCCAGAGATAGCCAAGGTTGTACCTCCGGAAGAAGCTGTACTTGGTAATGTGTAAGAGTCACCAGGTGGTACTGGTTTTGAAGGCATGAGGGGTCATGAAGAGCAGCTGAGACTTGGCACTGTGAGAGGCCATAGAAAGCCATTGGTGAAGGTGCAGCCTCAGTTGCGGTTGCCAGCCAAGGGCTGAAGGGGTCATGCAAAGAATTTGAGGCTTGGCTCCATGAAGAGAGTCCATGAGAATCTGTTGGTGAAGCCTAGTTGCAGCAGGAAGACCACAGTGCATTGAAGATGCCAGTACCATGGGATGATCACCAAGAACAGCAGCAGCAGTGGAGTGGATCAACCTGAGCTTAGGGAGGGCAGAGCTGGAGAAGTGACGCCAGCCCTTTGGAAGACCCCAGAAGACCATGTGTGGATCCCAGACATTGAAACAAGAAGTTGTAACATTGAAGTTGCCTTGGAGACCCCAAGATTTTTTAAAATGCCAGAGCCATTGGGGTATCTGCTGAGAAAAGCTGCTAACAGGGAGTAGAACCAGCCCAGGAGAAAGAAATTTGTTGCAGTCAACAAAGATGAGAAAGGAGTAGAGATCTGAAGACCATTTTGACATCAGACATGAAAATGAAAATGCAGAGTTCAGGGTTTACCCATCTGGTTTTCTGTCTTGATTTGGGGATTACAGTTAAGTGAATGGATGGATCTCAGAAGAGACTTTGGACTTTGAACTTTTGGCACTGTTGAGACTGCTATAAACTATGGTGGCTTTGGCAGTTGGACTGAAATGTACCTTTTTATTATGTTATGGCTAGATATGGCCCCTATAGACTCATGTGTTTGAACAAGCGGATGGGGGCCAGGGAGTGTAATGTCGTGGTTTGAATATGCTTGACCCAGAATGTGGCACTATTTGGAAGTGTGGCCTTTTTGGAGTAGGTGTGTCTCTGTGGTCATGGGCTTTAAGACCCTCATCCTAGCTGCCTGGAAGCCAGTATTTTGCTAGCAGCCTTCAGATGAAGATATAGAACTCTCAGCTCCTCCTGCACCATGCCTGCCTGGATGCTGCCATGCTCCCTCCTTGATGATAATGGACTGAACCTCTGAACCTCTAAACCAGCTCCAATTAAATGCTGTTCTTATAATAGTTGCCTTGGTCATGGTGTCTGTTCACAGCAGTAAAACCCTGACTAAGACACTCAGCAAAAGTCAAAATGAAAAAAAAAAAAAAAAAAAAAAAAAAAAAAAAAAAAAAACCAGAACCAAAGAGAAGACATCATTAATTGGAGGTCTAAATTAGTTGTTAAAAATAAATTCAGTTATACACAAAAATACAAGTCATTATTACAATTTTTTCAAAGATGGTAGTTTTGTGTATCCTAAGCTGACAGAATTCTTTTTTTCAAGACAGAGTTTCTCTGTGTAGCCCTGACTGTCCTAGAACTTACTCTATAGACCAGGCTGGCCTTGAACTCAGAGATCTGCCTGCCTCTGCCTCCCAAATGCTGGGATTAAAGGTATGTGCCTGCCGAAAACTCAGGGCATTATATGTGCCAGGCAAGTACTTAACAACAGAGGTACAGCCCCAGCTGCTTCTAGTGTGTAGCCATGGTGCCATCAACTTGGTGATCCTCCTCCCACAGCATCTCAAGAATACATAATACTGGCTTTTTTTCTTGCCTTTCCTTTTTAGTTTTATGCCTTAAAGAACCATTTTATTTTTAGTTATGTGTATATTGTGTTAGTCCATGTATGTGTGGGAGTGGGTACCCATCCGTGGAGCCTAGAAACAGGTGTCAGATGCCCTGGAGCTGTAGTTACAGTGCTTGTGGGTTGCCTGACACGGGTGCTGGGAACTAAACTAGAGTCCTCTGCAGGATCAGTGTACGCTTTTAACCACTTAGCCATCGCTCCAGTCTCCTCCAGGGTATTGTTATGTATTGAAGTTAGCCTAAACTCTCTATCCTCCTGCCTCAGCTTCCCAAGTGCTACCGTTCCAGGGATGACTACTGTGCCTCTCTCTCTGGGCTGCAGTCTATCAATTTTATTTACAAGGTAGGTGACAGCCTAAGTGTTTTCAAACACTGCAAAATGTGGGAAAAGCACCAAGGGATACATACCTAAGGGAAAAGAGAAATATTAAAAATAAACTTTAAAATCAGAAAAACAATGAAGTCTAAAAGCACCCAGCAGAACCAGGTTAACATCCTTTATCCCAAGATAAAGTTTAAGGAGCAGAGTGTGAAAGTGGAGAGCTTGCTTATTTGCAAGGATCAATGAGGACCTTGCGGTTGTAACAAAACCCACAATACTGACTTCAATGAAAAGGAGCATTGTCAGGGCAGTGAGCACCACCTCAGGAACACAGAGTCTGTAGCATCCCAGCTCCTCCTTGAAGGTCCTCCCATCCTCAAAGCTCCTCTAAGATGCTAACAGGATGATGAGAAGGAAGCACACAGGAGGGCAGTTCTTACATGTTAGAGTTTTTGTTACGGTGACTAAATATTTGACATTAACAACTTAAAGGGAAGAATTGTTAATCTTTTAGCAGATGGTTTGAGGTTTCTGGCCATAAATCCTTGGCTCTGTTGCTTTGGGGTTCTGTAGTGAGGCAGCTCATTTGGAAGCAGGAACATATGACGGAGAGCATGTACCGTATGTCTGATAGGAAGCAGAGAGGGAACCAGGAAGGGGAAAGAGCAAGATGTAGCCCTAGGTACCTGCCTCCAGTGACCTGCTTCCTCCAGCCACACTCACCTCCTAACATTTACACTACCTCTCCAGTAGCCTCCCCCTACCCTGTGCTGGGGACCAACCCTCTGGGACATGATCCTTTTGTGTCTCACATGGAACAAAACAGCTACTCCTTCATAGAAGAGAAAGGAAGAATTATGTTAGCTCTGTATTTGACTACAAGTCAAATTTGACTACTTTGCAAAGGTGCATATATATATATATATATATATATATATATATATATGGATATATATCATATATAATATATATATGATATATTATAAGAGGAACATATATATATGCTCCTCTGCTATACTGATAGTAGACACACACACACATAGGCTATTGAAGATACAATTATTACAAACCTGTACATACCTAAATAACCTAATAACATCACTAAGAAATACAGAAAGCAAAGGTTGTATGGGCAAACTCATGAAATCCCAATCACTTTGGGAGCTTTGAAGAAGGCTTTTTCAGATACTGACAGATCAAGCAGGCAAGAAGTGAGTGGTGACAAGAGATGCTTAAATGCACACTCCTCCGCTCCTCATGGTCTACAAACGAGAGCGCTCTATGCTTGGGAGCTTGTGCTGGAGCTTACATCAATGATGTCAGTAAGCCCTCTGTGCAGTTCAGCTAATACTTCTCAAGCAAGTTCCTTGGTAAAGGGTCTCCTGCATTGATTTACACACACTGTCTTGTCATAGACATGATAAAGCGTTCACAGATTACCTACAAATACTGATGTCAGTCCACCCTTTTTAACTTCATCAAAGATTTTTCTAGCTAATCTTGAAAAAAATAATCCATTGACGGCATTTGGATGGAATAGTTAGATTAGAGCCCTGGGGAGCTTAAAGGCCATTGCTGGTCAGCACTCCACTGCTGAATGCCCTGTATACAACCAGCTCTGCACACACAGGCGTAAAGGGGCACACTTCTTCCCATGCGTGTGCAAGATCGGAGGTTGTGGCATTTCACCACAAGAGAAATAGTCACTAGGTATTTTTGCAAGTGTTAGTTTCATCACCTAGAGCACTGAGATGCACTGTGAGAAAAACTCGGCCGTGGAGTTGGGAAAGAGACTTTTATTGGTTGAGCTGCATTTGGGGAAACTGAAAGTTTATGCGGTGGGGGGGGGGTCTTTCTCATATTCCGTTGCTTGTCTTTAGGGGACAAGATGGGTTTGCAGCAAAGACAGGCTTTTAGCATTCCATAGACCTTATCTGGGCCTTTGGTGTCCTGTTAAGTAAGAGTGCAGGCTCAGGCTGGTCTACAAGTTCTAGCCACTTGGTCAGAGCAAGTTCTAGCCAGCTGAGGCTACACAGAGCTACCCAATGGTGAACACTGCTCGGCCCCACCCTCTTCATTACTGTACACAGACAGTTAGCCATGCATCCTTCAGGCTCTGGCTGTGTGCTCTTGTGTGTGCACGTGGGTGCGGGCGGGGCTGTCATCCTCTTGCTGTTAGCTGGAAAACACCAGCATGCTCTCCCCATTTGGTCTTAAAGGTTTCCAGTGATCAGTATATGTAGATCAAGCTCTCTCTTTCATACTGGTATGTAGTAAGGAATGTCTATTTAGTTTTGAATGTTATATTAATTTAGAATTCACCTACAGATGGATATTTAGGCAATTTTTTGATATTAAAAAATCCAGAGCTGGCAAGATGCCCCAGCCGGTAAAGGCTCTTGCCACCCAGCCAGTCAGTCTGAGTACTGTCCCCAGAACAAACATGAGTGAAGGAGAGAGCTAACTCCCACAAAGTGACCTCTGACCTCTGCATGCATGCCATGGCATGAGTTCATGCATACATATATATATATGCACACGCAGATATACATACAGGTAGGCAAACCACCCCGACACGTAAAATAAGATTTAAAAATAAATACTAGACTATGAATATGTTCTTTGCTTGCTTTATCCTGTTCTCCCCATCGGGCCTATACCACCACACCTGACTACAGAAATGGTGTACATGTATGTGCACACATGTGTATGTATGCATGTGGAGGCCAGAGGTTAACCTCTGTTTCTTTGGACACTCCCACCTTGTTTTCTGAGACACAGTCTCCCACTGAGACCTATGCCCGCTGGTTAGGGGAGGCTGGCTGTCCAGTGAGCCCCAGGGATCCTCCTGTCTCTGCCCGCCTAGTACTTAGACTGTCAGTGCTGTGTGACTATGCCTGGTTTTCACATGAGTTGGGGGAATCAAACACGGTCCTCGTGCTCGCTCAGCAGGCACTTCACCAGCTGAGTTACTTCTCCAGCCCGTAGAGAAATGTTCTGTCTCATTCGTTCATTAGGATTCAGAAGGGAACTCAGGACAGCCTGCTGAGTGGCAGCCACGGCCGTCAACTTTACACACTCACTTTTCTGAGCCATGTGCTGAATGCATAGCTGGTTAAGCATTATCTATGAAGGTGTCTGTAGGGGCATTTCTGGAAGAAATTTAACATTTGAATTGGTAGATATGCAGAAGGCAGATTTCCTCCACCATGACCCAAAAACATTGGTTGCTAGTCCATCTGCAAAGAGCCTGAATTGACAGCAAATACTGGGAAAGCTTGGATTCCCTTAGTCTTATGTAGGACATTGTGCTCTCCTGCCCCTGAGCTCCTCCTGGTCCTCAGGCCTCCAGGCTCAGGCTGAACTTTTCCAGCTCTCAGCTCCAGGCCTTCGAACTGTCAGACTGGCTTTCTGTGTCCAGCTTGTAGACAGGAGATTGGGGAGCCTCTCAGACTCCGCAAGAAAGTGACTCAGCATCTTATAGTATAGCTTGTGAGTTGTGGCGGCGGCTCCGCAGGTAAAGGACCTTGGCACCAAGTGTGAAGACTTGGATTTGATCCTTGGCACCCACATCAGGGATAGAGAGACACAACTGATCTGTACAGACATGTCTTGACTCAGATATGCTCCCCGCCAAGCCTCTAACTCACAAGTAAATAAACGTAAAAAGATAAATAAATAAACCTCTGGGAGCTGGAGAGATGGCTCAGTGGTTAAGAGCACTGGCTGTTCCTCCAGAAGACACAGGTTTGATTACCAGCACCTACCTAGTAGCTCATGATCATCTGTAACTACAGTTCCAGAAGATCTGATACTCTCTACTAGCCTCTGGAGGGACCAGACAACTATATGATACATAGACACACATGCATATAAAATACCATGTGATAGATAGATAGATAGATAGATAAAAAATTTTTAAAAACATTCACTTGCATATGCACATAGGTGTGTCTAATGTCTGTCCTCTGTGAAGCTCTACCTTAAGTGTGTTTTCCAATGCACAACTGTCTTCAACTCCTACTAGGAAACTACCAGCTTGGAGAAAGGTCGGTGGCTAAAAAGCTGAACTTAGTATTAGAAATTTCTCAGGAAAAGATTAGGAAAGACTGTTGTTTATGTGTTTTACCGTCTCATCTGGGACACATTGTTACTCCATTTGTATTGTTTTGCCCAAGAAATGAAAAACAAAAAAGGAAATACCAATTATTAATGTTGTTCTCTTACAAAGGCAATACCCCTTCCTGTCTCCTAACTCCAAATATTAATAGAGTCGCAGACATGGGCTATGGTGACTGTACATAGAGCAGGGTGTTTATAGTAATTACACCTCTTGCCAAGGACGGACACCTAGTGAGGGCCTCCACATGTATACATACCATGTGTCTCAGAGAGCAAGACAAACAGGAAGCGGCAGAGAACACTTGGTCTGTTTGGTTAAATGTTTGTGGTCTTGGCACAGGTGGGGATGAGTTTCGTGGTTGTGATGTTTGAGGCTCAGATCTTTAGGTCTTCATGGTCCTGAGGACAAATCTTGCTTGAAGCATGGACAGTGGCTATAAAGGACAGTTTAGTCCATTTCTGCTGAGTAACAAGGAACCCTCAAAAATCAGAACCTGTTCCTAATCTCAAAGGTTTTGTGAGTTACAAGTCCATTGTAAAGTTATTACGGGGGTGGGGGTGGGGGCTTACCTGAAGGCTCAAACAGGGAAAGGCTTTGTTTCCAAGCTCATGCAAGTTCCTCCTACCGACCCATGGAATGCATCTAGGCACTCATTCATACTAGGCAAGCACTGTGTCACTAAGCTATGTACCCACCCCCAAACACACACACACACACACACACACACACACACACCCATCCAGCTTGAGATAGGATGCAGTGGGCAGACCCAGTCACTTAGTTTTTGCTCTTTACTTACCTCTTCCCGTCAGATAGAAAACAAGTTGACACCCTAACAAGTTTTAAAGGTCCTTGCAGTACTGCAGGACCCAAATCACCACACCTATAAACCCCAGAAGGACCCAGAATCATTTCTATTTATTAAAGATTTGTTTTTCTTTATATGTATGAGTTTTGTTTTTGTGGTTGATTTTGCCTGCATGCATACCTGTTGCCTGACGAGGCCAGAAGAGGGCATCAGATCCCTTGGAACTACAGACAGGGATGGCTGGGAGCTGCTGGGTGGGTTCTGTGAACAGAACCTAGGCCCTCTGCGAGAGCAGCCAGGGCTCCTAATCACTGAGCCATCTCCAGCTCACGGATCCTGGCTTTTAAAGAAACAAAGAATAAATAGGAAAACCTAAATACTGACTGGAAGTAGGAGTCAGAGAATATGTGAAATTTATCATATTTGTGAGCCCAATAAAGGTACCACAGTTATGGACGTGAGCCGTAATCTTCCTTCTGCGCTCGCAAATTCTTTACCGGTGGATTCAAGTACAGTTGGTTGGAGAAACATATTTGAAAACAATTCTAAAATGTTCCAAACGCAGAGCTAAAATCTGAGAGCAGCAAGCACCACGGTGCTGTAGTCTTAGCCTTCACACGCGTGGTGTGAATGCTGTCTGTCTATTGTCTGTGGCTTGAGTGTGTTCAGCTGGTGCAGACTGGATCTTGTCATTCTCTGGAACGCTGTTTAGACAGAGGACGATGTATGGGTTCTGTGGCTGAGGACTCATGGCCTTTCATTATCTCTAGGGTGCTTCTGAAGCCAAGTCTGGTGGATACCAGGAGAGAGCTCCATCTTTCTTATTTCTTCAAAGGGTGACATGTCATGAAACTCATAATGGCACAGAAAAATAGGTACGAAGTCCTTTTATCAGAAAAAAACATAGATCGGAGAACACGAGAATACTGCCGATAGGTTTTGTTTGTGTATTTTTAAAGACTCTCTGGCTTTTGTATAAATCTTTACAAAGTAACTTATTTCCTTGTTTGTTCTCAGGCTTTACCGACAGAGCTGTGTCTTGCCCCTCCAGCGCTGGGCTCCCAGGGCATCTGCCGTTACTTCTTCTTGAACTGGAAGTGTTTATATACATTTAGCTTTCCCCTGGCCCACGGGCTTATCTGGAGGGAGCAGTTGGACTTTCTACACCATATAGATTCTATGATATGCTCTCATAAAACAGGACTCTCATGATCCTACACCCTGGCTGGGAGCAATGTCAGATTTGTATCTGGTGCTTCTGGCCATAGATGGCCTTGGTAGCCTCCATGGAAAGCTGCAGGAGCAGGTCAGTGCCTTTCTTTCTCCCAGAGAACCTTCCTTGGTGTAGTGAGGTCAAAACTGAAGCACACAGTAAACTAAACACAATAGAAACTAGGGAAACCAACCAGGGAGCGAGAGGTTCGGAACTGGGGCTGGAGAGGCTAACACACAAATTTTGTTCTTAACTAGTTCAGACATCGATGTCCAAATGGACTTCCGAGCAGATTTCCCTAGCAAGAATCTTCAATTTTATTTTTAAATGCAAAAACTCAACAATAGGAGCTGGCGAGATGGCTCAGCACAGAAAAGCATGTGCTGCTCTTCCAGTGGACCCAAGTTCAAATCCCAGCATCCACATCAGCACTTCCTAACTGCCTGTAACTCCAGCTCCAGGGGATCTGAGCCCCTATCCTGGTTTTATCAGTCATCCATAGACACATGCACATACCCACATACAAGCATACACATATATGCATACATACATCACACACATATGTACATAGTGTATAGATAAAACTAAAATAAATTTGAAAAAATCCTGAAAATAAATCTAAAGTCGCCATATTTACTCTGGATTATAGCATTAATGTCTTCTGTAAATGCATCACAAGTCACAGGTATACACAGCACCACACCACACATGAGGGTAAAAATCCTCACTTACACAAACCAGCATGTGCTCCTGCACGCCCTCAGGAAGTGTGTATAATAGTAGAAACAGGTCTACAAAACGTAGCCACAATGTGGGAGTGATTCCACAGAAACAAACAAAACCCCAGCATTCTCTGTGGGCACAAGTAAATTTGCCTGGGGACTCAGAGATGTTTTCAGGGTGTTGGCTCAGCAGTTAGAAGAGGAAGATGATACACGGAATAGCCATTCTGGACACCAATGGAGCAGAAAACTTTTTACATAAATGTTTGGCGATGTGAGAGAATATGTAAGTAACTTGCAGTTCAACCTCATTGTCTGGTCCTGCTGCCATTTGTGTGGGATCTAGATAAAGCATTAACAGGGGAGCCCTTCATCACTACCATGTTACAGCCCAACACACTCTCCCCATGCTGAGCTTTTAAACTGGGTAGCTGACACAGTGCCTGGAGATGAATCCACTTGCTAGTACTTGGGTTTTTCCTCCCCCAGAACGATCCAGGCATTACTTATGACAGCAGATATATACCTGGAAATCTTGGTGCTGCAACGGTACCCAAGCTCGGCAGTCATCTAGGAAGCCTGGCCAAGACAACTTGAGTTGCTTGTGTGGAAACTTCCCAGGACCACACGGAGTGGCTAGCGCCTGGCAGCACTCAACCAGGGGAAGAACAGAAGGGAAAGATCCATCAGGAAATAGTGAAACAGCCTTGTGTCTGCCAGGTTGAGAGTGCTCACTCACACACTGTCAGCTCCACTTTAAAACAAATTGAAGGGAAAAAAAAATCCCTCACCTCTCCTTTTTTGGTCACTTCAGCTTTTCTCTGGTGGCTTTTTAAAAAATGTCTTTTCTTCCATGACACACTAGGAAAGGCACTTTTGGAGTTGCGGAGTCGTTATAAGTGACTCTCTCACAACTGGTTTTTATTTCCATTTTGTTTCACTGACTGAGAATGTAAATTGAACTCCAGAGCTCTTGTGCTTTGTTCTGCCTCTCTGTGTGGAAATGTGTTCTGAATTAAAGTCCACGGGTAAACCAGAGTAGTCCCGAATGTGGCCCTGCAGCTTTCGAGCGGGGGGGGGGGGGGGGGGGGGGGGGGGCGGGGAGAGGCGGAGCCAAAAAAAGAAAGAGCGCAATTTTATGAGCCCCAGATGGTGCTGTGGGTGTCGCGGATGTCTTTATGTGGGGAGGTCACGGGTTCAGGTTCCATCTGGAGGGAGCCCTTTGCGTCTAAGGAAGAAAGATGGGTGCTCGGCCAGGAAATGTATCCACCTGCAGGCTCCGCGTGCTGCCTTCCCGGCCCAGCTCTGCAGCCCCAGCAAGCAGCTGTGGGAGAAGAGACTGAGGAGGCTGAGAACAAAGGAAATCCATGAATTCCGTCTCAGCCACCATCTATCTCCAGCCACTGTGTTGTGAAGTCTTGAGTCAGCTTTTCCCTGGCTTGCTGTTGAGAGTCAGTCTGCTCTCCCGTTGATTCCCTCCTGAAGCGAGCAGAACTGATCTTACTTTAGACGCACCAGGAGTGTTGACTTTTTGACATTGAGATGTGTTGCTGTCAACTTCAAGTTGGAGATTCACATAATTGAGTAAGAAGGAAAAAAAAAAATCAAACAAACAAAAACCAACAACAAAAAGAACACACACCCCACTCAAAACAAACAAACAAACCAAATCCTTATAATGATCTAAGTATTTGTATGATTTGGGACCACAGTTGTAGCTATCTCTGGTTGCATGAGGCCGGTGGAGGGTGGGAGTGGGTAAAGGTTGGACGTGCCTGCTTCAGTCATCCAGACACAGTGGTCCTTAGAGTGGGAACCATGAAAAGGAAGCTTCTGAGATGAGTCTGTGCTCCATAATGTGGGTACAAAGGCTTCCTGGTGGTGACGTGGTTTGATTTGGCTTGGCCAGAGAATAATGCTGACATGGCAAAGCTAGAGTGATAGTTTTATGGCCACACTCTTAAATCATACATGCTGCTGCTTCTCCTCCTCTTCCCCTCTTCCTCCTTTCCTCCTCCCTTCTCCTCCCCTCCTCTTCCTCTACTCCTCGACTCCTCCCTCCTCTTCTTTCTCCTCCTCCTGCTCCTCTTCCTCCTCCCCTCCTCCTCCTCCCCCTCCTCCCCTCTTTCTCCTTCTCTTCCTCCTTTCCTTTTTCTCTTTCTCTACCTCCCCTGCTCCTCTCCTCCCTCCCTCCTCCTTCTTCCCTTCTCCTGCTTCTCCTCCCCTCCTTTTTCTCTTCCTCCACCTCCCCGGCTCTCCTGCTCCCCTGCTCCCTCTCTCCTCCTCTTCGTTCTCGTCTTCCTGCTCCTCCTCCTCCCCTCCTCTTCCTCTTTCTCTTCCCATTCAGGCTAGCCTCTAACTCACAGGAATTTGCCTGCCTCTGCCTCTTGAGTGCTAGTTTTATTTTGCTTATTTATTTATTTTGGTTTATTTTTTATTTTTTTTGAAACAGGGTTTCTCTGTGTAGCCCTGGCTGTCCAGGAACTTGCTCTGTAGACAAGACTAGCCTTGAACTCAGAGATCTGCCTCCTCTGCCTCCTGAGATCGGGGATCAAAGGTGTGTACCACCACCACTCCGCAGCTTTTAGTGTTTATTGTTGTCGCTGTTTTTCCTGGCAATGCTAGGGTTTGAACTGAAGCCAAGGTGAGCATGCTTCCTCTAAGCTATGTTTCCAGTTTTAAAGTATTGTGCTACCTTGCCGGGCTCTTTGGGGGTGGGGGCACTCTGGGTGGATAAAGCAGGTGCTAAGCAATCCTGAGGACCAGGAATTATATTCCCCAGACCCTATATAAAGGCCAAGCAGGCCTGGCAGCCATCTACAATCCCAACCCTCAGGAGAGGAAGACCTGAGCTGAGTTACTGAAGTCCAGGTTCAGTAAGATCCTATGTCAACATAATGTGATGAGAGATAAAGGAAAACTTGCATGTCAATCTCCGACCTCTGTATGTGTGTGCACACGTGTACACACATTCATACACGTGTGGATATATACATGTGTGCACACCACACACACTCTGATGGCACACTCTGAGATCACACATGTAATCTCAGCACTGGGGAGGTTAGAGACTAAAGGATTAGGGGCTTGAGTCTCTTGGATTACACAGTAAGATCTCATCTCAGACAACAAACACAGCCTACAATGGTGGGGAATACCGGCAATCCCAGCACTTGGGAGGCAGAGGCAGGAGGATCAATTCAAGGTCTGCATGGCCAGCCTTATCTGCATAGTAAGTTCCAGTCTAGCCAAGACCACATAGTAAGATCTGTAACACAAACAGCTTTTGTTGGTGTAAAGCACACACCATCCTAAACGTACTGTTATAACTGGTTTAAAAGAATTTGTTTTTACTCATATGGATGTGTCTCCCTGAGAGCATGTGTGCACCAGAGTGTGGCGCTCTAATTACGAGGGATTGTGAGCTGCTGGATATGGGTGATGAAAACTGAATTCTCATTCTCTGTAAGAGGATCAAGTGCTCTTAACTGATGAGCCATCTTTTCAACCCCAAAGTATTAACAATGCATCCTCAACTAGATGGCTAAAGGACTTTTCCTTCTGTATCTGCTCCTTCATAGATGCCTTTGGCTCAAAATGGTCCTTATGCAAAGGTGGCATATGCTGACCAGTGCGTTCTGCTCTCGTTCCCCTATACGAGGAAAGGGAAAGCATTTATCGTATGGTTTGGGAGATGCCTGTGGCATCCTCTCCTATACATGTTTTGGAAGTTACAGGTTGGTTGTCCAGGAAATCTTTAATGCATTATTAATTATGCATTATTAATTAATGTACATTCCTCCAACATCCTCAGATCTGCTTGGGTGGATTAGGAAGAGCTAGGGAAAGAGGAAGGAAAATACAGATGTGGACACCTGGGGATGTAGGTCAAATCGTAGAGCCTCGAATACCTCCAGGCCCTGAATGCTATACACAAACAGGGTCTCAAGTAGCCCAGGCTATCCTCAACTCACTCTGTAGCCAAGGATGACTTTGAACTTCTGATCCTCCTGCCTCCACCTCCTGAATGCTGATTGCAGTTGTGGGTGACCATGCCTAGCTTAGTATTTATCTTATTGGTCAGTGTGTTCAGTGCTTGGGAAAGGGCAGTGCAGCAAGCTGCCGCTGGCCAGTTTAACAACGAGCTTGTGAACACTGTGATGACACATCATTTACACATGAAACTGCAGGAGACCGAGACTTTTCCTCTTCACTATGATGGTTCCAGCACTGGGTCTGTGAGTAAATGGTAGATTAATGGGAGAGGAGATTCATAACGTTATTGCAAACCTTGGGAAGCAGGTGAAAGCAAAGCAGGTAGCCCAGATCCTAGATGAATCTGGAAGCTTCTACGTCCTCACAGGGAAGGGAGAAGGAAGCAATGGGGAGAAGAATGAATAAACTTGGTGAAAGATGAGTGGGTCCTTAGAAGGTTATATGACCATTGAGGCGGCTATCAGCTCCAGTCTCCTATCCTGGATCCAAGCTCATCCTCTGTGGTTGGTGGGACCTCGGCAGGGGACCTGTGATGATGGAGTCCCTTGCTGGGTTTCCTCTGGCAAACGAAGAGCTGCTTCATTACCCTTCCCCAAGCGCCCTCACTGGGAACTCCAACATAGCAATATTGGGCGGAGCATCTCCTCAGCTCCTTCCAACACAGCTCAACAGGTTTGCCTAAACATGTCTACAGTTTCTGCTTAAACCAAGGACAGCTCTTGGCTAGCACCGAGACACAGAGAACTCTTCTTATCTGCAGCCCATGTCTGCTTGTGTTTCCCAGAACAAATAAAGTCCCGCCTCAGCTTTCCTGGGGCTGCTATGGCTTCCCTGAGGGGAGGCAGCCCAGATCATGGAAGAGTGGTAGGAAATGGTCACAGCTGCTTGGAGCTTTGACCTGAAGCTTAAGGAGAAGGACCCCGCTTACACAGCCATTGCTGTGTAGGGTGCTGGGGTCCAAACCTCATGGATACTAAGTGGATGCCCTATTGTACCTCGCTTTTCTGTTTTCTTATTTGGAAATGATGTTAGATCAGGAGCTGGGCAGATAGCTCAGCCAGGAAATCTCTTCAACCAGCCTAGCCAACTTGGCAAGATCTAGTGATCAGTGAGTGAGAGAGCTGTCCAAATGTACAAGTGAATAGCATCTGAGGAGTGACAGCTGAGGATGTCCTCTGACTTCCATGTATACCCGCCTACACAGGAGCATGAGTCTTACACAGGCATGTACACACACACAGAGACAGACAGACAGATGCACAGACACACACCAGGGAACTTGGTTCTTCTTGTATTAATGAAGTTGGCTTGTTTCCCTGTTTATTTGTTCATTTATTTGGTTGTTACCTTATGTCTGCATGGACCCACTGGTCTCAAGTTAGTGTTACTACCCACTTGTGACTCTGCTTGGCTCTGGCTGATTCTCAGGACTGGAACTCACTGCTCCAGTGGGCCTGTGATTCAGCTACATCCTCACAAGCACCTTTGCCCCATCTTCTGCCAGCCAGTGGGTACCCCATAGAAAAGTCACTGGATTTACCCCAGTGCCTTAATACAGCTCTTAACGTAGTGGTGTTTGTTTGTTACTTTGTTTCGTCTGTAAGTGAAGTGCGTGTGGAGGTCAGTGACATTTCTCAGTAGCCATTCACCTTGGTTTTTTGAAACAAAATCTCTTATTGGAACCTGAGGCAGGATGATTTGGCCCTGAGTCCCAGGGATCTTTCTGTCTCTGTCTCCCAGTACCCTGGGATTACGGTGCTGCCATATTATACCCAGCAGTTCTAAGGTTTGGTTTGAAGGTTTTATTTGTTTGTTTGTTTTTCAAGATAGGGTTCCTCTGTGTAGCCCTGACTGTCCTTGGAACTCACTCTGTGGACCAGGCTGGCCTTGAACTCACAGACCCACCTGCCCATCTGCCTTCCAACTGCTGGGATTAGAGGTGTGAGCCACCAGGACCCGCCTTTTTATTTTTTTATTTTTTAATCTCTTTAAAATATTTTTTTATTAGTTGAAAATTTCACACAATAGATTTTTATCATGCTCACCCACGCATAGGCACCATGTTTCTGTGCACTGTGTAAAGTTTATCCTTGTTATTCAAATGCTGGTTTCTCTGCCCTCACCTCTCATTTCAACTCTGACATGGCATTGTGATGCTTATGTCAAGAATCTCCTGTCTCAAGTTTGTACAATTCTTACCATTTATTCTCTGCCTTGTCAATCAATGCTGATCGGCCAATGGCCGGGCAGAAGAGAGAATAGGGTGGGAATTTCTTCCAGCTAGGAGAGAGAGAGAGAGAGAGAGAGAGAGAGAGAGAGAGAGAGAGAGAGAGAAGAGGGAAGAGGGGTGGGGTTTCAGATCTGCCAGGAGGCTGAAGAAATGAGCTGTTAAGAGAGGGTCCGAGAAGACACCATGAGAAAAAAACATCTGAAGCCCAGAGAGTCAGAGGAATAATAATATGCAAGTATTGGCTAGGAGGTACCAGACTAGCTCAGGGATTAATAAATTTCATTTACCCAGCTACTGAGGTGCAGCTTGAAAGAAATCTTAGTTTCTTTGTGTGGTTATTGGGGGCTATCAAGGGTAAAGAAATACAGCCACCAGATTAGTTTACTATTTACATTTATATTAATAATATTTTATTTTATACCCTTCCTTCCCTGAAGGCATACATGTTCCTGTTAGGGCCATGCCTCTATAGTCTTTCCTTCTGCAGCTTGGTCAGCATTTAACCTGGGGGCTGGGGATCCAGACTTGGTTGCATCTGAAGCATTTTACCTACAGATCCATTTCCTTAGCCCTTCCCGGCCACCCACATTAAAATACTATCTTAAATAGTTTATAATGTGACTCCAAGCCCTGCTTGAACAGGGTGAAAATCTTGCTTTGCTGGGGAGACCTGATGAGGTTCCTCCTCCTGACGCAGGCAGGCATGCACAGTGGCTTCCCCCCTGGCACTCGTTCACATGTGTTTTTACATTGGGATGGTGGTAGGTAAATTATTTTGATAGCTTGTAAAATATACAGATTTCATTCTTAGTTCTCCTCTGGAAAACAGTACTACCAGGAAATTGGGATCTGTTAAAATTTGCCCAATACCGTAAGGAATTTTAATTTACTTATGTTTTTGGCTTGGAGAAACAGGATTGCTTAAACAAACTCTCCCAAGACCTCGCATGTCGTGGGGCCAAGTACTGGATTAGATTAACCAATTCTTCTTACCTAGACGTAACTGTGTCGGACTATTAGCTCCCTATTAAAGCAGCTTTGTTCACTGTATTTTGTTAAAACTCTGAATGAAGCTTTAACCAAAATAGATTTAATTCAGAAAATTCCTATACAAATATATATGTGTGTGTGTGTATGTGTATATATATAAAAGTATATATATATATATATATATATATATATATATATATATATACACATAGACTTTTAGCGAGGTGTTGGTGGCATAAGCCTTTAATCCCAGTACTCCAGAGGCAGAGGCAGTCGGATCTCAGGGTTTGAGGCCAGCCTGGTCTACAGAGTGAGTTCCAGGACAGCCAGGGCTACACTGAGAAACTGTTTCAAAAACAAACAAACAAAAAAAGAGAGTCACTGTCAGTGGCTTTCCATGAATATAGTTCTGTGCACCTCATTTGTGCCTACTCCCGACAAAGGACCGAGGAAGCCATCAGACCCATGACAGTGGACTTACAGGCAATTGTGAGCCTCCATGTGGGTACCAGGAGCCCAGAGATTCTGGAAGAACAGCAAGTGCTTTTAACTACTTGGCTATCACTTGAGTTCCCAGAAAATCCTTCTGATAGAAGTAAGCCATGATGGAAGGAGAGAACGGACTCCCTCACGTTGTTCTCTGTGCCTACATACATCTACAAACACACATGATAACTACATACATTTTCTTTAAAAGCTTAAGAAGCAAGCCTTCGCTGCATTGATATTCAATGGGAGAAAGGCCTCAGCCTCATTACTAGTTGAGATGCAGTGAACATGGTGGCCATGAGTTATTTGTTCTTGAAGTTTTTTGGAGACTGACAAGGGTGGAGAAAAAAGTTCTGTTTCAAGAGACAGGGGAAGGGACTATAGTTGACTTTATCAGTCCCCCCAACCTCCTCCCCCGACTCTTGTCACAGATTCTAGTTTTCAGAATTAATACCTGTAACATTTGCCAGACTGAGAACCCTCAGAGCCAGGCCTGCCAGCCCTGACCTTTCTTTCATTCCATGCTCCAATAAGCCTGTATTATTTGAGTTTCTAGAACCCACTGTCATCCAAAAACTTCAGAGGATTTCTGAAGTAAGCAGGCACAGGCCCGGGTCTCTAAATGGTTACTCTGGGCGAACAGATGCAACAAAGTAACCAGAGTATCTCCTGTAAAGGAGTTTGGAGGGCAAGATGGGGAGGGTGTTTAGGTGAATGACACAGGCTTCCTGCCAAGAATTGTGATCAGAGAATAACGAAGTTCAAAGCACTCATCTACAGAGAATCTTGTTCAAGTGTCATGTACTGCAGATTAAGGGTGTTGGTGATCCTGCCCTGTAGGGTGAGCACAGGAAGATGGGGGTGGAGACTTGCCACCCACTGACAGCCCACTGAAGGCAAATACACCCGAGGAAGTCTTACAACGCAGGACCACTGGGTAAATGAAAACAAAATAAAACATCAAAACCCTATATCTTAGCATTTCTCTTTCTGTAATAAATCAACAGGACCAAATGTAACTTGGAGTGGAAGCAGGTGGTTTCCTCTTACAAGTCACACTCCGTCACTGAAGGAAGTCATCACAGGAACCTGAAGGCAGGAACACCTGGGAGGAACACGGCTTACTGACTTGATTTCCTGGCTTGCTCAGCCTGCCTCTGTATACAAACTTAGTACCACCTGCCCAAGGTGGCACCCGCCCTTAGTGGGCGGGGCCCTCGAATATCAATCATTAATCAAGAAAATACCCAACAGACTTGCCTACAGGACATCTGGATAGAGGTGTTTTCTCAATTGAGCTTCATTTTCCCAAATAATTGTAACTTGTGCCAAGCTGACCAGAAAACCAACCAGAAAACAGGGTCTGTGTCTGCCAGTCTGGGAGAGAAAAATTTAAGATTAATTTTAGTCTTTCACTTTGTTTTTTTGTGGTGCTGGAAATTGAACTCAGGGTGATTTTGTATGCTAAGTGAGGGCTATTATTGAGTCACATTCACAGGCTTCTAAAGATTTAGACTGGTGGGTTGTTTGGTAAGTTAACTTTCCTTGTGATGAACCCCTCTCTAAGAAACTGTGGTATAAGTGGGTGGTCACTACTTACAACTTTCAAGAGTTCCTTGCTCCCATCCGGGAAGAGTGATGACTAGGATATGAGATGCCAGGCAGCTGGTAAAACAGCTTATGGGTGTATTCATGACAGCATTCCCAGAACATACGGGCATCTTGACTGAGACAAGAAACTAACCACCACAGGGGCAACCGCCAGTCTGTGGGCACCTGGACACAGCCAAGGAGCTGCTGTGTCTTTTGCAGAGCTGGGCTGTCTTCTCCTGTCCTTGGACGCTCAAATTTCAGACTCTGTGGCCTTTGGGTTCCTGGGTATGTACCAATGGTCCTCTTCTGGACTTCTCTTAGAGCATGCTTTTTCCTTCTTTCCACATATGCGGGGAAAGAACCCTGGCCAGCCAGACTCCCTGTGACCAGGCTCCATCTCTTGTTGTGGTTAACTGTTCTGTCAACCTGCCGATGGGCCAAAAGGAGAGGTGTTCTCTGGGAAGGCACTTCCTGGAGACTGCATAAAGCTGACTTCACTTGGACAGCGTAGTAGCCTGTCTGGACTGTGCTCCATCAATATGGTCAGAATAAGCAGCCTCTAATTGTTAACTCTTCACAGGCAGCCTATGCCATTCACTTAAAGCAGGTTCTTTAAAAATCATACTGAGAGCCAGGGTTGGGGATAGCTCAGTGGTAGAACAGCTGCCTAGCGTTTTCAAGACCCTAACTTCTATCCCTAGCACTGCAGGGGGAAGGACAAAACAATAACAAACCCAAAAGCCTTGAGCGCTCCTGATTTATTGATTTATTTATATGAAAATGTAGCACTAGGAGATGAACCCAGGGCTTTGTAACATGATGAGCGAGCTCTCCGCCACTGTGCCACATGTAAGCCCTGCCTACAGGTGGCTTTGATTTGTTGTAATTAATTAAATAATTCAAAGATTTGGTTTTATTTTTATTTATGTGTCTCTCTGTGCTTAGGCCACCACGTGCGTTGTGGAAGCTCACAGAGGCAAGAAGAGGACATCAGCTCCCAAAAAAGCTGTTGGTGTCTGAGCCGCCCAAAAGTGGGTGCGAGAGTGTACCTAGTGCACTCCTACGGAGACCTTAAAACATTATTTCTTTTTATTATTTATATTTATTATTAATCATAATTTATTAATAACTTTTATTTGATGTCCATTGGTGTTTTATCCACATGTATGTCTGTGTGACGGTGTCAGAACCCCTGGAACTGAAGTTACAGACAGATGTGAGCTGATGTGTGGGTGCTGGGAATTGAACCTGGGTCCTCTGTTGAGCCATCTCCCCAGCCCCTGAGGATACTCTTTTAGGCAGAACTGTGATCATAGAGTTTCTACAGGACTGGGCCCCAGCTGCCCACCCTGGAGCCTAGCCATCAGCTGCTCCCAGATGAACTTCCCTTTCTGACTTCTCCCAAAGGAGTTTCCTAGTTTGGTTTTCTGCAAAACTCCTTTTTCTAGATTCTGCTTATGAGGAAGCTCAAGCTGAGACACAGGCCAGTTGGCACAAATTCAGTTTGTCTTATGCTGCTTGGGTCTTGGGGGTAGGGGATGTCCACCAACTGAGAGCGGGGAGCTTCCTGGCCACCACTCTGTGAGCCAGAAATTGTGCCGGGCAGAGTGGAAGCCAGGGAGATTCAAGGGCCCTTGTTGACTCTGCTGCTTCGAAAGGGTTTTGCGTGTGGTTGTTGGAGTTTTGAGGGAAGTTAATTACTTTGTTTGTCTATTTTCCTACCTTTAATGAAATTTTGTGGAGTTTAAATGAGATGGGATTTATTTGACAGTTTGAGACATCACCCTATGGATATATACTCTCTATAAAATACCCATGGGTGACTTTGAGGTAAGTCTGGGAGTGCAGAGAATTCTGCTGGGTCCCCAACCTGCACATGGAGACTCTTTCCCTTGACAGTTTTTTTACAACATTCTTTAAAAATAGGAAAGCCCGTGAAAATTCTCCAGCTGTCTCTGAAATATAAACATGCTTGGAATTTCATTTCTACCTGATCATTGAGAGTGCTGATGTGAAAAGGTTTGGCCCCATAGATTCATGTGTTTGAATGCTTGGTCCATGGGGGAGTAGCACTATTAGGAGGTGTGGCCTTGTTGGAGGAATGCCATCATTGTGTAGACAGACTTTAGGTCTCATATACATGCTCAAGTTACACTCAGTATGAAACCTAGCCATCTCCTCCTGGCTGCTTTTAGATCAAGATGTAGACCTCTCGCCTCCTCCAGCATCATGTCTGCATGATGCTGTGCTTCCCTCCATGATGATAATAAAGTGAATTTCTAAAACTGTAAGCCAGCCCCAATTAAATGTTGTCCTTTACAAGAGTTGCCTTGGTCTCAGTGTCTCTTCACAGCAATAAAACCCTAAGACACTGAGAAGCAACCCTAAGAGACTATTCTTGAAGCCACATGAGCGAAACCTGTGACCTTCTTAGAGGCAATAGGCTTCCATGAAAAGTGAACATTCTTGCAATCAGAAAACTGTATGTACACGAGGCTGGCCCTTGTGCATGGGCCACCTTTATACCCTCTCCTTTGACTGCAGTTGGGGATGGGGGAGGATGGAAAGATGCTGTGTGAATCTCTCCACCACCAGAAGAGGGAGGTCCCTAGACACAGATGTGTAGGTGCCATAGAAGCACACTGCGGCAGATGATTCTCCGGTGACTTTTTGTTCACTGGATACATTTTTTACTGAATAATCTGTTCGGTGTCATTTGTCCTCAGGGAGGAGACTGAACACTGACAAGATGCTGAGGTATGATCTGTGTGGCAGGAAGGCATCACTGTAGAAGCAAGGTAAGAAAAGGTAGAGCCAAACATACAGAACCTGGGTAGCTGGCAAGACCAAGACCTAAGAAGACGCTTCTCAGTATTTAGAACCGTACAGTCTTCCAATGACTTCAGAACACAAGCTCTGCCACAGCAGCCCTGTCATGGCGGAGTGTGGATAACAGCGCCCACAGCCTGGCTTAAGATAATCAAGTCCAGACGCTGTTGCCCCAAAAGAGGTCGGCATCATTCACCACCATGACCCAGATCATATTTCAAAAGTGTCAAATCAAAGCTACCCCACCAAAAGCCCAGTTTGTAATGACTCCCTTATGCACCCTCATGTCTCGAATGCTGAAGTGGGGTGTCCTTTGGGGAGTAGAATTCAGACTTAGGAAAACAAAACCTAGCTAGTGCGGTCCTTTGTGCAACCCACACCGAGGAGTTGGTGGTGCGCCATGGGGTTATTTATGGTCTCACTTAAACATTTTTATTTAAAAAAAATCCAAGTCTGAGATCCATCATATTATCTGTAGAGCAAAGGGGAGGAGAGTAGAAGGAGACTCAGCAGGAATCTGGGCGTTTCAGTAAACTAAAACCCCACTGAAGCTCTGTCACCATACCCCAGTGCCATCAAGAACGCGAGTTAAAGGTCCCATCATGTCTGCACGGTAGATCCTGGCGTCCTTCCCGAGGGACAGTCCAGTTAAGGGACTAATCTATTTGGCTGAGACTATCAGGTTAGTGAGTAGCAAGGATTCAGCCTTTCAAAGAACAGAAAAGAATCCTTCAAGGTGATCAGCAAGTCATGCTCAGACGGATGGATGGGGTGAGTAGAGGAGGATGGATGTCAGGATGTCTGGAGAGGGTTTAAATGGAAAGTAATGCCACTAACTTTAGGACGATAGTGGCGCCCTACTATTACGTCACTAGTTCTACGTGACTATTTCTCCTAAAGATGCTGCGTCGGGTCTTGGGAGGCATTTACTCAACAGTGTAGGGACATGGGTGGGTGTGTGGTCTGCCTGGTGCAGGCTCCTAGGGTTCTGACATCCCCGAGTATGAAAACCATCCTGTTCATCCACTCAGTCCACGGATATTAGAGTTCATTCTGCACCGAGGACGGAAGAAACGGCTCACACGAAACAGAAATGGCTGGTTCCTCTCCGGTCCCACTTGCAGCGTCTTAAACAGTTACAGAAGGCAGTGTTCCAGTTTGATGTCCATGGCTACAACAAACACCCTGACCAAAAGCAATTTGGGGGAAGAGTTTTTCTGGCTCATGATTCCAGGTCACAGTCCGTCACTGAGGGAGTCGAGGCAGGAACCTGTTGCCGGCCGTGGGTGTGCCACGTCAGGGGCTCCACGGCTCCATGGGAGTGGCAAAGCCTTTCCTGGCTGAGGCCCAGAGAGATGGCAAAGATTTCCTCAGGGTTCTGAGCGGGAATGATTGACCAGTGTGTGCAAAAATAGCAACTGCAGCTTTCTGCTGTGGAATGCCTTCAGGATGAAGCTGCTCATTTACAGAGACCGTCTTCCAACTACCGAGTCCCGCCCCATATTCGGTCCTGCCCCATATTCGGTACCTAATAAATGCACCAAGGTTCTGTAACAGGCCTCCAGACCTTGGTAGGCCCGCAGACCTTAGCACAACTGATGCTGTGATATAAGTACCATTCAGGCCCAGCAGGTAAGCAGCAATACCTGCCAAAATGAAAACAAAGACTTAATCCATCAAAGTCCATAGTTCTGGGAAAGTTCCATAATGTACTGACCTTGCTTTTTGGCCTCTGTAGCTCAGCTCCTGGCGACCTGTTCATGTTAACTGAGGTGTATCAACTCAGGATGCAGTTTTGTGCTTAAAAGCTCACTGGGAGAAAGACTCGGAACTATACTTGGGTATGGAACATCCATTGCAGTCGATGGCTGGTTAATAAGGACTTTGTATTGGCTTGAACTCCTGTCCGAATGGTCTCCTCTGGTGGATAGACCACAATGGTTCCCGGTTGTGGCACGAGTAGGTGTCAATCCATTAGAGTGCAGACCCCCTTCCCTTTTCTGTATGAATGCCTGTGTGTCTATATTTTCTTTACTTCTTGCATCCTGTAAACCAGGTTCCAGGCAGGATACAGTGCCTAAAGGCAGGCCAGCTTGCTATTCCACACACCATTCCCTCTGACCAAAGAACTCGCTTCACAGCCAAAAAAATGAGGCTGGAACCATGGGCATCCTTGATTGCTGGCTTATGCGTAGCTATCTTCCTAAGGCAACTCACAACAATCTACCTAAAGGAAGGCTGCTTCCTGCAGTGAGCTGCCCCGCCCCTACATCACATAACAACTAAGTCTGCCTCCTGCTAGACATGGCTCAAAGGCCAGTTTCTTCTAGGCAATAGCTCAACTGGGATTCTCTTCTCAGATAATTCTAGATTGTGACAAGTCCACATTTAAAACTAACCAGCACCCCTAGCATCTGGGATAGTAAGGGAGGAGGGTCACAGTTTTGAGTCCCCCTGGGCTACGGATAAGAGACAGAATCTAGAAACGCAGAACAAAAAAGAAACAAATAAATGGCCTGGAAAGAATTCTCCAAACAATCATTTAAGACTGAGCACCTAGAAGAAGGCTGGTGGACGAGAGGGCTTAGAAGGCCAGGTGAGACAAGGTTGCACATGCCTGGGCCCCCCTCTCCTCTCCCAGAGGACCCTAGACTCTACAACAAAGAAGTCTAAAACCCCTGATAGACACAGGGAAGGAAAAGGCAACAAGCCACATGGGGAGCTCTCCCCAGCCCCACAACAGGGCACAAGTAGGTACCCTACTTTGTCTTCAAATACCTGCTGGACTGACCCACCTCCTCTCCAGAACTGGGTAACTGGCTATTAGATCAGCCATCCCTTGGGACAGCATAAGCCAAACCCACTGCTGCCTTGCTTTGGGTCTAATTTTTGCCTTAGGGGATGTAGGCCCAAGGCTTCATTTTCTCCTATCTGCCACAGCAGAAGGTGGCCTGGCTATAGCAGCTGGGACAGAGAAGCAACATCAGTCCCTCCAGAGAGCAACAGCAGAGACTGAAGGAGGGCCCTAGAAAGGGAAGAGGAAGTAGTCCAGTGAGCAACATCCCAAGAGCCAGGAAACACAACTGGTATTAGAAGCATGGCACACAGATGCAGGCCAGAAGTCAGCCTACACTCTAGAGAGGTGAGCCTCTGTTAACATGGGAGACTGAAATCCCACCAAGGGTCCCAGAGCAGAACAGCCAGTGTGTCCAGGATACAACTAGACCACCAGTCCTATCAAGACTCAGGGAAGCCACACCTTAATGAGAAAACAAAACAAAACAAAAACAAAAACAACCCACATATTTGCAAGTACTGAAATTGCATTGACATTATGTCACTCGGATTTAAAGGGTCACAGGAAGAACTCGTCAACAGACTCCCTTGAGACAAATGAAAACCAGCCTCAGCCATGACCTCAGCCAAGAAACAGATGCTGAAAAATATGAAAACAGTCAGACTGAGAAACACGATGCAAATGAAAAACTGGTTGGACAGGACAGATTCAGTGCTAAAGTGGAGACCGCAGGTGGTAGAAGGCGAGGACATAAAGACCTCAGCAGGATGCATTCGGAAAACTGGAGAATGCCACAATGAAAATAAATAGAGCACCAAGAGCACCAGCAGCCTGGGAGAACACTCACCTGCACAGTGACAGTCATATCTTTAGAGTTCCAGAAGAAAATGGGAAGAAGGTGGGACTCAAATGTTCCCAAATAAAGGGGTGTGTGTCAATCTCCCTGACTTGGCCAGAGAAGTGAAACCTCCCAGACCTAAGGGTAAGTTAAGCTAACACCAAATATAGAGTAATTCAACTGCCAAAAAACCTAATGGAATAAAAAAAAAAATAATAATCTTAAAGCTGGAGTAGCACAGGCACTGTGCTACTCCTCTGGTAGAGGAAGACTAGCTGAATGACGGAAGATATGATGGTTTAAATAGACTCGTGTTTGAATGCTTGGCCATAGAGAGTGGGACTATCAGGAGGTGTAGCTTTGTTGGAGTAGATGTGGCCTTGTTGGAGGAAGTGTGTCACTGTGGGGGTGGGCTTTGAGGTCTCATATGCTCAAGCTATGCCCAATGTGACACACAGTCTCCTTCTGCTGCCTTCAGAGCAAGATTTAGAATTCTCAGCTGTTTCTCCAGCACCATGTCTGCCTGTATGCTGCCTGCTTCCTCTCATAAGGATAATGGACTAAACCTCTGAACCATAAGCCAGCCCCAGTGAAATGTTTTCCTTTATAAGAGTTGCTGTGGTCATGGTATCTCTTCACAACAATAGAAAGACCAACTAAGATATGATCTGTCTTAGTCATGAACATCAGAAGTTAGTGGCACATTTTTCAAGTTATTAAAAAAAGAAGAACAACATTTCTCAGCCTCTCAGCTATACACCCTATATCTGAGAAAATTATCATTTCAAAAATAGAGGCAGGAGAAACAAGGAGGATCATTCTCCTGTAGTAATTGTCATCTAGGAGGCTTATTGCCTCTGACTGCTAACTTTGGCTTAGTTCTAAAAACTTATAGTTTCTGTACAATCTTATCTGGGCCTAGAACATTTTCAGTCTCTTAAGAATTACTGTTGGACCCAAAGATCCAAAACCAGGGGACACGCTGCTGCAGAAACACTCTCAGACAGGGGATTCGCTGCAAAAACATGAGGTTTAATGATAATAACCAGTGCACTGGGGCTCCCTTGCACACAAGCAAGAGGGACCCTGAGCTAAAGCTAAGAGCAGTTAGTTTAAGGGGTGGACAGTCACTAGGCACAATATGATTGACAGAACAGTGTGACTTTTAAACTGATTGGTCTTTAGGGAATGAGGTGGCAAGGACCTCCCTTGTTTGTAAGTGTCAAGGGTTGGTCCGCCTTGTGGGATGTGTCTACTGTACTCTGGGCCTTCCCCACTCGCAGGTGGGTTCCTTTCCCTGTGGTCTAAGGAATGTTAATCAGCCTCTCCATTCTTCCTCTGAATGTTAATCCAGCAAGGTAATCCAGCAGGTGTCCTCAGACTAAGGAATGTGCTCCTCCTAGGATGTGTCCTGGGGCAGTTAATTTTTAAGTTTAACTGCTGAATTCCTACATTAAGCTTACCCTTTCTAGTTTGTTTTGACCTCTGGCTGGCTGATTCAGCTCAGCTGTTTTGGCTCAAACTCTTCACCAAGATAACTGACTCAATCTGGCTTCTCTCCCAGCTTCTAACTGAATTGTTCTGCTTGGCCTGAAACTAACTCTAGCAATGCATTCTAATCTTCTGGCTCCTTCTCATTCTCTGCCTCATCTGTTGTCAACTGTGTCTTGTTTGTTCTCACTTCAACCTATCTTTGTACAACTGTCCTAGTAAAACTGTTCCTCTCCTTCTTCCTGGGCTCTGCTCCCTCAAGTAGCTTCTCTTTCCTGTCTCTCCTTGTGAGAGTTGGGCATATCCTAGTCTGTCAAATCTTTCTCTGATTCTTCACTTTGTCTGCCCCTCAATTAGACATCATTTTCAAACATGGGTGCTCCCTTCTACGAACTAACTTTACCTTCATTGTTTGAGATTAAAGGTGTGGACTATGGGTATGTCCAGCCAGAGGAATTAAATGTGTGAGCTAAGGGCTGAGCCACAGCACAACTAGAAACAAGTTTTTTAAGTTAATTACACAATCTTGGGGTTCACAGTGTGATCAAATGTTCTGCAACAGTGAATGGTTCAGTAGTGTAAGGCACTTTTAGCCAAGTCTGATGACCTAGGTTCGATCCTCAAATCCCACATAGAAAAAAGAAGACTCCCGACAGCTCTGATTTCTACACCTCTGGTTAGTGGCTGGTAAGTGTGTATGTACATGACACACCCACTAAATAAACCTGATACATTACTAAAACAAAAATGAAGTGGGCCCTGGAAAGATGGCTCAGTAAGTAAAACACTTGCTATGCAAGTTTAAGGACCTGCATTCAAATCCCTAGAACCGATGTGAGGCCAAATGTGGTTACATGCACTTATCATTCCAGCACTTCTAGAGGGAGACGGGAGATAGAGAGCGTTAGTTGTTATCAGAAGTCCGACTGCAGCAAACAGACCGCTCCAGACCACACGGTTCCGGGGGGGGGGGGGGGGGGGAGTTTATTCAGGAGATAGGGCAAAGGTTGGGGGGAAGAAGATGGAAGGATAAGAGGAGAGAGGAAGAGAAGTAGAGGCCGGCCATGACCACGTGGAGAGAGAGGAAGAGGAAGAGAAGCGGGGAGGGGACAGAGAGGCAAGAGAGTAGGAGGGTAAGAGATTAAGAGTAAGAGAGTAAGAGAGTGAGAGAGAGAGGAGGGGGCAAGCAGCCCCTTTTATAGTGGACCAGGCCAACCTGGCTGTTGCTAGGTAACTGTGGGGAGGAGCATACCTGGCTGTTGCCAGGTAACTGTGGAGGTGGAGTTTAGACAGAATACTAACAGTGAGTCAGGAGAATTCTGGAAGCTTGTGGGCCAGTTAGCCTGGCTTACTCATTGCAACAGCAAAATAGACAACCCTGTCTCAAACAAGATGGAAGCTGAGGGCTTCAAAGATGTCCTGTTACTTCCATGAATATATAGGAGATGTGGTCGCCCACACTTCCATCAGACTCACTGTGGAGGGACACAAGGCATTCACACATGAAGGAAAGCTAAGAATTCGTTGTTTGTTTCATCTCTGGGTTTAGCAGGAGAGAGAATGTGGCTCACAGACACTTGTTCTTAGCCCTCTAACCTGTTGTGAGTTAGAAAGTTAGGAGACAAGATTTTTCTGTGTAGCCCTGGCCATTCTCAAACTCATGGGGATCCTCCTATCTCTGCCTCCCAGAATGCTGGGATTAAAGGCACGTGCCACCATACCCCAGAAAGTTAAATTTGATTTAAGTGAATGAAATTAGCAACATTAACAAATATAAAGAGAAAAAAAGAAGAACATCTAAGATGGCTCACTCTATAAAGTGTGTGTTGGGCAATGTCATGACCTGAGTCCCACCACTAGCAACTGGGCTTAAAAAAAAAAGTTTGTAATCCCAGTGCTGAAGGAGCAAACAGGAGGATCCCAGAGGCAGTGGATCACATTGCTCTGTGTGTTCATTAGATATGGTTATATAAATGTCTGTAGAGGAAAAGCCACACAGAGTGCTAGAGGAACAGACAGACATACTGACTGACAGTACCATGCCCTCCCCACAACCTCTCTGGCTTAATGAGTCAAAGGTGGTTTCTGCCCACAAAGTAGGTTGGAGAACTTTCTACTCCCACATAGTATATACAAGCAAGGCTATGTTAGTGCAAAACCTGGATGAGTTTAGGGTTTTTCTAGGAAAGAAACCAGTTTGGACCTAAGAATGGCCAATGATGTTTTGAAAAAGAGAAAGTTAAGAGACACATTGCCCTAGATACACACATATACCAGAAATTCACAGCAGAGACAGATGACCAGATCACCAGGCAGCTGGAATCTTCAAACTGTGGGACATAGCCTTTTCCTAACGCTGTAGCAGGGGCAGTTTTTTTTTTTTAAGACTTATTTACTTTATATATATGAGTGTTTTGCATATATACATATATATATATATATATATATATATATATATATATATATATATATATATATATACCTTGTGCACACTTGGTGCCCCCAGAGGTTAGAAGAGGGAGTTGGATCCACTGGATCTGGAGTTAGGGATGGTTTGCAAACCACCTTGTGGGTGCTGGGAACCAAACCTGGGTTCTCTGGAAGAGCAGCTGGTAGGAGAAACTGGGCAGGAGAGAGAGAGAGAGAGAGAGAGAGAGAGAGAGAGAGAGAGAGAGAGAGAGAGAGAGAGAGAGAGAGAGAAAGAGGGAGAGAGATTCAACAACAGAGAGAAATAATACTTAAGACCTTAAGACCTGAGGGGTACAGAGAACCAGCATCTACAGTTTGTGCAGACCTGGAACATACATCCCAGAATTGCTGCAGAGTTGCTTAATGTTCTTAGCTCAGAGGCATTTTTCCTTAGCTTTCTTCATAGGAGTAGAGAATTCAAAAGAAACTGAGTTATCTACAAAAGAAAATTTGTCAAAAAAAAAAATTGTACTACAGCCAAACTTGCAGAATACTCTGCCAGGGTTCAGAGAGCGTGCCTTTCTGGCGAGATTAAATTCCTACGTTAAGTCAGAATAATGAAGCTACTCTGTGGATGTTAATCCCCATGCCCTTCGAATGTGGGTAGAGACGCTTAGGAATAGAAAATTCATGACATATTCTTGGCAGATGGCCAGCTCACTTTTATTCCCCCAGGGATGGAAAGGAAATTGGGTGGAAATCAAGTTTTCAACTTTTACTTTTCATACCTTGTTATTATTTGGATGTTTATTTATTTAAAAATATATGTGTGTATGGATGGACATGTGTGGAGGCCAGAGGTCAGCCTCAGATGTCTTCCTCAGTTTTGGTCTTCCTTTATTTTTTGAGACAGGGTGTCTCATGGAACTGGAAGATGCCTATGGGATCAGACTGTTGGACCAGGGTTCCCGAGGGATCCTGTCTCTCCTTCCACAATGTATATTATAGACAAATATCACCTACACACATTTATGAAGGTCTGGGAGTTAAACTTGGTCATGATTGTGCAGCTGACATCTTCCCAACTAAGCGATCTCCCAGCTCCTATTCAGATATTTGAAGTGAATGCCCTTGTATAATTTAAAAGTGTGAACAGTAATGAAGCCAGGAGGGCCACACAGGCACCAAGTGACAAAGATAAGAGTTAGCACAGATGCAAGCCCCTCACCCCCAGTTGGCCTCAGAGCAGAGTGAAGTGCTCATCTTCTGTGGAACAGAAGGATCGAAAAGGCAAGTGGCGGTCATCATCCAGAGGTCCTGTACCCTGGAAGCTGGGGGCGGGCCTGTTGTAACAGCTACTCAGCAGTGTTCCAGCAGGCCCAGCTTAGGTGGATTTGACTGTGCAGGCCATAGAGACTTTTAGGCC
This sequence comes from Arvicanthis niloticus, assembly GCF_011762505.2. Classification (NCBI taxonomy): domain Eukaryota; kingdom Metazoa; phylum Chordata; class Mammalia; order Rodentia; family Muridae; genus Arvicanthis; species Arvicanthis niloticus. The sequence continues at coordinate 10,666,784 of NC_047665.1, read as the reverse complement.
CCTCAAGGGCACCTGGCCTTGGGTCTTACTGCTGTGCCCTGGGCTGAGCAAGCAATGGAACCCCGAGTTGGGAGAAGCTGGAGCAGAGCCTGTCTCCTACTGCCCTGGGGCAGGGAGTACCCTACAGGAGACACTCTGGGAAATCACACAGAACTCCTTCTTGGGTGATCTCCTTCCCTGTGGTCCAGAGTCCTCAGTTCTGCATCATCTACATCTTCATTATCTGCATCTTACAACTGTTTGCCACAGATGGAAAAATAGGGGTACAGGGCATGTGATGACTGTCCAAGTTGAGGCAGGTGAGGAGGAAAGGTGCCGGGCTCTCCTCAGACGGTCTGCTGTGAGAGAGCAAGCCAGTATCTCCTCACTGCTGGGTAGTATCGTCAGCTGCGTCCAGAGGACTTGCTCTGCTTGGCCTTTCTCTAGCCTGACACTATTGTGTGTGTGAACCAGAGAGCCATGTCCCTGCTGGAGAAGCAGATGGACCTTGCAGGAAGGGGACTAGGAGTTGTTGTTTTGTTCTAGTAGTGAGATGTTTATTAACCTAAACTATTAACTTTTGATGTACTCTTTTATAGCTACAGGAAATCAAACCTAGATCTAAATGCTTGGCATGGCCCACAAACACAAACGTTGCATGACTTCATCTACTCTCTCTGTTTCCCCCAACCTCCCGAAGGCCTCTGCACACTAACGAGGCCATCTGACCTCACGGACTGTTCTTCGCTGCCCACTCTGCCTCGAACATTCTTCCTTCCATTTGAGTACACTATGGCAGGCTTCTATTTCTCCTCAGGCCCATCTCAAATATTATAAGCCCCCTCTAGAGGGCAGAGTCATCCCTGGTAAATTGGTCATCAACTCTAGATTTTATTTATTCTTTGCTTAATTTTTTAAAGGACTAAACCTTTTTGTTTAGAAAAATCCATGTCCTTTTAGCTTGACCTAAGCTTACCAGTTGTCCTTCCAAAATGGACTGATGGTCTCACCCAGGGACAGCTGTAAGATCCTGATTTCTGTCCCAGCCTCTTTGAAATATGTTCTACTAGCTAGAGATGGCTGCTTGTGTCCATAGGAGACATCGCAGCGATGTGTGATGACAGATGGAAAGAATACTCCATTACAAGAGCGTTTGCAGCTAGGGAATCTCACCAGGCTTGTGAGATAGAAACTCAATGTAGATGAACCTTTCCAAAGTCCAAAATCTAAGTGAATTTGGTCTTTCTTCCCTGGCCATCCATTGACACTTCACAGCATTGGAATCATGAGGGTGCCGTTGGAGGTGACTAGTTGGCTGGTTAGTTCTCAGAGGGCTGAGAGACAGCTCAGGGGAGTGCTTGCTGCTCTCACAGAGGACCAGAGTTCATTCCCAGCTTGTACTCTGTGGGGAGCTGACAGAAGGCAGCTATCATCCTTGCAGCCATCTTGAGCCATATACCCTGACAAGAGACTTGATTACATCAGCCTACAACAGCTGAGCACACTCTGATAACATCTTGCTTTAGATACCCAGGATCTTCCCTTGGGTGTGTGAGACTTAAAGCAGTTATTTAGAGCCCAGACTTAAGGGTGTGACTTAGAGATCAGATTTAGAGACAAGGCCTAAAGGCATGACTTAAAGGTGTGACTTAGAGGCGTGGCTTAGAAGTGAGACATACAAAAGGCAAGAGGCAGACAGAAGAGTTCAGTACAACTTGGAGGGAGAACAGATAATTAGGATTAGAAGAGTACAACTTGGAACTAGGAATTAGGTTAGAGAGTACAACTTGAAGTACAACTTGGAGTAGGAATTAGGCATTGAGGAAGAAGACACTTGGACTAGAGAACTCAGAAGAAATTATTATTAGGTATTAGGCACTTGGCACTTGGAGGAAGAACTTGAAATTAGACATTAGGCACTTAGCAATTGGAGGAAGAAACTTGGAACTTGGAGGCACTAGGGACTAGGAACTAGGGACTAAGAACTCAAGACTTGGGACTTGGAGAGAAGAAGAGAGACTGAAGAATAAATGGGATTGAATCACACTCTGTCTGGTCTCCATTCCTCACGTCCATCCTCATTCTCTCTCTTGCTGAACCCCAACCCGTGGACCAGAGCATCTTGGGGCAGTGTGGGCTAACAAGTTAGTCCCCAAGGCTTTTGGCAGTGCGGGTCCCAACATTGATAGAGCGGTCCGCAACATTTTTGGCCCCTAAACATGGGCTAGAGCGGTTCGCAACAGTACTCCAGGACACTCTACTCTGGATTCACACACACAGACACATGGACAGACAGACAGACAGACACATACATACATACACACACAGACTGACACACACAAATACACACACAGACACACAAACACTGATACATAGACATACACATAGATACATAGACACATACAGACATATACAGATACATACAAATCCACACACACATAAACAGACACACAGATACAGATACATAGAGACATACACAGAGACACACACATAAACACAGGCACACACAGATACACACACTCAAAGTCAGCTACCATTATGTAACTCAAGAGCACTCAAAAGAACTCTGAATCACTCTTTAGTTGTTAATGTCACATTCACATGTGTGTACTTAGGCCAAATACCAATAACCTAGTATGCTTTTTATACATTAGTGATAGAAATCATGCAGAAAACAAAAGCCCTGACAGCTTTATTGTACTGTGTCACAGCAAGCTATGTTAATTTACTTTTTGGACTGAGACAGCGTCTCATGGAGCACAGAGAACTGTGCTGGAGTAAGGCTGACCTTGAACTACTGCCTTTACTTCTGAGGATTCTGGCACCTGTCACATGCTCACTGGAGACCCCTAGACTTTTATACCTACTGTCCGGCTGATGCTGAAGGACTCCTCCTCAGGCAGAGCACAACTGTGGGAAACCTGTTTTTGCCTGTGCTTCAGGTGTGTATGTGTCTCCAGATCCCGTTGAAACCTCAACCCCAATGCAACAGTATTAATAGGCGGGGCCTTTAGGAGGTGATAAGGTCTTGGGGTTCATGACAATGACGGAAGGCTTTGCCTTTAGAAAAGAGCTTCAAGGATTCCGCTCCTGGACTCCTTCCCTTGGCAGCATTTGGGCAACAGACTGCTATGTTAGAGAGAGATGGCACCCTCTCAGTACCTTGGTCTTAACTGGCCAACCTTCTGCAGCGCAAGAGGTTTGTTTCTGTGATTTATAAATGATGTAAACCAGGCATTTTGTTGGAGAGCAAGGGCTCTGTCTCTCATGCCCATGGGAAGGACGCTTCCTGTGTTTATGGGACTGTGGGCTGATAGGCAATTGTTGATCATCTTGAATATATCAAGTTGCTGGCTTTAGGATTCCTGGGCTTCTGAGGAGGGACTGAGGGGACGTTATGATGAAGCTTCTTCCTCTGAGGCCTCAGATGTTCTGGGGTACCTTGGAAACAGAGCATCGTGTTACAGCATCTAAGTGTCTTGTGCGACCACATCCTTTAAACCCATCAGTGTTAGTTCAATGTGAATTCTGGGTGTGGAGATGATGAGGTCTGTGAAAGCCAGATGCTGTTGAAGAATTTTAGGGCCCCGGTGCTAAGGCCACTGAAGCACCCTCACTTACTTCCTAACTAGTAAATGCCAGCACCACATCCCAGAGAGCACCACGTTTCCTGGGTCTCTGCCCTCATTGTTCCTATGGCTCCGTATCAAGTGGAAAGTATCTTTGTCATAGGTTGAATGTGAAAGGTCTTGTACTATCTTTTGTGTCTATTAGTCCACGTGGATAGTGCTGTTCTGAGAAACTTGTGGATGTATGGCTTGGCTGGAGGCAGTGGGTCCTTAGGAGGTCTGGGAGATTGTCTCTGGGGTAAAACCAATTGCCACACACCCTGCTTGCCAGTGCCACCAGCTGAGTCTCCTTCTATGCTGTCCTTGGCCTCTGAATGCCAAGGCCAAAATAAGCCCTTACTGTCTTAAGTTGCTTCCTGTCAGGGATTTGAGAAAAAACAAACAAACAAACAAACTAGAAAAATCTCATTATTGGTTGTGACTCTGTGATCTCTTGCTGCATCTCACAAGGAGCTATTGTGAGGAGTTGCAGGCCCATTCATATACAATGCTGGGGTTGGGTGGGATGTTCCCGCTCTCCTGCCTGCCCGTGTGTGTGTGTGTGTGTGTGTGTGTGTGTGTGTGTGTGTATGTGTACACGCGTGCGCACGTGTGTATGTCTTGACACTGCAGAGAAGCTGTCGTATGGCTGGTGGACAGAAGTCTACTTGGAGCTGAACATGTGGCGTTTGTTTCCTGGGTCCTTGGTTTTGGTTTGTGAGTTTTGATTTCTATCTTGTTATTGTTTTGGCTTGGGGTTTAGTTTGTGCTTTCGTTTCAGTTCTTATTACCACCTGTTTTGTTGTTAACTGTTCGTTTTTCCTTGACGCTTTTTTCTACTACAGAGATGTACTAAACATGACCATGGTGGCATGAAGGAGGGAGCTATACAGAAGCATTTCTCTATTTTACCAAAACGAAGTAAATAGTAATACAAAGTAGGTTTAGGCACATCATTAAAACAACCAGCACAAGGGTAATTAAGACAGTGATCACACAGCAAATGAAGGGTGTGATATGGAAACCCAACACTTTTTTGTTCCAGTACTTCATATGACACCGAGGCTGTTCTCGAGTCTGTTCATCCCGGTGCAGACTTTAATACCATTTATCTGTCTGCTTTCCCATCTGGGACCATTTCCTCCCACAGCAAAAGGTTTTCTTAGCACTTACAGTGAGGCGACTTAAAGCACAGACTCTTTGTCTGGGAATGCTCTTATGTTCACTCCACTACTGACAGACTGTTTGGCTGGATGGATAATTCTTGACAAAAATTTCATTCCAGTGCTTTGAGTATTTCATCTCAATGCCTTCTTACCTGGGCCCCTTCCCAGGAAACTTAGCCTTACTTGAATGCTGGTCTTTCATATGTAAAGGCTTTGGAGTTTATAGTGGGCTGACCGAGCTGTACCTAGTATTTCTTTGGCTCATCTCACCTGGAGTTTGTTGGGATCTGATGACAACTTTTCAGGGTCAGCTCACTTCCCTCCTGGAGAACTGATGTGTGCCAGTGAAATGTGATGCCCCCATAAATGACATACTCATTGTTCTCCTGAAGCCTCGGCAGCTGTGAACACCACAGTGAGACCACGTAGACTTGAGCCTTTAACAGGCTGTCATGAGGTGGGCCTGGGCTCATGAGGCCTCAGTTTCCCTTAAGGATATAGAAACAGCCCGTATTTTCCTAGTTTGCTGTGTACCTGAAGGTAACTGCAATCAAGGCACTGGTCTACCAAGCTAGACAAGAGTGGGCTGTTTCTTTGGTCTTTTGTTGGTGTCTTGCCTGAAGTGAATAGATGTTTGTTGACGTCTCTCCAGAAGCTCACATGATAACTGGGCATGATCTTGGGGCCACGGGGGACCTGAAGCTTGAACTTTATGTTGGCACTGTGTAGGCCCTGTGGTAAAGGACTTGGGATGGTTTCCTGTGAAGCTGGGAAGGGGGAGTATGCCAACAGAAATGGCGGCCAGCATTTCAGGTGATGCTTGCACTGCCTCTGGGCCTCCTCCTCCCAGTGATTAGAGGCAACTGCCCTGCCACTCAGCAAAGCTTCCTTCCCCAGTTGAGGATTAAACCCAGGGCCTGTGCTTGCCAGGCAAGAACTCTCCCATGGGACTAAGTCTCCCGCCCCTGCTCCAGCCTTCTCATAGTCTGAAGCAGACAGTGGATCAGCAGGAACCTAAGAATTTTGAGATAGTAGATAGTAGATAGTAGATAGTCTTTGGTTGGGCAGGGAGGAGGAACTAAGATATTAAATTATGTTCTAAAACAAAAGAAAAATGCACAGGGAAAAAGAATACTGCCTTAGATTTGCCAAAGGTTAAAATTGAGAGCCTGCTGAGCTGAGAAAGGTGTTGTCCAAACAGACTCCCTTTCAGGAATGTGAGCTCTTGGAGTTTATTTCAGTAAAACCCAAGACAAAGCAGATTTACCCCGACAGGAGCGGAGTGGACCCGCAATGCAGCAGCAATCACAAGGCACGTATGAAATACAAACATTATAAATGGCACACATCACTTAGAAAGATGCCGATCCACGGGAAACATGAATGCACATCAGAAAACAACGTTTAAATGACCTGATTCCTCTGCCTGTGCAACAAGAGAAGGAGTAATGGCCTTCCATGTACACGATCCGTGGCACATGTCACAAGCCTTTACACCACTCAGAACACTCGCTAAGGACAGCAGCCAGTGTACAGCTTGGAAATCACTTTTAGAGCATTCCTAGTTTTCTGAGGCATCTGGAATTTATAGAATGAATGAAGTAAGTTCTCATTTTTCTCAGCTTAGAAAAAGCCCACAGTTCTATGTTCCTGGACAAAACCACCATGAAAAAGGACATCAGACATATTAAAAAATACCAAGGGCATGATTTGTATTTGGGGACCAGAATAATAACCCTCTTCCCAAAACTGACTAGAGAATATATAAAAAATATAAAGTCAATTACACAAAAATAAAATAATGTTTGATTCAGATTATTGCTTAGGAAGCAGTATGAATATTAGTGAAGCTCAGATTAGACATGACTATCCATAACTGGAGCACAGAGTCCTAGGATCAACATGTTATATGATGTTTGTAACACAGAGAGTTCTCTGCGTAGCAGCCACCGCTGAGCTTTGCCTGGAGAACCTGGGAAGATGCAGTCTATCAGTCTCCCACAGTAACTGTAGTACATGGAGAGTTCCTCTTAGCTGCCAAGTCCTTTGCTATGGAATTCGGAGGAGTGCTTACTGAATCATTCCCATAGCCAGGAGAGGGGAAACTGAAGCTCCAGTTTTAAATAAAAGCGAATATAAATATCAGACAGTGAAGCATCCTGACAGAGCACATGGCACCGCATAAACACCAGTGAGTCGTGTCATTTGTCATCCTCTAGAAGACAGCTCCTGCTGGATACAACCATCCATTCTGGCTGTGTATTCAAGGGCAGCAATCCGCTCCCTGGCCAGCTGGAGGTCTCTGAGTAGTTCCGTCTGCAGGTGACATGGCAGGATGCACCGGGCAGGGGCTACAACAGCACAGCCTGCGCTGCCTCCCTGATGGTGGATGCAGCCCTCTGCAGCTCTTCCTCTGTCTGCTCCACGGTGACCACAACCCTGATGCTGAGAAAGACAAAGCACAGGGACATAGGGTCATTCGCTTGTGTGTCAGACAATTCTAGCTCTGCAGGAAGCCTATCATCTATCTACCTGCTGCTGATGTCCTACCATGCAGCACAAGGGAGCAGCCGTGACAGGGATCGGCTGCCTGCAAGCCTAACACATGGTTCTCTGTGGCCACAGGCAGAAGCAATGCCTCCTGGACATCCCCACTCACCTGTATCAAGTCCCAGTGTTTTGTTTTGGGGAAGCCACTTAGACTGAGAAACCAAGCCTCTCAGAAATCTACTCTAAGCAGTCCTGGACTCAAAGCAGGAAGCCAGCATTTCTCACACCAGTGACGGCCTGGGTACTCCTACTTACCAATCCAGCTCGGACTGAACGTCTACTTCAGAAGGGAAAAAGCAGACGTCTTCTAGTTCTTAGGACACAGAGTGAGGCAGCCCTCCTGTCCTCTGCCAACTATGGCGTAAGCACTAGGCATGGTCACCAAGGACACAGTGAAGGTGGGCACAGGAAGGAGTCAGAACTCAAGACATCCTGAGCAGCCAATTCAGTGAGCTTACCTAGTTCTGATCTGGCCATCTGTATGTGAGAAGACCTCGACCTACCAGGGACCTCTGCGCCCTCGTCCACCTGCATCTTACACTCTGTGCTCCAGGTTGTCCCTGGAGGTGTTCAGGCCACTGCATACCTCGGCACACTGCAGTGTCTCATCTGAAGATCATGGTGTCTACCAGGGTCCTCCTGAGCAGATACTGCTTGGTCTGGGGGTGGGGGGGGGGGGGACCACACCCCAACAAACTCTCTACAAATCTAATCCACTTCGGCCAGTTTCCTACTGTACTCAGCCAGAGCATCTAACACCTGAGTTCAGGACACTAGCCTACAGTGTGGGAAAGTCACATACAACAAACTAACTATATGTCATGCTATTAAACACTACTAAAAGAATGTTCTTATGAGTGTGCTTTCCCATCATGGTAAATCTGAAAGGAAACTATCGGAAGCTGGGAATTGTCTGTACTTAAATCTCTGAGGACAGGGTGTCACCTGTTCTAGGAAGTCGCAGCATCAGGCCGGTCTCCTCTGTGACCTGACCCGGGGCTATGGTAGTTGGAGTGTTCATTTCTTTTGATCACAGTGCAGGCCCTTTGGGGTCAGAGTTGAGTACTTCAATAGCCTATTTGTGAGTCTACCCCTCCCTCGCTTTGCAGTTCTGCTGTAGGTCTGGTGTCTGCAGGATGACGCCTGCAGACCCGTGAGCACCACTAGCAAGGAGAGCACATCCAGGCTGCTCCCTTCTCCAGCTGTTAGAGTTGCTGAAGAGTCTGTCACCACAGTTCATTGTTGAGTCACCTAGGAGGACACAGTCCTGTGATGCTTTTCAGTTAAAATGAAAAACATCCTGGCGAAATGAACCCAGGGTGTGTGCTGTGTTGTAAGGGCATTCTCATCCTGCAATAATATTTCAAGTTTTCCCAACGCAACATATTTCAAAGAGTGTAAAGCAGGAAGGTGGTATTGCACTTTTAATATTAACCAACCTTGGAGGAGGAAGGCACTTCTCTTCCTTGTCCAAGTAGCGGGCCTGGGTCAATGCGATGCCCTTATTCATGCACTGCAGAGAGAAAGGGTATGTTAACAATCACCTAGGTCATGGTGGGCAGATATGCTGTCTCTCAAAGGCACCTGTCATTTATATTTCCATTTAGAGTTCCAAGAGACAAAGCTTATGTGCCCCTACTGTACTCTCAGGGCGAACCCTTCTTTTGGACTCAGGCTTTCCTATGATGGTGGCCACAGAGCCTATGAGATGTCTGGATGTGGGAGTGTGAGTGAGAACAGCCCTAGGCCCATAGATTTGAATACATGGCCTCCAGCTGGTAGAACTGTTTGGGAAGGATTAGGAGGCGTGGTCTTCCTGGAGAAGGTATCACTGGGGTGGGCTTTAAGGCTTCAAATTCTCCTGCTACTCCCAGTATGCTCTCTACTTCCTACTTGTGGATCAAGGTGAGAGTTCATGGCTGCTGCTGCTGCCACTGCCACTGCACCTTTTCTCCACTGTCATGGCTTCTGACTCTCTGAGGTTGTCTTGGTCTTGGTTTGTCATGGCAATAGGAAAGTGACTAAGACACTGAGCCATCTCTCCAGCCCCCATCTTCAGGTTTGTGCAGCAGTCTGCCTGCTTCTGTCCACTGCCTGCATGTGAGCCCTGTAGCTCTGAACAGCAGTGTTTGCTAAGGCAGAAGAACAGAGTGGGGCTAAGAGAGAACACATATACAGCCATGAAGATGAGTCCACCCACCGGGCAGTGCACAGACCACCATCAGAGGAGGCTTCTTTCATGGGCCCCAACATAGGCCCACAGCATTTTTAGAGCTTCTAATGTATTCACTGTTGTGAGCCTACCAGTAAGAGCAGTCCTGTGGGAAACAGCAGACCCAGCAGTCACAGGGACATAATGCAATCCTTAGTTGTGCTGGCTTCTCCATTGGTTGGTTCTGAACATGTACACCTGTGTTATCTTTTCTAAAACCTCTAAGCACAAACTTCCTTTTACGTTTGTAGATTTCTGGGGTAAGACACTGAGGCAGTAAAAGGGTGGAGGATGCTGTGCCCCTTTAAGAAAGCCTGTCTTTCCTCAGGCCTGCAGAGCTGAGTCTGAGAGGACATGTGTGACGTGTCCTTTTCCAGCCAGTCAAGTATTCTTAGCCTGACCATCATACTGTGATAAGAGATGAAGGGGACAGGTGGCAGAAATGTATTTACTTTAAGGAGCCCAGTGGTATTGTCTCAGGGCAGCAGCAGAGTGGAATGACCCCAGGTATGCATCTCCTCAGTGCTGCGCCACGCACCCTGGATTTCTGCAAGAGTCTGGAAGAAAGGCAGGGTGGCTTCTGGAGAGGCAGCTACCACTGGGAAGATCAGCCAAGCAACTGGCTAGTGAGCCCAGAGTCAACAACTCAGCAGAAATTAGTAAAGTGAGTGAAATATTAGCAAAATTCATAAAGCAGAAATTTAACTAGGATTAGCAGCTCACACCTGCAATTCTAGCACTCAGGATGCTGAGTTAGGATGGCCCATGAGTTGGAAGTCCAGCCTGGGCTAGGTGGTGGATTCCAGGCTATCCTGGTGACAGAATGAGACCTTGTCTCAAAGAACACAAATGGTGAGCGAGTGAGCGTTCTGCGGGGCTTTAGGAGAGAAACTGAGCACAGTTATATTCAATGCAGCAGCAAGTTCACAATTTCAGGAGCTAGGCTCACACGTGAGAAGCACCTGTGAGCTCCCATGGGCGTGGTGAGCACCGTGAGTATGGAGAGCAGCAGCTGTGGCATACCCCACCTTTTGGGATAGGGAGGTGTGAAAACGAGGTAAGTTAGGGTGGGGCATTGGGTGCCTACTGCATAACTGCATACTCACCTGGTCTACGATCTCCTGAAGCAGCTTCATATCTTTCTCCCTAGAGCCCGTGCTCTCTTCCAGCTGTAGGTGAAGTGCTGGGGAAAAGGACTCCCCCACCACTTTTAAACCAGAAACACTAGAGAAACAAACATACATGACATCAATACACTGTGGGCTCTCAGAGATCTCACCAGCCTAACTGTTAGGGCAGGGGTTAGAGCTCAGGGCATCATGCTGGCCTAGCATGGTGAGGCCCTAGGTTCAGCCCTAATGCCACAGATAGGATACATGAATAAATAAATAGCCACGTCAAGGCCCGCTGAACTAAAAGCAGAACTAGGGATGCAGACAAGAACATGGTGGGATTCCATCTTGAGAAGCAATTGGTTTCTTCCTGTCCAGAAACACCTGTGGAGCTGTTTCTGTGTGCACAGGAGGAAGGCTGCTGTTCATGGGATGCTGTGGTCTCTCTTTTCCAGTCTCCCATGGGGATCTGGACATCCTTGTTGCTTGTCCCTCATGGTCACCCTTCTCATAGCTCCTTCATCCTGGGCTAGTGCTCTCCATCTCTTCACCTAATGTACACTGCTCTCTTGTCCCCAAGAAAGCTGTCCATTGTGAGGTTCAGATCATGCAGCCTTTCTGGGGGTGAGGAGGAGGGGCACTTACAGCAGGATGTGTACCACAATTTTCTATTACCTTTCCTGTTGCTTCCTTCAAGTGTATGTGCTATCATGCACGCTCCTTCCTTCTTATCTACGTTTTAGAGTGCCATAGAGACATGACATAATAATGTTATATTCTGACTAACAACACTGTAGTTTGACTATCAACAATAGGTTTAGGTGGCACGACTGTCTTATCTGTGTAATCTACTTTAAATCTTGTGTGGATTAAGATTTTCTTTTTAGATTAGCACACAGAAATCTGCTTTGTCAGGGAAGAAGGCAGGTTTCTCTAGGGTAAAATCCTGTCTTGACTGTTAGAGACACAGGGCAACTGCATGAGTGGTCCTCCCTCAGGTTCACCTTCACTGCACTATCCATCTCCATGGATACAGCTGTGGTACACACCTTTGAGACTGGGCTGTTCATTTGCTGTTTTCATTCAGCTCCTTGTTCTTAGGCCCAGGTTTCCTCAGAATGAAGCAAAGCCCTAGGCAACCCTTAGAATGTTCTTAACTCAGGATTTGACAGCTTTTAGTGACTGCCACTGTGGCCTGGATGATTGTCTCCACTGTTCAGGGGCCCCTGAGCACTACTGGCAGAAGTTCTGAGGTCACAGAGGTGTACCTCCTGAATGACAACGTGGATCCTAACTGCCTCTTCTGTTCCTTGGCCCTGTCCAGAATTCCCAAAAACTATGGACTAGAACCACCAGAACTATGAAGAAAACTATCTTTCCAACTTATCAGTTAATTGCCTTGAGCATTTTATTAATGATGAAAGCTTGGAACAGAGGTACTTATGTGAGGTGCTGGTGGCTAATTTTACTGGTTTACAACCCACCCCAAACATTACTTACTTGTATCTTCTTTATTTGAATGTAATTCTAGACATTAGGCTCTCTCAATAGAGCAAGGTACAGGTTTGAGTTTAACCTTTAGAACCTAGGGCATCTGCCACATGGGGAAACCTACGGTAGTTTTCATCAACGCAGAAACTAAGCAACGCACTCTCAGGACCTACTGTCTTCTGAGTCTTGAATGGGTACAGGAAACAGCACCAATTTCTCATGTTTCAAGTAGCATCTCAGATGACCCACCTTTTCCTCAATAAGCAGATGAGTCATGCGTGGGTAGGGCAGGTGAGAGGAACGAAACAGAATGCCTATGTTTGTGCTAAGACAAGATGGACACATGTTGGGGGCCGACTTTTAGCAGAAAGCGGCTATCAGCTTTGCAGCCATCTTGAGCCATATACCCTGACATGAGATTTAAATTACAATAGCCTACAACAATTGAGAACACTCTGATAATCTTGGTTTAGATACCTTGAGATTACAGGTGTGTGAGATTAAAGGTGTGTGACTTAAGAAGTATAGAGATCAGGGTTAGAGACAAGACCTAAAGGCATGATTAAAGGTGTAACTTAGAGGCGTGGCTTAGAAGTGAGACATATAAAAGGCAGAGACAGAACAGATCAGAATACAGACATTAGGGAGACACAGCAGAGAGAAGACATGAGGGAGACACAGCAGAGAGAAGACATTATTGAGACGATAGAAGACAGAACCAGAGATCAGAGAATATAGACGGAGATCAGAGACTATAGAGGGATCATCAGAGATGAATCTCAGACATTAGGTAGAATCTGCCATCACCCTCGCTCTTGCTGAACCCCCGACCTAAAGACCGGAGCGGCAGCTTGGGCTGGGATACAGTGGCCGCCCAAACGTGGGTCGGCCCGGGCCTCAACATTTTGCTCAGGCCGAGACATTTACTTTTGGCGCCCAACGTGGGGCTAGTTCGGTTCTCAACAGACACAGAGTTGTAGTTTTAGTTCAGAAGCTGAGGCACTTTGCTTCTGAAAGTATTACACACTTGGTAAACCCATCACTTTACCCAGACAGAAAAAAGCAAACACTAGGCTTGGTCCTAGGCTCAGAGCTATCAACAAGGAATCCATGGCCTCCATTGTGTAGTTCAGGAAGAGAGTCAGCTCTAAACGCCATCTCCACACAAAGTGGAGCTCTCCAGGCTCTGATGGAGGCAGCAGGTAGACGGCTTTCCCAAACCCAACCCCAGAGACAAAGGAGGAGCCTCCTCTTCCTCCTGCTCTTCCTCCTGCTCCTCCCTCTTCCTCCTCTCCCTCCTCCTCCTCTCCCTCCTCCTCCTCGTCCTTACTGGGCACTCCTCCTCTTCAGTGGTTCTTGCCCTCTACACTTGGAAATAGTTTCAGTGATACGGCTGTGCTAATGACTCAAACCATCTCTCCAGAGCAGGACTTTCAAACATAAACCTGAGAACCCAAGGCTGCTCTCCAGTGATTGTCTGGTGGACAGGTGAAGCTTGTCATACACCATACACTGAACCTCCCTACAGAGTACTTCTTCCAGGGTTCTAGCCAGTCCCCAAGTAGCTACTTCTCCAGTCCCTCAGATCTGCATCTAGATCAGCTACAGTTTTGTCTCACTTCTGAAAGAGCCTGTTGGTTCTCCCTTCTTTACAGGCAGAGGCCAAGCACTGTTCTTTGTAACTATGAGGTTGTTCTGTCTGCATGTATATCCTAACTGGTACCCTGGCGCTCTGTCACCATCTGATACGTTACTCACCACAGAGAACAATTTTGTTAAGATTCTAGGGCAACAGTTGCAGGTTTCATCTTCATTCAATCTATGTCCCCACCCACTAGGCTTCCTTCCCTTTCTGTTTTGTTTGCTGTTCCCCTCCACACTGCAGACTGGAATTGTTTATCAAGTTCCTGCAGGGCCTTCCTGATGTAGTTATGGAGTGCAGTTTGACCTGGACTATGGAGTCCTTCAGCATGCCACAGGGAAGACACAAAAACCTGAGCTGTTCATGTATAAGAATTTGAAAAAAATCTGAGGCTATACCGTACAGAGCAGGGTGTTGAAGAAAGTCTTCTCAGGAGACCAAGATGAAGACACCTGAAGTCTCAAAAGGAAGCCTGCAAGTTAGGGACTGCAGAATGCAAAGGAAGACAGGGTGGTCTGACCTGAACACCATAAGACATGCCAGCTGAGCCCTGAGGTGGGTCCTGTTGGTTCTGCACCACTGACACTACTGCTAACCCGTAGTCTGGCCAAATGTAAAGGGAACAACCAGCTCTCAGCTTCTAGTGGAAGGTCAAGAGGAGGACATGGAAAGAGCGGGCACAAATCCTGGCTAGACTAGCAACAGAGAGCAGAAAGAGGGGAGGAAGTCACATGGACAGGATTATAAAGACATGAAGTAGAGCTACCATAATGACCCAGGAAAGGGGAGGGCCAGACAAGGCAGAGAAGGCAGGCCTAAAACAGAAAAGGGTAAGCAAGGACCTGAGTTTGAATCCCCAGAACCTATGTGAAAACTGCTAGGTTGTAGTGGTGCATGCTGGGATCCCGGTGCAGGGGAGTCTGGAGAAAGGCGGAGCCCTCGAGTTAGCTGGCTAGCCAGGCAAGCCTGCTGGGCAGGTTGTAGGCTAATGAGAGACTGTTTCTCAAAACCCAAGATGGATGGAAACTAAGAAATGAAAGCAAGACATCCTCCCAATATACAAGCACACACGTGTGCCCGTGAATACACACATCTTCAGAGGTCCTCCCTATATACAAGCACACACGTGTGCCCGTGAATACACACATCTTCAGAGGTCCTCCCTATATACAAGCACACACGTGTGCCCGTGAATAAACACATCTTCAGAGGTCCTCCCTATATACAAGCACACACGTGTGCCCGTGAATACACACATCTTCAGAGGTCCTCCCTATATACAAGCACACGTGTGCCCGTGAATACACACATCTTCAGCTGAGCTTTGGTGCCACAGGAAATGATCTCACATTGTTCTAGATCTTTCCATTAGCTCCCTAAGGAGATTCATGTACAAGAATTATAAAACAATCTGAGGCTACACCCTAAAGAACAGGGTGTTGAAGAAAGTCTTCTCAGGAGATCAAGATGAAGCTAGTTGGAAGCCACACACTTACCCTTGTAGAGACTTATGGATGTTCTGGCACTTTTTCTTTAAAACCGCAAAAATACCTGCATAGACAAAAAAAGAGTTTGAAGGTAGATTTAAGACGTTTGTTGGTACCAGCTTATTAATTCCTTTAAAAGCTCAGATCCTTCGTTTGAAACGCTGTAGATGCTCTGCGTGTAAACACTCAGCTACACATAGCCTGAGGGACTGGGCTTCATGATGTCACCAACCGGCTCCTTCTCACTGGTGCTGCTTGCTCTCAGCAAGTCCAGGGGTGATGGCTTCTGAGCCAAATGCAGGCCCTCACCCTTACTGAGAGCCACCCAAGTCCAGCTAAGATCACTGGGTACACACTTCCTACTCTGCTCTAACTGGAAACCAGTGGGCAGCACAGTAATTTTGGGGGCTGTTTTCCTTTTATTCAAGGAAAGCTTGAGACACATCTGACCATGTGAGCTGACCCCTCTGCTGGGGATCCTGGAGTGCCAGCTAAGCAAGGCCGCTTCTGTTTTCTTGTCACCTAAGTGTGCTCATTACTAGTGTATTGGAGTCGTGCATGTGTGGAGGTCAGAGAAGATTGCGGAGTTAGCTCTCTACCACCTGGATCTGGGATCTAGGGATCGAGCACAGTCTGCCATGTTGCATGGCATGCCCCTTTACCAACTGAGCTGTCTTGCCAGCCCCTTTTGGGTTTTAAAGGCTACACTATTACAGTCAAGGCCACTTGCTAGATTCCCAGCTAACTTTTTGCTTCGCCCAGAATTGTTTGCTGACAGAGAAGGCAGCAAGCAGTGTTATTAACTGATGCTTCCATGGCTGAAGGGAAAGCAACAGAGAAAAGGACATCTACGAAAGCTCTGCACAATCAGCTAACCTCTCCAAATCACAGCAGCCGTTACACTTGGGAAAGCACCGAGGCCTGGCACCGACCCAGGGCCCCTCCTTCCTAGCACTGCTGCTTGGAGTAGCAGCCAGCCACTCTGGCTCTAGCCCCAGTTTAGAGGTGAAGCCCTCCACAGAGTCCTGGGTTCTCACAATGCCAAGCATGGGTGAGCCCGCCCATCTGAAACGCTGGGATGGAGCACGGTTTGGATCTTCATGTTTCAGACTATGTGGCATTTTCAGACTATAGGTTGAATTTTAAACACTTGTACTCAACAAGTTTGGATATTGTTCTTTTTGTATTAGGGACACCTGAATTCTAAAGTAACTCCGTTTTGTTTGTTAAATCATTTCCTTGGGCTGATTCTTCCAGAAAGCAAGATGGTCCCACAGGTAACAGAAGCAGCCTTTACAAGGCTGTACCTGGATTCTCCTCCATGATGTTGAGGGCCTCAATAGCAGCAGCAGCTAGCAGGGGAGGCAGGGAAGCTGAAAAGCAGTATCCTTGGCCAGAGAGCCGCTAAGGAGAGACAAAGACAAAGATGTTCTCTTTGTGGACAGGGACTTTTAGAAGGCACCCAGTCTCCACAGTAGGGCACACCCATCTGAACAGCAAACATACTGACTGAACCACAAGGGTGCACATGTAACAAAACCAAGATGCTTTCTGAAGAGATAAGGACTTTATATATCTGTAAACACTTTGAGCTACCCTTTAAAAAGAGGCTTTTAGGGAGCTGGAGAGATGGCTCATTGTTAAGAGCATTGACTGCTCTTCAGAGGTTCTGAGTTCAATTCCCAACAATCACGTGGTGGCTCACAACCATCTGTAATGGTATCTGATGCCCTCTTCTGATATATCTGAAGATAGCTACAGGGTACTTACATAAAACAAACAAACAAAAACCTTTAAAACAATGACAAAAAAAAACAAAACAAAAAACCTCAGGCTTTTAAATAAAACCTGTGTAATGAACTATGAGTTAAATCTTGTATTGGAAGCTGTGCACTGAAGGGGTGGTGGGGACAACCGTCTGCAATTGTGTATCATTTCTAAGAGGCATCACCTGATGGTCAACCACGAAGGAGCGGCCACAGCAGAAGCCCCCAACAGAAGCAAGCGCATTCTCCATGTTAGCACTGATAAAGTCGATATCATCAATCTGCCAGGAGAAACGGAAAGCTAGTTACTGACAGGCCTGCCTGAGGACGGTGGTTTTCCTCATGAAATTTGACACACAGTTACAGCTTGCCTAGGTCCCTCCCCACATTTGCTGATGTCAGCCATCGTTTAACTTCCTGTGGAACTGCTCTGCACTCTTTCCTCTGGGGTAGTACGGTGCTCAATGCACATAACTAAGGGAATTTGTACTTTATCCATCAACTAGGTGACACAGGTAGCAAAGCACATTTTGGAGAAAAGCCTCCCTGTCACTCTACCCATGGTGGCCAGCAAGGCAGCTATCCCAGCCTGAGGCACCAGGAGCATAGCCACCACAGCATGTGGTCACGCTGGGCTCTATGTCTCCATAGGGAAAGGAAATGGGTCAATGTTATTTCAACTTTTGGGGCCTTTGGTAGCTTTGCTGAATCCATTCTCAGTGGTGTTTTTGGCAGCATGCATGTGTGTGTCAAAATTAAATATCAAATATATTCACACATACTGCCACCTACACAAACACACACACATATGGCACAACTAAATGTATGTACTTCCACAAATTACATGTAGAATTTAAATACTACAACCATCTTTAGAAGGACTCAGGGAAGGAATCCTTTTGTTGTTGCTGTTTGGGTGTGGGATCATTTGGGTGACCCAGGAAGACCTCAGTTTCCCAACTGCTGGGATCACAGGATTATGTCACTATGCCCGGCTACTAAGGCAATTCTTCGTGATCTTAACAAATGTAACACAAACCTAGCTGCCCCTAGAAGAGACATGAAAAGCCAAGTTACATACCCTACCCCCACCCCTGGGAAACCGAACAAAAATTCCAGAAGGAAGAAGATAGGGTCCTGACTGGGCTGACCAGATCCACCCACACATCGAAGTCTCATGAGCTCTGGATGGGTGATGTTTTTTCCTTGACAGCCTTTTGACAGGGGGAGCTTCCCCAGGGAGAGAACTCACATTGATCCCATAGTGCTCGGTGACACCTCGCCCATGCTCCCCAAGGACTCCAAACGACAGGCTTTCCTCCAGGAAGATTCTTGCTTTATATTTATATTTTAATTTAACCTAGGTTTTAACAAAGATCCAAGCAAACAAACAAGCTTAGAATGATTATCATCAGCAGCATACAGAATGTCTTCTGGAGAAAAAAATTAAACTTATAAAAGTACTGACAGTTGGCCCTCAATATCTAAGAGTAAAATTTACCTACTTGCTAAAATCTGTGACTCCAAAATCAGTATCTGCCCATACACCCTTCAGAAGCTCACAATGTGGGTGTGAAGGACAAGCCAGCTACCCGCCAGTGTGTGCTCCCAGCTGAGGGGAGGAGAGGCCACTGTGTTCTAAGTGTCCTTTGCATTGCACCACTGTGTGCTGTCATGCCATTGTGCTTTGCTAGTGACTCCACTGCTCACACTGGCCCTGCTAATGTGCTTTCCAGTGTCTTAGATGCAGAAAGCGGAGAAATGCCTTCTGGAAAAATGTACACTGGAGAAACTCCCTTCAGCCCGAACTGTGAGGCTGTGTGCAGGAGTGCAGTGGGAATGAATCACCATTCCACACTAGACAGAATCACCCACGAGCAGGCTCCATCTTCCCTCTGTCACTGTGCACAGCATCTCTACAGGCTGGAAGAAGAGCGAATACTAAGAAGCAACTGCTCTTTTCATCTCTGAAATGACCCAGCTTAGCAACAGACAGCACAATGCCTCATTTTAAAAAGAAAACTGTTAAGACATTTATGTGTACAGATATAGAATATATTTGTTAAATACTTGTCTGACTACATATAACCCCCTCCCCCTTGAGAAATATAATTTTTTCTCAGTGGTTGTTTTAATTTGGATCCACAGAAATGTACGAATGTAAAGAAATGTTTTATTATGTTTATTATTATGGCTCATTCATCTGTCTTCCTCTTACTTTTATTTATGAATTTGCAATTTAAGAGAGGAATCTTACTCTGTAGCCCAGGCTAGTCTAGAACTTGTATGCAGAACAGGATGGCCTAAAACTTATGTTGCCCCTTCTGTCTGAGTCTCCTCAGCACTAGGATGCAGACACGGAGACATCACTGACATGGTCTGCTAGGTGGGGTTTTTTTGTCCCCCACCCCCCATTGTCAGGCTTCTAAGTAAATCTTTTCCCCTCAAGTTTTCGTTTTATGAAACAGGTTTTCTCTGTGTAGCCTTGGCTGTCCTAGAACTCACTCTATAGAAACTCAGAGAGATCTGCCTGCCTCTGCCTCCCAAGTGCTATGACTAAAGACATGTGCCATGACCACCTGGCAGTAAACATGTATGAAGTTATTAAATAAGAAGTATTCTTAAAAAACTTACCAACAATGTGTTAGGAAGTGATACATGCACATTTGTATGTATTTCCCCAATCTGTAATTTAATTACATGTAATTTGCATGTAATCAGCTGCACAGCCACATTAAAGGACAGCGTCATGAGCTATCTATCAGCTTCTACTACAGTGAGGAGTTGTGTGAAGCTCTTCCTCTGGTTCGCACGTATGTCTGTTTTGTGGTTGGAGTCACACTTTTAACTATTACAGGTCCAGTTGCTAAGTTCTCTAATCACAGACAAGCTCAGAAGGTGTAAGACGGCTGGCTGTCCCACCTCCTAAGTTTCTGATAAGTGAGTACTATGGTCTGTTCCTGATCATCACTGTTAAGTCTTTGGGGTGACTGGGCATTTGGTTGATTTTTTTTTTTTCCATCAAAAACACTAATTTAAGGGAAAGCTCTTCAACATTGACTTTTCCTTCCTTAACAAGAATGAGATATCCAGTTCTAAAACATGTTTACAAAACAGTAACAAAAACCCAGTGCTTGGAAGAAAGCAGTGGAAGAGCACAGGGTCCCAGGTCAACCTGACTGACTCATCCTGTCATCTAAACAATGAGCACTTCCACTCTCTGCTGCCAGCTTCTCTGTATTTGTCCCACCACATACCTGTCCATGGGTAATGCCCTGAAACTGTAACCCTATAAAAATCAGCTCTAGGGATGGCAAGATGGCTCAGTGAGTCGAGCCCACCTGAGTCCAATCCCAGGACCCACATGGTGCATCCTTCAAGCTGTCCTCCAACTTCCACACACGTGCAATGTGACATACACATTCTTCCTCCATACCATATAAATAAATGTACCAAAGGTCATTGAAAACCCTGCTGTAATAAGTTTTGGTTCCCCAATCCCACTATCCTGTCAGTCCTTGACACCTGTATAAAACCAGGAAGATGAAGAAAAACCCATCCCTTGCATCAGTATTTAGAATAGAAGTGAAAAGCTTTACAAATACCCCCTTGAAGCTTTGAGTCCTTATTCAATTAACAGACTCCTGTCCAGATGCAAGGGTTCAACATGAGAGCAACCACACAGGAGAGCACACTATAAAAACTTGGGAGAAATGCAAGTGCATCCCAGTTGGTACAGAAGCTTTTGAGAAAATCCAACAATCTCTCAGGCAAATACATTCAATGTGTTTAGGAACGAGAAGGGTTTTTCTTTTGTTGTTGTTGTTGTTTTTTTTTCCCCCAGCCTGCCTGAAAGAATCTGTGAAAACCTGCAGAAACCTGTCAGTTGAGAGATACAGAAAGTTTCCCCTGAGACCAGGACAAGGGTTCTCTTCTCACCACTCCTAAGCACCGTGGAGGGAGCTCTACCCAGAGAAAGCAGGCAAAGGAGAAAAGACAAGGGAGAGAGGGAGAAGAAAAATTGTTTACAAATTACATTGTTCTTTTGTTTTGTGCATCTCATACAGCCCAGGCTAGCCTTGAAACTTCCATGTACTGTAGAACCAGCTTGCCTCCATCTTAGGCTTGAAAGCCATCTTATAGTAAACACAAGCTAGGTTCATTGCTGTTCATGGTTAAACCTCTTTTTCTCAAGGACTAGTCTATGTCCCACCTGTAACCTTAACTACAAATAGTTCTGTTCTTCCTGTTCCAGAAATGGCAACCATGTCTTTGTTTTAAAAAGTTGTTTATAACCATCTTGCAACCCTACCTTTGTTTTAAAAGGCTCTATGGCTACTCAGAACTTCCGTGTTATGATGACCTCGTTATGACTATGACGACCTTGTTACATCCAACTTGCAACCATGTCTTTGTTTCAGAAGCCTATGTAGGACTGATTTATTATGCTTATTCTGCTCCTGTAATCCAGCCTAGTTTGCCTGCCAAATGCTCCATTTGTAAACTCCCTACCCCTGAGCCTTGTCTTCCTCATAGCCAATGCTGACCTCTCAAATCCCGCCTTAGAAGGAGGCAGCCCAGGCACACAAATAAAAAGGGTTGCTTTATTTGTTTGCTTTAATTAATTTGGCTATAATGTTTAGGTCAGTAGTATTTCTCCTCACATCTTTGGGATTAACAGTAACTGAGGGTGACCTTGAACTTCTGATCCTCTTGGACACCATGCCTTGCACAGACACTCACTCATTGTCTGTCTGTCTGTCTATCCATCTGATCTCTCTCTCTCTCTCTCTCTCTCTCTCTCTCCATCCATCTGATCCATGCTAAAACAGCATTACTCCACTAAAATGTGATAGAAGATAGATCTATAAAAATGGTTGTAGTCCTGGAAATTAGCAGTGAGTGATCTAAAAAGGAATTTGAGAAAGCAATTCCATTTAAACTAAGAATCTAAGTCTCAGACAATCAGTGAAGGTAATGCAGTGGTGAGGCTGTGCCTGCTGAAGGCTGACTAAAGATCAAAGTGAGTAGGACCTGGCCCAGACTGAAGCCTTACCCAGTGAGGTCCTGGGCCATGAAGCAGCCTCCAAGCCATGGCTGGTTTTACAGGGAAGGAGAAGCGCACCCTGAGATTCACACAGGTGAAAGGACCACATCTTGGCCACGAGCAGTAAAATTAGAAAACTCAGGTGTCATGACTTCAGAGCCCCAGACAAAGTCACAGCAAGCACACAACACAGCACCAGCAGAAGGAGCTACATGACACAGATGGGTGACTAAAACTCCAAGTTCAGACAGATCCCAGTGACATGGCCCAGTGAGCTTAGACAGGTGCCTCCATAAAAGGCAAGAAACTCCACAGCCATGTTTGACAGTGTCACACACAAAATGGTCACCTGAACAGAAACCAAAGGAACTCGCCTTAAAGAAGGAAACAAACAAGAGATTTTATGTAGCTTTTTTTCATGTAAAAAAAACATTTTTAGAAATGACACCACCACCAACAAACAAAACAAAGAAAAAAAAAACAGCAACCAACCAAACAACAACAAAAAACTCATCCAAACAACCAAACCCCAAACCAAACATTATGATCAACAAAGCAGGCAAACTGCACTTCATCAAAATCCAAGACTTTTTGGTGTGTGTGAGATGGTCTCACTGTATAGCCCTGGCTTATATAGGCCAAATTCACTGAGATTCGCCTGCTTCTGCTTCCCAAATACTGGGATTAAAGAAGTGTGTCACCACATATGAGCAACACTTAAAAAGTTTGTGAATCCAAGTTCAGTATTAAAAAGTGAGAGCAACCTCACACAATGGGTGAACTGTCTGAATCCTGTATGATGTGACTGGGTCCCAGTTTTCAGATCACATAAACAACTCTTACAATGTAATAAGGAGATAAGTCAATCAGAACTTTGGCCCAGCATTGGAATGGACATTTCTCTAAAGAAGACAAATGCCCATCAAGTATGCAGACACTCAGTTGCCGGGGAAATGCAAGTAAAGACCAAGGTGAGATGGCTTCATACCTGCTAGAACACACAACAGAGAGCAGCACAAAAATTAAGTAGTGTCATGTGGACAAATAGGGACCTCTGCTCCCCATGGCAATCACCACACAGGGGACACAGCTGCTCACATACAATGCTGTGAAAAAAGGCCTTAGAAAAATATTTGTACATGAACACAATAGACAAGCACATAAAAGCTGAACCCACATGAAGTAACAGGACGTCAAAGGAATGGATGTGTTTCACAATATGATGTGCGTCTGTCTAGAAAGCACCCCGTCAACGAAGGAAGCCAAGTACAGAGAGGATGTCACTCATAGGAAATGCGCAGAGCCAGCACAGCTATGGAGACAGTCAGACTAGTGGAGCCAAGGGTGTGGGAAGGTAGATGCTGACTGCTGAACAGACGTGGGTTCCACTACATGTTGGAGCTAGACAGGGCTGCTGCCCGCACAGGGGACACACTGTGCTGTGCTGTGCAGTTTAGTACAGGAACTCATCTTGATTAGGAAAGCAACAGTGGCGATGCCTTCTGAAAATAGCGTATTGCTTTCACTGTTAAAGGCTGGTTTATAAAATACACATTAGTTGTTTTCATTTATACAAAATTTACAAAGGTTAAAACTAATTTATAGGAATAGAAGATATATCAGTGGTTGCCTGGGGTCAAGGATGGGTATAAGGAAACTTCTAGAATAACACAGTGTCCTGGGTCCTGACTGTGTTGGTGACAGAGTATACATCCATACATATCTATCAAGACTTATCCAACAGTACACTTAAAGTAGGTGCATTCTGCATGTCAATTTTGTCTCAATAAAATTTGTTTTTAGAAATTAAGTATTTGGAGCCTGAACCAGCCATCTCCTGTAACCAGGCAAGACTTCCAGTGGGGGACTGGGCCACTAGGTCAGCCACAAAACCATCAACTGCACTTTGTCCTGTCTATAAGATGTGCTGGGTAGAGTTGGTGCAGAATTGTGGGACTGGCCAACCAATGACTGGTTCAACTTGAGACCCATGCCATGAGAGGGAGCCCACCCTTGACACTGCCTAGAGGGCCAGGAACCAGAGGCTTGAGAGCCCAGAGACCTGCCTAGGATAGAACCAAACACAAATGGGAAAACAAAACAAAACAAAACAACCCCCAAACCTCCTAATGATTCTCTGCTATGCTCATAGATTGTAGTCTAACCCAGATGTCATCAAAAGGCTTCATCCATCAACCGATGGAAATATATGCAGAACCAGAGCCAAACATTAGGCAGAGCCTGGGGAAGCGGGGAAGAGGGGTTGTAGGAGCCAGAAGGATCAAGGATGCCACAAAAAGCCCCATACAGAGCCTGGGGAATCCCACAGAAGAGGGGGAAGAGGGGTTGCAGGGGCCAGAGGGATCAAGGATGCCACAAAAAGCCCCATACACTCAATTAACCTGGGTTCAGAGGGGCTCACAAAGACTAAATTGCCAACCAGGGAGCCTGCACGGGACTGAGCGAGGCCTGCTCCATGTTACAGCTGTGTAGCTTGGTCTTTGTGTGGGACTCCAAACAGTGGGAGCAGGAGCTGTCTCTGAGTCTGCTGGCTGCCTTTGGAGCCCTTTCCCCTTACTGGGTTGCCTTGTTTAGCATGAATAGGAGATGCACCTAGTCCTACTGCAACTTGACATTCCACGGCTGGTTGATACCCACGGGAGGCCTGCCCTTTCTTGAAAAGAAACGGAGGCATGGATGATGGGGGAGTGGAGGAAGGTGGGGTAGGGGAAGTTGAGGGGAGAAACTGGGGGGAAGGAGAAAGGGACACTGCGCGGATGGGATGTAAATTAAAACAACCACTGAACATGGGTTCCTCTTTGAAGGCCACATCCACCAGGAATGCTACTGACTTTCCTAATGTAAGACATTTATGACATTTTCCCATATCCTGCTTTTATTTGTTATCGTTTCTTTGTCTGTGTGTGTGTGTGCACAGCCTGAGTGCAGAGCTGAAACACAGTTCTCAGGGCTCCTTTCTCTCACTCCACCTGGTGAGTTCTCAGGTCAGGCTTAACACAAACCCCTTCATCTGCAGCACTAGCCTGTGTGCCCCAGGCATCATGCTTTAAATGTGATCATAAGTGAGAGGTCTAACTGCAGATAATCAGCACACTGACTGATGAGGGACTCAAGAGGGCTGCTCACCAGTTCTGGAAGAGGGCAGATGGTTCCAGTGTTCATGTACAACCCTTCCACGACGATGAACCGCCGAGTCACACGGGCCTTGCGAGGATTCTAAAACCAAACCAGACATCTTAATTGTCATAACTCCAAATATAAATTGTTACTCCCAAGAACTTGCACCTCATAAGTGATTTATTTAAAAAGGGGAGAAAAAAAAGCCATGATGAATTAAAACTCAATTCTTGAGATCCTATTATTTTGACAGAAACACTAGTGAGAAAAAGCAGTTTCCGTTCTTAGGCAGTTTTCAATGAGTAACATCAACCAGGTGACCTCGCACACCACTGGAGGCACCCTGACAGTATGAAAACATCGTCCCAGCCAGGAACAGCTGGGAGAAAGCTCAGGGGACATAATGATGAAACACAGACTCATGGGGGCAAGGTAAAACCATTCAAGATTACACAGCTAGGAATTACACATTTCAGCATAAGAGGAAATGTGAAAAATCCACAGTGAAGACCACTCTCAGCACCGAGGGCATGGCCTGAGGAGCAGGGTGAGCTATAAATGGTGAAGCAGTGGGAGGGTGATGGTTACAGTGTGAAAAGGGCATGGTGTGTGTGTGTCTAAGTCTCTGTGTGTATATATGTGTCTATATGTCTCTGTGTGTGTGTATATTATATTACTATATTTTCCTGTGTTTTAGCCACCTGTAACCTGTCACCATTGCTGACCCACCAGTTAGGTAAAATCCAGTGGTAGAGTAGAGCAGCCTAGCTCAGACAGCATGCATCAATCACCCTATACCTCATGTTCAGCAGGCCACTAACCTATCACACCTAAGAACCCGGCGAGACTGCAGGTGTGACAGACTGGAGAATATTAAGACCAAGAGCACTCACTCCTACTTCCTACTTGGACTTCATACTGTGCTCTAGGCATCATTACAGCAACACTGTAGAGCACTTCAGGACCAGTGGGCACTGTCTGCACAGAAACACTTCTGCTCTGTAGAGGTATACATCAGAGAGGTTGCCAGGCTCCTGAAACTCACAGCTAAATGCTTTCAGGACGACAGTATGTCAGGTCACTGGGGGAAATGGGACACCTATAATTACACTTACAGAATCCTGACGTCTCCCTTTCCCTGGCTCCTGCAGGGCTTCCTTACACACACCAGGCAAGTGTTCTGCCACATCCCCATTCACGTATCTGCTTGAGGTTTCAATAGTCAATGTAAGAGGCTTAGGATGAGCAAAAATATATGGAAGGATTCTAAAGATTAGGTAGTCATTTTATACACGGGTCGCTTTTGTCGTTCTTTTGAAATTCTTTTACTCAGAACACAATTTTATCTTCTTTTAAAAGATTTATTTTTATGTGTATGAATGTTTTGCCTGCACATATGCATGTGCGCAGTGACCACAGAGGTCAGGAGGGTGTGGCGTCGGATGCCCTGGAACTGGAGTTTTATTGCTGCAGATGAACCTGCTTCTGCAAAGGCAGTGCGTGTTCCCAGTCACTGTGGTTGCGTGTTCTCAGTCACTGTGGCTGCTCTACAGCACTTTAGGACATGGCTTACGGGGACATCCCACCTGCAAGCACACGGCTACCTCAGGACTCAGTGCTGGAGCAAGCAGCTACCTTCACTTGGCTTTTTATGTTGCACTGTAAGAATGAGCCAATCTTTGATATAACTTCTGCTTATCTTCTAGAGACAAAATCTCAAGTAAGAGATATTTCTAAAAATACAATGTGAAGTTATGTAATAGCTACTTCTGGGAAGAAAATAAAGTATAAATTACTTAATAAAGAGTGAAATTTAATTTCTAAGATACTTTTTTTTTTTTTTAGATTTATTTATTTATATGAGTACACTGTTGCTGTCTTCAGATACACCACTAGAAGGCATCAGGTCTCATTACAGATGGTTGTGAGCCTCCATGTGGTTGCTGGGAATTGAACTCAGGACCTCCAGAAGAGCAGTCAGTGCTCTTAACTGCTGAGCCATCTCTCTAGCCCCTCTAAGATGCTTTTTTAAAAAATCCATTAAGAAGCTTCATAGATTATAAACCTTATGAAAAGTACACATGAAATCTGAGTACCACATCTCTAACATTTAGCCATGAAAAACTCAGGCAGACTTGTTCCTTAGTCATACTTTCCAAAATAGAATTTATTCTGGTGGTTGGGATATAGAACTTAGTCAGATTACAGGCCATAGTCTTTTTAGTCTATTGAAAGAATTATTCTGTGGGACAGACTCAATTTCAGAATTTCTTTAGCCTTTTCTTAATTGTGTAAGTATGGAACACTGGCTGACAGCGTATTGAGCACAAAAACCGGTGAGTTTATGCATATTCAATGACTGTGTGCATATTCATGAAGTGTCTATTGCACAGGATGACTCCTAAACACAGATGACAGAATTCTAAATGAATAATGCAAACATTTGGAAACACTGAAATTAACACAAAACGGAAGAAAGTGGTTGAGTATCCCCTCAGTTACTCTCGTTGTCAATGAGCTGCGTGGGCAAGGTCCACTTGAAAGGAATGCTTGACATGTGACAACTGGGCTTCCAAGACCATCCGCATGCCATGGAGTCAGTCCTGCTGCAGAGCCAACCAGCTTGACTCCTCAGTTGACACTACCAGAAAAGTAAGTCATAATCCTCCCAATGATGCTTTAAACACACTCTAATGATGCCAGGGAGACACTATCTAATCACCACTACTAGGGATCCTCAAAGCACCCAGGCATTCCCTCCTCAGGGTGGCTGTTCCCACAGCAGCTGCTTGGAGCTTCAGGAGGCTAAGATTTGATGGCATAAATAAGTATATTGTGAATTTAATCCATTACAGCCTTAGTGTGTTCTGCATCTCCTGAAGGGCAGCAGGCTGTTGCTCTCCTCTTAGCCTCCATAGAAAGAAAGCTGCCCAACTGCCTAAATGTGACAAGGCTCTTCAAGCCGAGATACATTTAATAAGCAGGAACACCCTTACTTAATATCCAAATGCGATCCGCAGGCAAGTTTTCAATGACAAATTACCATTTCATCTATAATTTAGCTGCTTAGGAAGTACAAAGAGCTGCACAGTTTCCTTCAAAAGGATCATACCTTTTGATCTTCAATCTCTTGTTCTTTTAGCAGTCGCTCCAGGTCAGCTACATCATTATGTTTAAATAACTTAATGTCACTGCGTGATGCCTGTAATCCTTTCTGGATAGCAAAGCAGGCCGCACTGTCCCTGCAAGGAGGAGAGGCACCAAATTGGGGTTAAAGGGCCTTGTCAACATTCTCAGAAGAAGAATGCTTGCTTGTGTAAGTGGGCCAGCCTCCAACTGTTACCTGGAACACAGCAAACAGGGCGTCTGAGTGCTCACACACCACTGTTAGCTCTTCACCCCGCACATCTCGTCCACATGACTACTTCACTTAATTTCTTCGAAGAAACACAGCTAGCTGCACCCCGACCACTCTGAACCCGGGACCCACACTGTGGATAGCATCTGAGCTTACTCATGTGCTTCTCTTTCTAAGAACCTTGGTGATCTCACCTCCAGTGGCAGCTCTGTTTACCTAATGGCATCTCATCATGATCCATAAAGAAACACTGCTGGGGGCTAGTGAGATGGCTCAGTGGTTAAGAGGTCCTGAGTTCAATTCCCAGCATGAGGGCTCACAACCAACTGTAATGGGATCCGTGCCCTCTAATGGTATGTCTGAAGATAGCTACAGTGTACTCATATACATTAAATAAATTAAATAAATAAATAAATCTTAAAAAACAAAAAACCCAAGAATTTAAAAAAGAAACACTGGCAGTCCAACAGCAGGCAGAGATTCTGGGCAAAAACCACCTGAGCACAGGCAACCAACACAGGGGATAGGTCTAACCTTGCTCACAGGGGAACTTGGTCTAACCTCACTTGTCCACCCCAGCTGAGGCAAGGGAAGAATTTGCCTTTGGCCTTTGAGGGCTATGAGGATGGCAGCCTGCACCTTCCCTGGGAATAAACTTCTACCCCACATGGTAACAACAAAGCACCAGACATTTCTAGCTGGGTGTTGTCAGAAATAATACTGAGGAAAATCAGAACTGTCACCATCACCCAGCAGCAATGAAGAAACTCTGACCTTGGGTACCAAGCTGAAGCAGGGACAACAAAGTAGCCCCCCTCCTCCTATTTCCCCAGTGTCAATGAAAGCCGACCCAGACAGATGGCACGGCAACACTGTCATCTACAAAGTCCATGCTCCAGAAACACAACTGAGTTAGAAGGGGGGAAATATCCCAGTGCTGTTAGTTGGGCCACACTTATAGCTTCCTCGGGGTCCATGTGCCCTGTGGGTAGCAGTTACACAGGTACCCACATAACACCGAGTGGAACCCGTAACAGGGAAATGCCTAGGTTCCAAGTGAGCACCACCTCCATCAAGTGTCTCCCGTGCCACTAAGCTGACAGGGCCCAAGATGACCTAGGAGCAAACTCAAAGCAGCCAGGAAAGAAATGCTTCAATGAGCAGTTACCAACACACCTGAAACAAGTCAGCTAAAACAGACAGACTGAGCAAACCGAAGCTACAGAGAGAATCCTACAGAGATAACAGTCCAAAAAATAAAATAGCCAAGGAGACTCACATCAGAGCAGAGGGAAAGGATCAGCGAGCAGAAAGATAAAACTGAAACGAGTCACGGCATATCAGAGAGAAACAGCTTCAAAGAAGAGAGCAGAGCTCCAGGAAGCTATGAGCAGTGAGCCAACATCTGTGTCAGTAGTCGCAGGAGAAGGGGACCGCAGACTGACACAAAGAACCTGGCTACAACCCTAATACAAAACTTAAGGACAGTAAGCAAACCCCCACAGGTAAGGCCAAACGAAGAACCACAGGGCTAGAGTGAAACACTGCCCTCTGAAGGCTCTTGAGGCCTCAAATGCATGCATAACCCAACTTGCTTTCAGTCATTTAGCACCGTGTCTAGGTGGGCCAGGGATTGTCTTCACTCATTACAGTGTGGTCCAAGACTTCAGTCATGAAGGTACAATAAGAAAAGCAGAGACCTTCGAGTGTCAAACAGGAGAAACCTAACACAGAGAAGGCACAAATTCTGCCAACTCCCTGCCTCAGGTCTGAGGATAACAACCTGGTAACAGAGGATGCCGTGGTGTAAGAGGAACTTCGGTAGGAGACAGGATCGCCCATGCCAGTTGACTGATCATGGGTCATGAGTCAGTCCAGAGTAGCTGTGCTCTGGTGTGTTGCAGTGATGTGCGGGTTTGGGGCCTTTGGTATCACGTAGTTTGGCAGTGTTAGCAGTACAGGTATGGCACAGGAAGCAGAGTACATCTATGCGTAATGATTATTCCACGTTGAACAGAATTCTTCAGTGCATGACTTTATGCCAGTGACATCCAGAAGCTTCCTGGGCCTATGGCTGGGGCTTGTGAAAACTTACTAACCTTTCTAGGTACTTCAGATTCATCCCTACACAACCCACCATCTATGAATTTGACAAGAACTTTGGCTTGGATTGCCCTCTAGTGTTCAAAGAGTGGCAATACAACAGATCACTTCTGGTAAACCTGGTCTCGGGCATGCTAATTAAACCAGCTTGAAAAGATAAGTCATGATTCCTTCAGTGCCCAGGTGAAGTTTCACACCAAAACCATCAAGAGCTTTCAATAACTAGGACCTTGGGGTGGGAGAGCTGACTTAGCCATGACAAGCACTGCTGCTCTACAGAGGACCTGGGTTCAATTCCCAACAGAACATGGTGCCTAGGAGATCACACGTTAACTCCAGTTCCAGGAGATTTGACATCTTCTTCTGACCTCTGTGGGCACTGCACACACATGGTGTGAACATATATACATTCAGACAAAACACCCACGTGTTAAATAAAAATCTTAAAAAGTAAAACTTCACTATGCCAAAATAAGGTAGCAGAAGCTGACTACACAGTAATCAGTGATGGGGAGGACTCATGGGAAGATTCCCGACAGCATTATCAGGAAACCTAAGGAGCTCAGAGAAAGCACGGACAGACTTCTCAGTATTCTAACACAGAAACTGACAGGGAGAGACAAGAACTGTGTAGAGCTAAAAAAGCACACTGAGCAAAACAGAAAGCATGACAGGAGGTGTCAGCAGCAGAGAGGTCAGACATGAGAGAGTGACTGAGCTGAGACAGACCAACTATTTGCAAACATTTACCTGGAGCGGAGGAAAAGAAATGGTGGTGAAAATAACTCTCACAGGGGCTCTGGGGCAGCAGTAAAAAGCAAGTATCTAGGCCAACGGGGGTAACAAGGGGTACGAGGGTGCCAACCAGGTAGAAAACTTCCAGAAAGGACGCACACACACACACACACACACACACACACACACACAACACACACACACGAAGATCAAAGGTCAGCATGAGTCAGATTTAACGAAGATAAAGG
This sequence comes from Arvicanthis niloticus, assembly GCF_011762505.2. NCBI lineage: Eukaryota > Metazoa > Chordata > Mammalia > Rodentia > Muridae > Arvicanthis > Arvicanthis niloticus. The sequence goes on along the minus strand of NC_047665.1, from coordinate 10,635,142 downwards.
TAAGGAAAGGTATTTCCAGCAAACCAATAACAGGAAGAGTCTGTCTCCACCCAGAACTCCTGGAAGAATTCTGAAGGGAATAAATAGTTCTGCATATGCACAGAGAGGCAATGCTGTAAACAATCAGTATGAACCACGCATATCTTCAGTATAATTTAAAAATGGGAACAAAACCCCCTGAAGTGATTAATATTTTAGTAGGTTAAGATAGTCAACAAGGAAAGATATAAAATATATCCCCCAAAGTGTACATAGGGATTGGAAAGATGGTGCAGTGGTTAAAGTGCTTGCTTATAAGCATGAGGACTGAAGCCTGGACTCCCAGATCCCATGTAAAAGCCCCTGTAAGGAGAAGAGCTCCCCAGGGCAAATCAGCCAGCCAGACTAGCCATCAGTGAGCTCAGGGCTTCACTGCGTAAGGCAGAACAACAGTGCTGGCTGACTCCACATCAACCTTGGGCTTTCCATACATGTGCACACATGTAAACGGGAAGGAAGAAGTCAAGAGCAACATCTCCTTACTAGCTTACCTTCATTTTGTTTCTGTCCTCACGTTTAGGATGTATAAGTTCAGTCATTGAAAACAGCTTGTTATAGTGAAAAGATGCTTTGTAAACCTCATGATAAATGCAAAGATGCTGGCAACTACTGACAGGAGCTGCACAGCCAGCAGCTTTCCCCTTACAGTAAACAGCATACCATGCACTCAGGGAATACACCTGAGTTTGTGGACTTGCCGTAGGCAGTCAGGGATATCCCTACCTGGTGGCCCTTATATCCCTTTAAAAACTATGTTTATTTTATTTGTATGAGTGACTGTCTGATCATATATATGTAGATCATGTGTGCCTGGTATCCACGTAGCCAGAAGAAGGCATCGGATATCCTGGAACTGGAGATATAGACAGCTGTCGCTGTTCTATGGATGCTGAGAACCATCCGGGTCCAGTGCAACAGCAGCCAGTGCTCTGAAGCACAGAGCCACTGCCCCTGCCTCAGCTCTTATCCTGAATGAGCACTGAAGCAAGATCAGCAGAGACCTGGAGACTAGGAAGGTTGAGTGATGAGGAACACGGGACGTTTCCAGGCACAGTAAGCAATATGAGGCTGTGACCATGACAGGGCCACAGAGCTGATAGGGAAGGAGATAGCATGCCTCATTTGGACATCATCAAAAACAATCATGGAGAGTGAGACCTGCACTGCCAAGCATCTTATGGATGAGGGTCTTGACTGGGAAAACCAAACATGTAACAAATAAAACAAAACAAAACAAGAAGCCCAACAGATCCCTTCTTTCTTTCAGCAGGTAACTTCCAATGAGGACCTGCTGACCCTGGCAGCACAGTGCTGTTTCAGACAGAATGCGGTCAGAAGCGTAGGTGAAGGCGCTTACACAAAAATGATGTCCCCTCTCTTAGAGTACGCAGGAATCGCACTGGCTATGGTGGAGAAGCCATACGAGTAAATGATGGCTTCTTCAGTCTTCATAAATTTTGCCAGACGCTCTTCCAAATCCAGATGGACATCTATTTTAAGAAAAAAGTTAAAACAGTTAAACTGTCTTGTAACTCTTTTTCGTTTGCTAACAAACGATAAAAATTACATAGTGTTTAATTACTACCCCTTTCACCTTACAGACAAAATGAAACTTAAAATATGTATTTGCATGTGTGCATGTGTGTGTCACAGTCCGTGTGTGGTGGTCAGAGGACAACTTGTGAGAATTAACTGTCTCCATCTAGTATTTTAGTTCTGGAGAATCAAACTCAAGTCTTCAGGTTTGGCAGCAAGTAAGCTTACCTACAGAGCCCTTTTACCAGCCCTTAAAATGGAATAAAAAACCAAAACACCCCCCCCCCCAAAAAAAAAAACCCTAGAAGATTAAGATAACTTTGGTCTCAAAGTTCTTGTAAGACATGAACTGAAAGCAGTTCCCCGTCTCCCTATCTGTAAGCATGGCAGATGGAGATCCCAACTTAGGTATAGACTTAAGTGTTCCAGAACTAGGTGCCGACAACTGATCCCATTGTGATGGGGCAGTGGCAGACCATGAAGCAGGTCACCTCTGCCACCAGGATCCTATATCCAACAACTTTACTTACCTTACCCACTTCACCTCCCCTTGACACTTTACTGAGGCTTTGCCTCTTTCATGAGCGGCCTTTACACCTTAGCAAAAAGATTTGACCTACTCTGCACCAAAATATGCTAGTCCTCATGTGGCCCCTTCTCCAACAGCCCAGGTTAGCACTCAGGTACAGCAAGTGTATACTGGGGAAATTCAAATTCACAGTACCAACAGAAATTAGGTAGAAGCAGCTTAAGAATGCTGGTATAAACCCATAGAACCACAGAGGGTAGGTATAAAGTAAGGGACTAAGGGGCACAGGAAAGGGAAATAGAATAGATAGTTATGGATGGACAGGAGTGGGGGGTGTGCTGGAACAGGAGGATCAAGTAAGGAAGAGGAGGGGAGAAGAGAATGAGGGAGGGAACACAGGGAGAAACAGTTAAATAAGGGCCAATTGAAGGGTGGCACAAAAGCTGAATGGAGTAGAAGCTTTCTCTGATATATACGGATATGAAGGCAATCCAAATGAAATCTCTAAACAGTGGGGGAGAGAGAGCTCCAGCTGGCTATCTCTTGTAACCAAATGAAGCTTTCAGTAACAGGACTGGGTGGCATTTAATGGGGCCAAAAGGATCCCATGGAAATCCCAAACAACCCAGGCTGTTGCTAAGACTATAGGCTACTCTCCACAAACCGATGCAAGGTTCCACTGCTGATGATAACACATAACTCACTGAACACGAGGAAGTCTAGCTGGTCTCTACATAGAACCTCCATTCTTATATTCTAGCATCTTTGGTACAGGAACGTTCTCTTGCATGGTACGAAAAGAAAATGTAAACACCACACCAGTCACAACCCTCCAGTCTACAATGCTGGCCTGCATGTACGATGGTAGCACAAAATTTGTGGGAATAAGCAACCAATACTTGATTTGACTTAAGGCCCTTCCCATGAGATGGAACCCATACACAACACTACTTGAAGGACCAAGCACCATACTCAGATTAATACCTTGCTCAGCCATCATCAAAAAAGCTTCCTCTATAGTAGATGGGAACAAATATAGAGGTCCACATGATATCTATTCTTGTTGTCAACTTGACTATACCTGGAATGAACTAGAATCCAATGGAGGGCACACCTGTGAGAGATAATTTTAGCTTGGTTTGAAGTGGAAGAATTCACTTCTAGTCTGGATCTTTGAGGTAGGAACACACACACTTTTGACCTGGGTCTTGAGGTGGGAAGATGCACCTTGAATCTGGGCCACACCTTCCACTAGAAGCCTATATAAGGCCATGGAAGGAAGCCTTTGCTCATCGTCTGCTTGGCCCAGCCTTGCTAGCACATATATTCCTTCCCTGGCATTGGAGCCTATTTCTTTGGGATTCCAGCATATACTGAAATGAAGACCAGCCAAGAAATCCAGCCTTGTGGACTGAGCAATTACTGGATTTTTGGCTTTTCTTTTCACAGTCAGCCATTATTGATTAGCTGGGTTGTAGCTTGTAAGTCATTCCAATAAATCCTCACAATGTGCACACACACACACACACACACACACACACACACACACCCCTCTCTATGAGTTCTGTTACTCTAGAGAACCCTGATTAATATACATCACAGAGAGGCAGAGACTCTGATTCTTGTGCCATCTCCTGGGCTCCTTTCCTACTGTTTGTCTCACCCACCTCCACTGTGTTAGTGCTTGTTCCATCTTACTCTATTCTGTCCTATTGTATTAGTATCCCTCAGAAGCCTGTTTGTTTTCTAATGACAGACAGAAAGGGAATTGATCTCGATGGGAGTGGAAACCATAATCAGGATATATTATATGAGAAAAAAAAAATCTATTTTCAATAAAAGTGGGAAAAAGGGATGCTGGTATAACAGATACATTTTAATCATGAGTTGACATATTTAGTCATTCTAAAATCACGGTTCCTTGTATCCTTTTAATGCAGTCTGAGCCATTCATTCATGTCCAGGAGGAAGAATGTCAGTCTCTGGGACAGCTCATCATCAACTGGCTCAGTCTTAGAGCATCAAAGTCCCTTAAAAATGAGGCATTCTGAGGGAGCACTGGGTCATAAACTCCTTTACCCTGCCCATGCTCATGCCTGAAGGAGACCAGCGTCACCACATGCTCTGTGCAGAGAGTACTTCCAGCTCAGGGAGGCACACTGGCTCTGGTCCTTACCACTAACAGAGGCAGGAGTAGGCAGGGGAGTGAGGCAGATTCCAAAGCAGTGGAGGAAGGAGTCAGGGTGTGTCAACTGAGGACACTCTAAGTAATGGTAAGGGCAAGACTACTTCAAGGAACTGGAGGGAGTGGCCATGGCAGATTCCAGATCAGCTAGATTCTTTAAAAGGTCCTAGAATTTTGAAAACAAACAGCAGATCCCATTTCAAACAAGCAGAGACACGGCATGCTTGTCCACACTCCCTGGCTACTATGTCTATGGGTTACCTCACTGTAAGGAACAGGATGCCCTTGCTGGAAGGAATACACTGCCAATGGCCTCAAGTCAAATCACAGCTAAACTTACCTCAACATTAAGTAAATGTGGCTTCCATACGACTAAGCTCAGGTTCTTCAGCAAGTCCTAGATCTATGACATTAACACAGATAGAGCCTAAGGCAGGTGGCTGCCCAGAGAAATGTCACCAGGAAAAGGCTTCAGGTAAAATGGCCAGAAAGAAGAAAGCAACAAGGACTTTATAGCTGCTTCCTCCCCAAGTGGCTAAGCAAGGGTCAGTCTGAGGCATATCTTCCTTCCATTTTCTACTAGGGTCTGGAGCATCATAGCCTGTGCCTCTCAGGTCCAGACAAAAGACCCCTTTTAACTACAGCCCTGTCTCTGGCTGGGAGTCTACCATAACCTTCACTGTATAGCTGGCAGGTAGTTAGTCCAGGCTACCAGGTCAAGGTGAATTACTCTCGTTTGAGAGCTCCATTTCAGATGCTATGCAGCCTGTCACTTAGGAAGCAGATACAACATTGTTACTAACACTGAAAGGGCTTATCAGCTCTCCAGATTCCTGTCACTGGTGAGAGATGAGGCTGAGAAGCTGGGCATACCAGGGCTTGTCCCAGAGTCTTGGAGGAAGCCCCGCAGCGATAGGAACTGTGTCAGAGCATGCTCATCACTGTGTGCTTCAAAACCTATGTACACTCAGGTGCAGGGGAGCACACTCACCACTGTGCTCACTGATGGCCACTCACATCCAGCTAGCTGCAGCACACTAGGCTAAAGAATCAGAGAGAAGCCAATGACTTGCCTAGTCCTCAAAGTTTCAGAACCCTTGGCCTTTCTTTCTATCTAACAACAGATTTTGCCTGGCGTCAGTCTTGCAGAGCAGGTTCTGTGAGGGGTCAACATGGGCAAGTGCGGAACTTGTTCCTCCTGATGCTGGAGTGTGAACGAACACACGCCCATCCAAGGGAGGGGACAGCAGGAAAAACTACCAGGTGCTATTGGCTGGCTGCTGACAGACCTGTCTTCTGTGCAGATCCACCCAGGCTGGTGAGGCCCCAACTACAACGGAGTACAAGTCAAGCACTCCAGGTTATAACTCGAATCAGCAGAGGTGAGGCCAACACGAGGAGGTCTACGTTCCACACTCCCCAAAGCCACAGATGCTTCACGACCCTCCAGTCCTTTGTCAAACCTCACCAGAGCCTGAGATGGGAGGCCTGACCACTGAGATACCCCAGAACTCAGGCCACAGCCAGGACCGCAGGAGGTTTTTGCTTGCACCCACCATTGGGTGTACACCCACACAAGTCTGAACCTCTTCCATGCCTCACAGTATCTCCTCTGACAAGCATGGAACAAGCACAACTTCTTCAGAGGGCCACTGAGAGGACACCCTGTTTAACGTCAATAAAGCACTCAGCTGTGAAACCGAGTGCTCTGTCAACTGCCCGGCTCTGAAAAAGACTGTTCAATTAAACTAATATCTAGGAGAAAAGGTTTTACCTCAAAAAAGAAGTCTGGTTATCCCTTATCTTTTAATGGTTATGTGAATTTACAGTAGTTAACACATTTTCTGTAGGTCACTTGTCTGGCTTCATTTACAATGAAGAAACAGCATACCCTGTTGGTTGGCTTCAAAGGAAAGCCTAGGAAACAACTAACTTCACAATAGTTCAAATTCAATTTAAGACATTTTCTATTGAGAACTTTCTATTTTTATGTAAATACTATTCTTTTATTTTTGTGGGTGGAGATGGTGGTCTGAGACAGGGTTTTTCTATGTAGCTTGGCTATCCTGAAGACCAGGCTGGCTCAGAATTCAGAGATCCACTTGCCCCTGCCTCTGTAGCACTGAGATTAAAGGCATGTGCCACCATGACCCACTTAATAAATACTCTTCTAAAAAAAGAAAAATCAAAAACTTTCCTTGGCCACTGAGGTGGCTTAGCATGCAGAAGCCTTTGCTACCAGGCCCAATGACCTGAATTTGGTTCCCAGAACATACATGGTGGAGGGGCAGAACTAAGCCCCGCAAACGGCCTTCTCCCTCCACAGGAGCTGTGGCACATGCCCTTCCCACACATAAGCAAATACGTGAAAATCTGAAACTCCCAAGATACAGGAGACATTAGGTCGGCTACTTGGGAGGCTGAGGCAGAAAGATTTCAACTTAAGGCCACCCTGGACAACTTAGTGAGACCCTGACTCAAAATAACAGACACATGCACACGCACATACTTACTTTTTCCTAAAAGTAAAACCAACAGTACTTATGTATTCAACCGTCAGGATGAATGTTTGGACCCTGTGACTCTTACTAAAATGCTCTGAGCTATGTGCCTGAGGACTGCTCCCCACACCTAAAAATCATCATCTTATGACCACAAGAAAAGCAGCCGTTGATCTAGGAATCTGAAGAACATGTGTTCTTGGCCCTCAGTGGCAGCCCCACTGACTACTCTCACACAAAAAAGCAGGCATGTTAAAGCCCATCCACTGGAGGTTTACTGCTGTACAGTGATGTCTTTTGACTCAGCGTAAGACCAAGAAGTCAGTGAGGATCGTCTGCATTAGACCACTCCCTAGGCAACAGAGGGCAGCACAGGAGGTAAGTATGGCTTCCATGCACCCAAACAGGGAAAGGTTGGAATGAACAGGCACCAATACACCCTCCTGAACACGCAGGACCTAGGTACCCTGAAGGGAAACAAGGCTCTCTGCCCAAACCACACAGAAGTATGTGAGAAACATTCCAATCCTGACTCTGTAGTGGCTTTAAACCACAATTCACAACATGTATCAGCAGTACAAATTAGAAGATTTGCTGTGTGGTGTCCACACATGACATGCATGTTGTGTGCTGACCACTTTAAGAACTTGATGTTCAGTTCTCTCAGTCAGACTTCTGGGAGGAAGGCCACATTTTCCACATTTTACATACACTTTACCTCGATCACTGCCCTACCATCTTTCTGTTACAGTAAATGGTCAAAAAGAATTAAAACCAAAACAAAACACTTATTTTGCACGCATGCACACGTACAAGTGTGCATGTGTCATGATCAGAGGATGACTTAAGAGAGTGAGTTCTCGCTTCCCTTTCCTGCTGAGCCATCTCACAGGCCTGGGAGGATGCTTTAACAAGGAGACTTATTCTTTAAGGGGTTTATGTTCACTGTCCACAAGTTAAGAAAAGACCTAAAAGAGGGATAGAACTTTGAAAACAGATGCCCAAATGTACACCAAGGAGGGAAGAAGATTAAATTAAAAGCAACCTTTGTGGGTTAGGGAAAAAAATTCTAAGCCCTGAGCTATAGAGTTCAAATAAACCCAACAAGTACAAAGAAGAGGGTTCTCACCTCTGCCTCAGGGCTCAGTGCAAAGGGTGTCTGCATACTCAGGGTGACAACTCAGGGCTGTTGCAAAGGTTTGAAATTTAGCCTGAGACACTCAAGTAGTGCCTCTGATTTTCCTGAATGTTAGAATTCCAAGGCAGGTCACTATAATTATTATGAAAATCGCTTCCAGAGTAAAAGGCAAAACTCCCAAACAAACAAACAGAAAAAAAAAAAAAAAAAAAAAAAAAAAAAAAAAAAACTACTAGAAAACAGGCTAAGAAGTCTGGATTGCACATGCATACACAGAGGAAGCAGACTGACGGGTGGGAGGATGGACCAGCCAGTCCCGTGACACAGCCGCCCTGCTGCACACGAGCCTGCAACCCTGCTCAAATGAGCCTTCGGTCACAGACAGAGGGAGTGACTGGTCTATAAAGCCAGTTACAAGTATTTCTAAACCTGTATATTCACTATATGTCAGACTCCAATTTAAACTTACAATATACTCATTTGTGGAGCTGGGGTACAGCTCAGAGGACAACATATGTCTAGAACAACATATGTCTAGAACACTGTGGTTTTAAATCACACCCACCCCATCTACGGAAGCTACTTGCAACTGACACCTGCTTGGCAAAAAATAAGAATAAAAAAGCTACTGTCCCCAGTGGAGCGTCACTTGTATATCACCCACACTCCAGGGCAAGGCTCGTGCCCAGGTATAATTGGCAAACACAAATCAGACTGTTGTGGGGGTGTAGGGTGGGCTTTATTTGCTTTACTTTGTTTAGGCATTTTTTTTGTCTTCCTTTTCTTCTTTTTTGAGAGAAAATGGACATGACCTAGGAGGAGTCAGGGGAGGGAACATAATCAAAATATATTGTATGAAATTGTTTAAATAAAAAAAATTGAAAAAGAAAGCAAAGAAAAATTAGAACTCAGAACATGTAAGACAGTCTTGTTTTTGCAAAAATGGGAGAAATGCACACGTATGGACGTCATCTGCGTGTGCTTAGAACAGTCCACAGCAGAGCTAACAAGAAATGGCTTTGTTTTAAGGGTGAGGTGGAGGCTTCCATAAGAGGGTCAGGTAGGGTAAGGCCTGAAGGCTGAACCTCGTACTGGGTTCCTCAGCAAGGAGAGCTAAGTGACCGCATGTAATGCATGCCTGCTGAGTGTCCCCAGGGAGAATGGGGCCATTCTAACCACACTTTCATAACTCTGGGAAACCATTCTTAAAGTTCCACCCTCTTCTGATACAGCAACGTATTTTATCTGTCCTTCCAGATAACTCCTAAGCAGCAATCAAGGCCATGTGACAAAACAGACTGTGAAGAAAGCAGTTTCTGGGCTAGGGTGGTGGCACAAGCGCACTTTTAGTTCAGAGAGACAAAGAAGAAAAGAGGAGGAAGGAAGGAGGAGAAGGAGGAGAAAGAGGAGGAAGAGAAAGCGGAGAAGAAGGAAGAAGAGGAGAAAGAGGAAGAGGAGGGAGAAGAGAAAAGGGAAGAAGAGAAGAAGGAAGAAGAGAAGGAAAAAGAGAAGGAGGAGGAAGTAGAGGAGGAAGAAGAGGAGAAGGAAGAAGAGGAGGAGGGAGAGGAGGAAGGAGAGGAGGAGGAAAAGGCAACTTCTTTCCGATGGCAAACTCACAGTGAGCCTCGTAAATCAGGTGACAGCCTACAACCCCAGTAAAAAGCAGCCTTCCTGTTTTCTAGTCCTACGCCAAAGAAGCAATTCCCTATTCGTGAGAACAAGGCAAACCCCTCTGCTAGCCTTAGACTAGTCTCTCACACCATCTGGCAGTGGTACTGGCCTGAGCTCTGTCCTCTGATGCAGCCATTTGAGCAGGAGCTCACACACAGACACTGGTGACCTCCACCCTCAATGAATAAAGAAAAAAAAAAAGCTACAGTCACAATCTGGTAAAGTATTCCCACTTCCTCCATGGTATCTGCTGCCCAGGGCTCTCTGTCAGCCTCGCCTTTGGATCAGATGTAGCCTGCTGTTAGTTCTTGCCAGTGGCTGGTAGGAAAGAGAGGTGCAGTGCTGCCTGTCTTGGGGGAACACACCGTTGCCTGTCCTTTCGTCCCATAGCACCGTGACACCAGACGTGGATCCCCATGACTACAAAGAGCGAGCCCCAGCAGTTGGCCCTTTCATCCCACAAGAGCCATGCACAACCAAGAGCCTGTTCCTAGCACATGCACTGGGACTCCTGCAGTAGAGCCTACCCCAGCACATCCTCAGCTCTTACGGCTCCGCCCTCTATGTCCCACACATGCTCCCAAATGGGACTAAATGAAAAGTGCACATGCACAGCTTGACAGTTAGGAATACTTCCAAGAGCTTCAAATTCAAACAGATCCCTCATGGGAGTCTGAAAAAATGCACTTACCAAATGTGCCATAGAACCCTCGAGGACCACAGGTCCCCACGCCATACTTCTTTAAAGACGAAAATGCTGCGGCCTGTACGGAAGCAAATCTGTGATGATTTCCTGTGCACAGTGCACACAACCCTCCCTAATCTTGGTCCCACATGGCTCCTCCTCCCTCCTCCCACTTTCCCTTCCTTCTTATAATTCCAGCAACTTTACTAGAGTTAGGAAACAGACAAAGCCTGAAGGAATGGAGAAATGACATGTCCTACTTCTGAAAGCTCACTGACTACCAGGCTTTTCTGGAAGATGTCTGCTAGTCCTGATCCTAATAGGGGCTGGTGCAGCTTCTTGGATGCTCCGACTTCTACCCAGGCCTGGCTTCCGAGGTTCTCTGGCTATCACTCACACTGAGCCCACCAGTCACTTCTGCCCTGCATGGTCCAAGTCCAGATTTGATTCTGTCAGATACAGTAATGTGAGACACTGTCCCCTCTGACGATCCACCAGTCTCTTATGTCATTTCTTCGGCTAGCAGTGTCTTGACCTGGTATTATAAGCTACTCACCTTAACCCGAGGGTTGGCCAGCAACCCAAGGAAATTAAAGGAGGCAAAGTTGACACACTCTTTTCCATTCACCACGATGTTATGGGTTGGAGGTCTGGGGAGAAAGAGAGGGCACAGTTTACTTCAGCACCCATCTGGGCCTGAGACAGCAGGCCCAGCAACACTGTGGAGCCATCTCTCTCCACCCCTTTCCTTTGTGCTTTCTGATAAGTCAAAGAATGGTAAGTTAAAAGTCAGACACTTTCCCATCAGTTCTTTAATTTGTTCCCTTACAACTTAACAGAGAAAAAAAGTGGGGGATTGTGGGAAAGACAGCAGATGGCTGGGGTTTGGTTCTCAGCAAGATATGGTTGTTCCCACTACTTCTACTCTAATACCAGGAGACTTGATGCTCCCTTCTGACCCCGTGGACACTGCACACACGGGGTGCTTATACACGCCAAACACATATATACAAGTGAATTAGAATCAATGTAAAATCTGTTTTTAAAAAAGGAGAAGAATGATAAATCTTTGATTTTTAAAACTTAAAAGGAGAAAGTAGCTAAATAAAATGTCTAAAACTATAATAAAACAATAATGGAAGAAATATAAAATGATCAAGATCAAAGGCAAGAATAGGCAAAGTGAGTTATGATCTTAAAGTGTTTTAAAATGTTATCTACAGCAGCCCACTGAAAGAATACTCATTTCTGAGTGACTGCTGAGATGACCTTTTAAAGGCTCTCTTGTGCTTGCTCACCCCTCGGAGAAGAATCACGGGAGCCAGCTACATGAGTGCAGATGTGAGCACAGCTGAGGTGAGAGGCAGACCCTCGGGGAAACAAACGATGAGTCCTTAGCTGACAACACAACAGACAGCCAGACAGATGCTGGCGAACTCCTGTCCAAGTGAGGAAAAGGGCTGTGTCCAGAACTGTGGCTTCAGCTACACTGCTGCCTGGCTATCTATAGTGAGCCAGACAGAACTGGCACTCTGCACTCAGGGACACTAATTTATTTATTTTTGAGCAGATCTGGCAACTTAGGAGGAAAGAGGTACACAATTCTGGAAAGGTAGAGAAGAGACAACCTGAAATCAATTCACAGGCATAGACTAGATCATATACTACAGATGAAGACTCAGCATTCAGGAGGCAGAAGCATGAGCTCTGTGAACTGAAGGTTAGCTTGGTCTACATAGTAATTTCCAGGCTAGCCAGGGCCACATAAAGAGATCCTGTATTAAGAAAACAAAACAAAGGGAAAGAAAATGTAAAAAAAAAAAAAACCCACACAAAATATAAAAGAGCACAAAGGGACATAGAGTAGGAAAAAGTCAAAAGGGCAGTGACCACAAGTGCCAAAAGCAGAGTGGGGGAGAAAACAAAACAGAGACACAAGGCAGGTTGATGGAGAGAGGGAGGGAGGGAGGAAGGGAGGGAGGGAGGGAGGGAGGGAGGGAGTCCTGTCTACTCTTCTACTTGTCAGTAGGGCAGACACGAAGTATCTGAGATGAAATGTCTGAGCAACAATGAATGCAATAGATACAAGACACCTCAGAAATAAAGCAAATGTTTGCTTTATTATAAAATATCTAAAAAGATACATGTCATAATACCCAGTACTATAAAACATGGCATTTTCTTTTTTATTTTGGAATAGGGTCTGACTTTGTAGCTCAAGGTGGTAAGGTAGTCTTAAACTTATATAGCAGACTACCCTTGAGTTTCTGAACCCCCATCACTGCCTGCCAAGTGCTATGGCTGATTACAGCTGCATGCCACCACGCCCAGCAACACTATGAGTCATGATATTCAAAATGAGTAAAGTACTTGCAAAAACATAAAAGACACAAAGCCAAACTCAGCAAGGACACGAGAATCGTTCAGAAAGGAACATACTGCCCCAAAACAAGGCAATGAATCAGAAACCACTAAAAAGACAGTCTAAGGAAAGCAACATTCTTGTTTTAAAAAATAAATAAATAAATAAAAACTTAAACAAAATCAAAGTAAAAAGTTGGGAATACTCGGGTTTCAATAGCAAGAATTATGGCTGGTGAGATGGCTCAGTGGTCAAAATGTTCACCACAAAGCCTGCTGACCTGAGTTCAGTCCCTCAAGCACACTCTCTGAAAGTTGTCCTCTGACCCCCACAGGCATGCAGCAGTCACTCTCGCACACACACACATATTTAAAAATAAATATTCTGCTTAAAAGTGTCCAATTTTTTCCAGCACACATTAGAGCAGAGGCTAGAGCTGGACAGAAGAATGAACCATCATCGCCACTCTCTAAAGCTCTAAAGCAACAAAACTCACAGGGGCAAAGCCGTCCTGAGCAGAGAGGAGGCCGTAAGCTGCGCCTTTCCCAGCGAGGGGTACATTCACAGACTGTCCCAGGCCAAGCACAGAGCTCTCATATGGAAGAAGTAAGCACCGTGTCTTTCAAAATCTACAAAATTCTGAATGCCTGCTCCTAAGGTATCAGAAAAGAGGCTGAATGATTACTAGAGAAAAGTAAACACGGATAAAGCGAGTGTTCAACTAAATCAGTGAATCTTTGAATCTTAAAAATGCAAAAAGGCAAATCCCAAGCATGACTCAATTTTAAAAACACAGACATGGAAATGACACTGGACAAAGTTCAGCATTGCTATCTAAACTCTTAAAACCAAGATCAGAAGGAGATATCACAAGATGGTAAGACACTGCATGACAAACACAGAGGTAACAAGGCAGACAATGAAGGCGTTCTCTTTAAGAACAGAAAACAAAGCGGCTGATTTTCTTCCTGTTCAGCTTATCACAAAGCTCACACTGTGTGCAGTGGGACTGTGTGCAGAGGTCAGTTACATAAGCAAGAGCAGTCACGCTATTACCCGCAAGGCCTGGCTCACATCACATATGGACTCCAGACTCATGAAACTACTGGAACCAATGTGGGAAGCATATGGAAAATGTGCAATACTAAGAAAAATATTAAGGAAAGAATGTATGACATTCATCTGAAAGGACTGCTTAAATCAAAATTCTGTTAGGGTTTCCAAGGAAATCTCACAGACTTCAGTAATGACATTGAAGACAGAAGGCCATCTATGGTTCAAAGGGTTTAGAAACAGGCGGGAGGTTACCTCACAGGAAGGTTAACGTCGGGCTCAGTGTGGGGCAGGAGGCAGAGACCAATGGGAACCTGGCATGGTGACAACTGTGTATCTACTCAGACTTGGTAAAGTAAGATAGTAGTATGTGACCCACAAGCTATCAGGTCATGTATCAGTTTTTCTATTGACAAAGCTGAGAAACCATACACAAAGGTGACTTCCAGACCTTATGGAACATAAAAGGCACTTTAAAAATGATAGAAGCCACCTCAAGGTGGGGTGGACACACTGATGGCTGCTATAGCAAAGATGGCCCCCAAAGGCACTAGGCCTAATGGCACAAGATGTCACACTTTGCATAACTTCTTTCATATGAAATACCTAGAATGGCCTAGTCAGTAGAAAGGGTATATAAACACTGTCAGGGCCTGGGAGCAGGGAGGGAGGTGGGGAGAGATGGAAAGTTCTAGAATTAAGATACTGGTGATAGTGGCATACCTATGTTAGCACAATGAAAACTACCTATTTAATTTTAACTTGAGATTTTAAAAGACTCAAATTTGTGCTCTGTGGTAGCTCAGCAAGGCATGTCTTCAAAGACAAAACTAAAATGGCACTTTCATGTCATCTCAGAACTAAAACACACAGGCGTTACCTCAACTGCAGTAAGACTCAGTGTATCGATAAAACATCAGTCCAGACAGGGTCATAGTTCAGCTGGCATACACGAGGCCTGGGTTCCATTCTTAGCACCACAAAAACAAGTGACTGCCATGGGTCAGGCCAGAGAGACGGCTGAGCAGTGATGGACTTGTGGCTCTATTGCGAAGATCAGAGCTTGGACCCCAGCATCCATGCTGAGCAGCTTCCAAACGTCTGCAGCTTGAGCTCCAAGGGGCCCAGCACAGGCGCCTACACATACACACACGTTTGCATATCCCAACACAGGCGCCCAAACATACACACGTTTGCATATTCCCTCTCTCTCTCTCTCTCTCTCTCTCTCTCTCTCTCTCTCTCTCTCTCTCTCTCTCTCACACACACACACACACACACACACACCCCTAATCTTATCAAACTGAAACAATTTAAACTACCTAATGTGTTGTTCCCTCCTAGTTCTCTACCATTGAGCTACATCCCAGCCCATTTATTATCATTTAAATCTGTTTTTTTTTTTGAGGGGGGCTGCTTTGAAGTGACTCTATAGCCCAGGCAGGGCTTGAACTGGAGATCTATCTGACAGCCTCCTGAGTAGCTGGGATTCCTATGCCCCAGTCCTAGCCTCTCAGAGCTTTTCTAAATGATACATGTGATGCTCTTGACTTTAATAAAAATTGTTGAAAAAAATAATAGACAGTGAGGGTCAGCAGAGCGTACATGTGTGAAATAAACACAATTTTAAGTATGAGACATGTTCCAGACTCTGTCTGTCTGTCCTCTAATTGCATAAAGAAGAAAATCAAAGAGAGGCCTAGCACAGTGGGTGCCTAGAACCCCAGTGCTGGGTTTTGTGCAGACAGGAGGATTGCTGGATCAGGTAGCCTAGCCAGAAACCAATGACAGTTTTTCACTCAGTGAGACACTGTCTTGGGGGAAAAGGGTCAAGAGAGGCAGACAAAGACACTAGACCCAGGGCCTGCAAACATTTGCATATGTACACACTGGATGTGTGGATCTGCCTCCCACTTAGGGAGAGAGACAGAGAGGGTGAGGAAAGAGAGGAAGGAAGAGAGGCCAATATAGGAGAGAGACCAAATTTTCAAGCCAACAGATAAGATCACAAGGAGTCTATGAGTGGCAGGACTAGAGAAGGACAGAGGTTCAAGAAAGAAAAAAAAAAAAAAAGAAAAGAAAACCCTATTGGCTAACATGAGTGAACAGACGAGATGAAAAGTCCTGGAGAAAGATGTGGATGAACTGAAGACTGTCAGAGAGAACTAACAAGTAAGCAAGGACAATACCCAGGAGAAAGAGAACATGGCTGCACAGCACTGGGCCCTTTAATGGCAACGTAGCCAGAGTCAGAATTAGCAGGGAAGGAAGAAACAAGGTTGAGAAGGCAGCATCAGGGTTCCTCCTGCAGGTACCCTGGGTGCCGAGCTAGTCGAGGGCCACAGCATGCTGCTGTATCTGCTCTAGGCTACCTGTCCCTAACCGGTACAAAGACCTGACCTGATAATGAATGCTGTGGTCCAGTGTTTAGTCCCACCACCAGCAGTAAAATAAAAACTCAGAACAAGGGGGAACCAAGAAACAAGAGTGCAAGTTAGGGGAAGAAAGACTTGCTTTTTAAAGAAAAACAAAAAGATGAGCCCAAATTAGAGTTTAAAAAAAGATTCCCATGCCATCCCTTGAAAGAAATGTCTTCATTTAACAGGGACACCACACGTTTCCCAGGCTTTGGCCAACAGTTACCCGGAGACGATGTTGTAGTTCAGAGCGGGATGGTTCTTGGAGACCGGAGGCACGAGGGGCTCTGGCTGCCACTCTTCAATCAGTTCTTCCTTCTCCTACAGAAGAACAGGCGTTAGGGTGTGGCCCACTGCAACACTGCCACACTCAACAGAGCAACCCAGAAAGCTCCCTGCCATCCTTCCTGGGTTCAGGGTACTTTCCTCCCTCCCCTTCCCTTATTACAGCTTAAACCTCTTTTCCAAGCAGTTTTTGGGTAAAGTGACAACTTAAAAATCTTACTTCTATGTTCAGAATTTCCTCTTCCCTGCCAAACAATGTATCAAAATTCCACTTCAGATGTGCATAGGTAAGATTATTTCCAACACTGAGCCTCCTTTGTGAAGACACATGGAGACCTCTCCTCTGCGTCTCAGGGACAACTCACATAGCCTGTGTGTAGTCCCTAAAGTATGGCAGCTTCACATGTGACCCATGACCCACCTGAGCAGAATGCTGTCTCCTCCAGTGTGGCTCACATTTTGTTTACTCTGACACTTCTTGCCCCCTGCTCTCCCTTTCATGAAGCATTTTGACACACCCTACAGGGTCGGGTTCCATTCCTAATTAGACGTAGTTTCCACATACCTATAGTGAAACAAGCTTAATTTCTTACCTTGGCTGTAAGATCAGAACGCTCTTGCAACTTGTAAGTTTTAGAGAAAACAAGTCTGATTATCCAAAGTATTAGGATTCCTTCCAGAATAAGGTGGTATGCTGGAGCCTGAGAGGGAGAAAAGCAAAGACAAAGTAAAGAAACCAAAGAAGCTATTTCAAAACCTGCAGGGAACTGGAGCCCACCGCTGTGCTGCCGCCTCTCCTGACCTCCACATTCTTCCCACATAAACCTCACTGCCAGGACTTCCTCAACAGTCCTCATGCCTTTTCCATCCTATTGGCCATTACTCCAGCACATGAAAACCCCTAACACTGTTACCTTCAAAAGCTCCCATTAATGGAAACAAAAAAGATGTGGGACCTGACACACAATCACAAAACTTAAAACAATGGTCTCTTATCTTTCAGATAATTTAAACTTTGATTGGCAGGAAATGACTGTAAGAGAACAGTACATACCTGAACACACCTTGTGCACCTCAGCCTGCCCATGGACACCTGAATGCACTACCGTCTGCTACCTCAGTCCACCCACAGATAAGTTAACTAAGTCATATGGAAACCAGCTTCCATAAGTCACAGTTTAATATACCTCACTTATTTCCAGTACACAGCTAAATCTCCTTAAATCTTAGACAGTGTAGTGGGGAGTGTGGGTGGGGTGGCAGTAACAAATGCTTAAAGGAACTCAGTTCTCTGGTCTCTAAGTTGCTCAAAGAATGCCAACCTGTTCCATGCTGAGAGGTACAAAGATAGCTTTATTTTCATTTGAAGTTATTCATTTATTTTTTATGTGTACAGTATTCTATCTGTCTGTATGTCTGTGTACCTATGGCTGCCTGATACCTGCAGAGACCAGAATAGGATTTCCCCTGGAACTGGATTCAAATGGCTGTGAGCCACCATGTGGGTGCTGGGAATTGAATTCAGACCCTCTGATGGAGCTGTAAGTGCTCTTAACATCTGAGATGGTCTCTTAGCTATTCTAGTATCTTGTCCTCTATATATTTTCAGGATAGAGGCCTGGCTGAGTTTACATAGAAGAATCTAGACACCAATAACCATTCAGTCAGTTAAGTGCTAAATATTCTATTTCAGTGGGTTATTACCAGAAAAATCATTTAAAACAGGCATGTTAAGCTGGGTGTGATGGCACATCCCTTTAATGGTCAGTACTTGGGAAGCACAGGGAGGCAGATCTTTAAGTTTAAGGCCAGGATGGCCTCTGTATTTGGACCCCATCTTAAACAAACAGCAATAATGGAAACAAAATACAAACCCAGGCCTTTGTTTTGTTTTTGAGACAGGTCTCACTATGTAATCATGGCTGGCCTGGAACTTGCTCTGTAGATCAAAAGTGCTGGGACTAAAGGAATGAGCCACCATACCCAGCAAGCACAGGCATTTAAAAGTTAGGCACGCTGGGGTGTACCTGAAATTCCAGGGGTATTTGGAATTCAAGGAGAGCTCAGGCTACCCAGGAAGATTTTTGCCTCAAAATGCAGATAAACTTACTTACTTACAAACTTAAATACAAAAACAGATTAACAATGAAGGATGAATGATGGTATTTCCCCACTGATAAACAAACAAAAAACATACAGACTGTGGAAACTGGAAAACTGCTGACAGATTCACAGACGAACTTTCAAGTCAATTCGAAAATACCTCGAAAACTATATAGATCACACATGCACACACAGAGATTTTTACTTTTCAGGGATACTATACAAACATCAAATTGTACAAAAATACACAGAAACTGAGAAGAACAGAAATCTCTCTTTGATATGACTTAAAAATTTTGCTGACTTCTCTTAAAATTAATTTAGAAATAACTCCAAATAATCTTGATTTTCTCAGTAACTGGATGATTGCAGGCGAACATCTTTTCAACCCCACCAACAGGCTATCCCACCATGAAATTACCCTTAGATGAAAAACTACCAGTCTAGGGAATGCATCAAATCACCATTGGGAGCTGCACTGGGTTTTGTTTTGTTTTTTTCTTGCTCTCTCTCCTCAGGAAATGTGATGCACCAAGAATTCTCCCAAATCTGGTCCATTTTGGGGGAGTGAGAAGTCACATTGTACAACAAAAAATTATTCACTTCTTTTTTTTAAAAAAAA
The DNA here is from genome assembly GCF_011762505.2 of Arvicanthis niloticus. NCBI lineage: Eukaryota > Metazoa > Chordata > Mammalia > Rodentia > Muridae > Arvicanthis > Arvicanthis niloticus. Next base: position 10,616,016 of record NC_047665.1, on the reverse strand, counting down.
AAATCAATTTGAGTAACTTAGTAGCTATAGCTAGCTTAGTATCGGACCTCAGTACAGAACAGGCAAATTAAGTGTGCTCTCGATTAATCTTCATAAAGAAATATCAGGTAGCTCTTATGATGGAGCAACATCATTACAGATTCCCGTATGCAGCAACTTTTGCAATGTTAGCAAAAGAATTGAAATTCACTTTCAATTTACGTGATTTCTCTATGCACTGTGATCAATCTGCTTGCTCACAGTAGGAGCTCCAAGTTTTGCATCTGTGTGGTCCAATACAAACCCACTAGTCATATTTGGTCAACGACATTTACATTAAAGTGCAATTACAAATTCATTGCCACACGTGGCATTAGCGACTGCTGTAATGAACAGCCCCTGAGACAGATGACACAGATACTCTACAGGGTAGAGCAAGAAGGCTCAGTTGTCCAATAAACTAGCATTCTCCCAAGACCGGTATTTGTCTTGGGAAATATTTCGTATTGTCTTACATAGCTGAATAAAACCACTCAAGCCCTTCAACCTTTCTTTAAAAATCTTTCAAAAAGTTAAATGTTTATAACATAGAAACTGTAGGCAAAGGATAGGCTCCTCATTCATCAATCCCCAATTATTCTGCTTTTGTAAACTACTCTGTCCGTGCCCTGGGCAAAGTTTACAAATGATAAGGCATTTCTCACACCTAAGACTTCTCACTCCCACTAACCCCGTCTCGCCATCAGTTCCAACTGTGGTTCTGAGGACTTGCACCCCTCCCAAGAGCTGCTTTCCCGAGACCCTGCCGGGCTTCAGGAGGCAGGAACAGCCAAAACCTCGTCCGCTGTGCTCCGGGGAAGCAGGAAGCACCGCGAATTCGGGCGCAGGTCGCTAAGCCTCGGCCCGCGGCCTCACAAGAGGCTCCGTTGGCGAACGTACCTCGTACAGCGCCTGCACCATCTCCACCAGCACCCACTGCTCCGCCACCGTCGCCATGGTCAGCCACCCGACTTCCGGCAGGCGGGTCACAGCGCGTCAAATAGTGCGCGACGCGAACTAGTGACGCCATGAAACTCGGGGGCGGGACTGCAGGAAGTAGGGCGGGGCTTCCTCGCGCGTGTGTGGTGTGCGTGGACCCGGCTGGCAGAGACAGAGGTTTGGAACTCCTGAGATTTGTAGTGCGGCACGTGGTGGACTTTGTGTTGAGAGAATTAGCCCGCGGCCTTTGTCCTGGGCAGTCGGCTGGGCTCAGGGTTATTAAGATGAACGAAATTAGATCGGGCGTGGTGGTACAGGCCTTAAATCCTATTTGGGAGGCAAAAGAAGGCGGATCTCCTGAGTTCTGTCTAGACTAGCCTGCCCCACATGGCTAATTCCAAACCAGCCAGGGCAACACAGTTACATCCTGTCTCAAAACACAAACACATACAAACTGAAAAAAAAAAAAAAAAACCATGAAGGAAATATATAATTCCCCTTTAAATAACAAGCAATCTAGTCATGCAGCATTATAAAAAATAGTAACAGAAATTTACGAAGTTTAAGCCTCAGATAGGGGAGTCGGGGAGTAGTATTTAAATAGTGTGAATATGTCTAGTTATTTTCATGGTGAAGTATGGTCAAAAAGCTGCTACAATCGTTTAGAAAACAAATTTTATGCGCATACCAATTTGCATTTCCTGAGACTTGTCCAGACTACCGCTGACACAACAATTTTACTTTTTAAAGGGCATGGGGGAAGAAGTAAACTGGATCTGGAGAGAGTTCAGTCAGTAAAGAGGGCCAGAGCTCAACCCTCAGCACCCATACAGTACTGGGTGGGGGGAGGGTAGAGAAAACAAATCCCAGGGATTCTTTGGGCCAGCTACCCTAACCCACTTGAGTTTCAGGCCAGAGATAGCCCCTTGTCCCCAAAAACCAAGGTACATGATTCTTGAAGAAGGGCATCTAAGGCTATCCTTAGGTGTATACACACACACACACACACATCCAATCTATTTCCCGAATGACTGTACCAGTTTTGTATTTAGCAACCATATTCAATTTCTCTTCACCCTCACCAGGATTTATCACTTTTAAAAATTTTGACCATTCTTACAAGTGTGTGTTTATATCTCATTTTGGTTAAATTTGTTAGTTTGTAATTAGATGGTGACACTGAAACTTCTTTATATGTTTATTTGACATCAAATAAAGGTATTGGGTTTTTTCCCTTCTTTCTTCCCTTCCTTTCTTTCTTTCTTTCTTTCTTTCTTTCTTTCTTTCTTTCTTTCTTTCTTTCTTTTTATTAAGTGTACAAGTGTTTTGCATGAATGTATATGTATGTGTACCACAAGTGTCTGGTACATGTGGAATCCAGGCATCAGACTCCCTAGAACTGAAGTTCCATATGGCTAGGAGCAGCAGTGTAGGTGCTAGGAATTCAACCTGCGTCCTCCACAGAGCATCAAGTGCTCTATACCGCTGAGTCATCACCCCAGCCACCAAATAAAGCTCTGTAGTGAAATGTCTATTTGTGTCTTTTCTCCATTCTCCAGCTGGATTATTTCTGTTTTGGCTGCAATGCTTTGAGAATTCCTTTTGTCATTCTAGATGCTAGGCTTTGGTTCCATATTTTGGAGAGTAAACATTTGTATCTCCTGAAGCTTTTATGTTGAAAACCGGATTTTAGCACAGTGATGCTATCATTTGAATGTTCCCTCCAAAACTCCCATTGAAATTTAATTGATGTTGTTAAGATATTAGGAGGTAGGGCAGTGTTACACATGAAGGCTCCGTCCTCATAAGTGGATTACTGCTATTGCTATGAGAGCAGACCAGTTATCACAGCGTGGCATTGTTCTATCCGCCAGTTCTCGGGTGGCCTCACTTGTCACGTGACAGCCTCTGGCAGGTTGTGACACAGTAGAAGGCTCTCATTAGGTCCTACCACCAAACTGGACTTTCAAGTTCCTTGAATTATGGAAATTCAGTTTCCTAGTTTTATAAATTCCTCTGTGGGGAAAGAATGGAGGAAGCTATGTAGTATTAGGAGCTTGGGGCTTTGGGAGGTGGGCAGATTGTGAGGGCAGAACACTCTTTTAGAAAATAGGCCCCAGAGAGTCCCCTTCCTCCTCCTGGCCCCAGATAGCCACCACTCTGCTTTATTTTCTTAAGAGTTTAGTCAGCCATCTTATTCCTGGGACCATGTAGTATCTTTGTCTTATAACTGTCTTGTTACACTTAAAATAATGTCAGTTTCAACTATACTAGAGTATATGACAGGATTCCTTAGTTTTAAAGGCTGAGGTCCTTATGTGTATACCATGCTTTCTTTCTTTGGTCAGACATTGATGGGCACTTAGATGGCTTTTACCTCTTTGCCATTATATGTAATATTGACGTTTTTTGTTTGTTTGTTTGTTTTGATTTTTGTTTTTGTTTTTTTTAAAGCAGGTTGTCACATAGCCTCAAAGTCCCCATGTAACCAAGGATGACCTTAGATCCCTGAACTTTCTGCCTCTGCCTCTTCAGTGCTGGAACTTACCTGCATGGATCAAACCCAGGGCTTTGTGAATGCTAGGCGGGTGCTCTACCAACCAAATTGAACCACAGCCTACTATATGTTTTGAATTTTTAGAAAATCCTCCCACCTCCACCCTATGTGTGCAGGTGTGTGTGTGTGTGTGTGTGTGTGTGTGTGTGTGTGTGCTTGTTCAGGTTTCTGTTTTCTCCTACTGTGTGAAAGCCAAGGATTCAAAGGCCCAAGTCTTTAGGCTTATCCACTAAGCCATCTTGGCAACCATAAATATTAATATTCATACAGCCATGTGGGCTGGCTTTCTTTGTCTTCTCTCGTAGGAAAACTGCTAATTGTGGTCGAAGTCTATTATTGAACAGATAGCCTTCTGGGGCTTGGTGTGTAATGGAGGACTCCCTTCTTGAGCAGAATTTCTCCTTCTCTGACCTTGTCTGGGGCATTCTAAGCCCTCAATACTCGATTTTATCTGAGGAATGTCAGGTAGCCTCAGTTAGTTTATAGGATCAATTTCCTTTCTCCTGAAAAAACCTGTTCAGCCAGCATCCAAGATTCTTGAAATGCTTCCCCATACTAATGAGTCATTCCAGGTACCTCAAGCCCCCATCCAGTGACCTTTGTCCATCCTGCCCTCAGTCCCCTCAAACTTTATAAGCCTTCAATCACCCTAAGTAAAGTTGATCTGCCTCCTGACAGGCTGTCCAGGTGTGGTCCTTCACTATATGCATTCACACATGTACTCACTGGGCTTTCGAACCCCCCTGTTTGAAATCTATAGTCCCACTGCCCTTGTGGACTGAATCGGCCAACTATCCCTAAAGAGTGGGAGACCCACATTCTCCAGTGTTAGAGATCCAGTCAGACTCACATCGATAGGCAAACACTACTGAGCTAACCATATTATTTATTATGTCTTAATACAATGGTATTACTCCCTTAGTAGTTACTTAGTAATACTAGGGAGTAAAGTAGTTACTTTCAACTTGCTGTGTCCAAGTACCTGGCAGAAGCAGTTTGAGGAGAGGTGGGCTTATCTTGGCTCACAGTTTGAAGGGATACACTCCATTCGGAGGGGAGAGCAAAGCAACGAAGGTGAGAAGTAGCTGATAACATTGTGTTCACAGTCAGGAGGCAGAGATGAAAGCTGCTTCCTCCTCTGTCTCTTTCTATTCAGTTCAGGATCCCAGCTCACAGAATGATGTTGCCAACACTCATGGTGGCTCCTCCTGCCTCACATAAACCCTTCTGGAAATTCTCTCTTATTCATGCCCACCTAGGTGTATGTCCTAGGTGATTCTAAGTCTGCTGCAGTTGGCATGTACATTCCCCACCACAAGTGCACTCCTGGACAGCCCCACATGTTGAAGCATCCTGGTCCTCAAAGAACCATTTCCATCTGATGAGGCAAAGTCTGTTCTTTACAAATGTTCTAGAAGTAAAATGGCTGGTTCATGCGGTAACTCTGTATTTGCATTTTAATGAAATACAAACTTTTTTTTTAAGTTACTGGGCCATTTTGTATCCCCCAAAACAGCATTTGAGGTGGACATATGTTACGTATGCCGTGTGTTTCTCCTCAGATCTAATGTATATATTCCATCCACTTATTGAAATCCTGCTTTTTACAACTAAACCTATATAACTCCTGTGGCAAGAAATAAGTTGAAAACAGTATGTTTAAGCACTTTATCAAATAGTTCGATAAATACTTAAACTCACTGACATCTCTTAAACGAGTTCTTAGAATAGTCCAGCATGCATACGGCACACACTGTATTCACAGACATTGCTTTCTGATGCTGTGTTGAGTGTCCTACTGCTGGACTGTACGTGGTGGGTCATGGTTATGATTGCATTTCTATAATTACTACTAACGTTGATCATCTTTTCCTGTACATTTTCACTGAAGGAATCCCTACAAAATTCCTTTATTCAATTTAAAACTACACCATTTTTTGTACCGTGTCTTGTTTGAACGGTCATAGTGAGTAGATATGCAACTTTCTTCAGCTTTGTTGAATTACGCTTAGCATATCTTAGGCATTCTTTACCTTTTGTTCTTCTG